>NW_028270173.1:45576946-45897125 GCF_037043375.1 Chiloscyllium plagiosum
GTTGCACTTGCACCGGAGGGACACAAATGTCCTGGGTGAGAGATTTGCTCATGTAGATCGGGTGGGCTGAAACTATTTTGGCAGGGGAGTGGGAACCAGAGCTACAGATATCTGAGGCGGGAGTAGTTGTAGATGGAGCAGTGGCAGGGTGTAGTGAATCTATCTGGAAGGCTTTTCATGTGATGAAACAAAGGGATCAGTTAAAGTATGCTTGCTTTAACTCAAGGAATGTCAGAAATAAGATTTCTAGATTAGAATCCTTAGATTTCTAGATTACTTACAGTGTGGAAACAGGCCCTTCGGCCCAACAAGTCCACACCAACCCGCCGAAGCGCACTCACCCACACCCATTCCCCTACATTTACCCCTGCACCTAACACTACGGGCAATTTAGCTTGGCCAATTCACCTTACCTGCACATTTTTGGACTGTGGGGGGAAACCGGAGCATCCGGAGGAAACCCACCCAGACACTGGGAGAATGTGCAAACTCCACACAGTCAGTCGCCTGAGGTGGGAATTGAACGCGGGTCTCTGGCGCTGTGAGGCAGCAAGAGTAATAAAACTTACAGCATGTATCAGTACTTGGTAATTTGATGTTGCGTCCATAACGAAGATGTGGGTTTCACTGGGCAAGAATGGTTGCTAGATGTTTCAGGGTGTGGAACGTTTAACAAGATCAGTGAGGGGGCAAAAGAGGAGAGAGTTGTAGTTTTGCTAATCAGAGAGTGTGTCACAGCTACAGAAATGAAGTTTGTCGAGGAAGGTTTGTCCACTGAGTCAGTATGGGTGGTAGTTAGGAACAGTAAGGGAGCAGCCAGATTATTGGGGGTTTTCTACAGACCCCCTAATAGTAGTAGGAAGAGCGAAGAAATCATAGGCTGACGGATTTTGGAAAAATGCAGGTGTAGCAGGGTTATTGTTCTGGAGGAAGTTACAGAAATAAGGAAGGTTGGAATAAGTGGTGATGGTAACAGAGATATGGAGAGATGTAGGGTTGGAGGAGGATAGAAAGATAGGGAAGGAGCTGTTGGAGACTGCTACGAAGATTGGGAGGGTGTTGCTGGAACATGTTACGGGGTTAGGGAGGGAGGTGCTGGAGAATGTTACAGGGATGGGTGGGTTTAGGTGTAGGATAAAGTTACAGAGATATGACGAGTTGAAGGGAATGGAGCTGACTTCAGCTATGCCAATATTGACTAGAACGTCCCCAGTGACGATGATTTGAATGGAGCAGTTTTGTCAGGTGTATTCAGGAGTGTTTCCCCACTCAGTATATAGACAGACCAACAAGGGGAGAGGCCTTTTTAGATTTGGTGCTCGGCAATGATCCAGGACAGGTGTCAGATCTCGCGGTGGGAGAATACTTTGTTGACAGTGACCACAATTGCCTCACATTTATCATAGCCATGGAGGGGGAAAGGAGCAGTTAACAAGGGAAGATACTTAATTGGGGAAAAATAAATTATGACGCTATCAGTCAGGAGTTAGGAAGTACAGATTGGGAGCAATTGTTCCACAGAAAGGACACAACAGATATGTTGAAACTGTGAAGGAGCAGTTGTTACGAGTGATGCATAGATGTGTCCCTCTGAGACAAGCAAGAAGTGGTAAGAATAAGGAGTCTTCGGTGACAAGAACAGAGGAGCGTCTTGTCAAAAGGAAGAAGGCAGCTTACGTAATGTACGGGAAGCAAGGGTCGAGCACAGCTTTAAATGGTTACAGGTTGACTATAAAGGAGCTGAGAAATGGACCGACAATAGCCAGGAGAGGACACAAAAAAAGCTTGGCGGGAAAGTTTAGGGAGAAGCAAACGACATTTCACTCATTCGAGAGGAATAAGTAAATAATCAGGGAGAAATAAGGGCCGGTCAGGGATAGCATAGTGAACGTGTGCGTGGAGTCTGAGTCGATGGGGAAGGCCTTAATGAGTGTTTTGCTTTGGCTTTGGAACTTATTGTGAATGAGAACTTTGAGGAAACAAGCTTGAACAGATCGAGACTGAGGAAGTTGATGTCGTGGAAATGTTGTAAAACATTAAGATTAGTAATCCCCAGGACCAGATCAGGTTTATCTTAGTTTGCTCCAGGAAGTGAGCAAGGAGTTTTCTAAGCCGCTGGCGAAGATCTTTGCTTCCTCACTCTCCACGGGAGTCATACCACGGATTGGAGGGAAGTGAATGTTGTTCCTCTTTTAAAGAAGGGTAACAAGGAAATCCCTAGCAATTACAGACCAGTCAGTCTTACATCGGTGGTTAATACGATTTTGGAAACAAAGCATATGGTATTTTGGCTTTCATTAACAGGGAGATCAAGTTTAAGAGCCGCGGGGCTTTGCTGCAGCTCTACAAAACTCTGGTGGGACCACACTTGGAATATTGTGTCCAGTTCTGGTCGCCCTATTACAGGAAAGATGCAGAGGATTTGGAGAGGATGCATCGAATGTTTACCAGGATGCGGATTGGACTGGAGGGCTTGTCTTACAAAGAGAAGTTGACTAAACTCGGATTTTTCTCTCTGGCGAGAAGGAGGGAGAAAGGTGACCTGATCGAGGTGTACAAGGTAATGAGAGGCATGGACAGAGTCGATCACCAGAGACTTTTTTCCAAGGAAGGGTTGACTGACATGAGGGGTCATAGTTTTAAAGTGTTCGAGGAGACATCAGTGGTAGCTTCTTTACGCAGAGAGTTGTGAACGCATGGAATGCATTGCCAGCGGTGGTTGTGGAAGCAGAGTCATTGGAGACATTGAGGCGACTACAGGACATACACATAGACAGCAGTGAAGTGAGGAGTGCATAGGTTTGGTTATTTAATTTTAGATTTGGATTAATCCTCGGCACAACATCGTGGAAAGAAGGGTCTTTTGTGTGCTGTATTTTTCTATGTTCTATGTTCTATGCTGTTCTATGAGGTGGTTAGAAAGAAAGGGAGTGGTTTGGCGTCTGGAGGTGGTTGCAGAGATAGGAAGGGGTATGGTGCCTGGAGGCAGTTAGCAGTTTCGGAGCTGGAGGTGCATAGAGAGTTAGGGAGTGATGTAGGACCTGTAGGTGATGAGAGAAATAGGAAGGAGTGTGGGGTTGTAGGTGCTGAGAGAAATAGGAAGGGATGAATGGGGTTAGAAAGGTAGGGAAAGAACAGGGGCAGAAGGAGGTGAGAGAGATAGGGAGTAGACAAAATTCTGCAGGAAATCACAGTGAAGGAGCTTGCAAAGTTTCGAGAGACATTGAAGGGTGCAGCATTTTGGAGAAGTATAGAGTGATAGCGAGGTCATGCCTCACAAATCTTATTGAGTGCTTTGAGGGGATAACGAGACAGGTTGAAGGTGGCCAAGCAGTGGATGTAGTGTATATGGAATTTATGACGATAGATAGGGCTGTAGTAGCTAAACATTGTGGAGATACATTGGATTACTGAGATAGAAATGGAATTAGCGGCTGGAGGAGATGACGGGAAATATACAAAGGTTCAGGTGGACAGTTTACAAACAGAATTACACAATCATTTAATAGAGGACCGATTGCGGAAATCCGAAGAATAAACAAGGGGATACCTGTAGAAGTGAGAGCATGGAGATTCCAATTTTTTTAAAAAGTCACAGAGTCAGTGTTATACAGTAGAGGAGAGGCCTTTCGTTAGACAGTAGCAAAAATAAAATGCTCTGTAGGCCCTACAAAGTGTTCCTTCCTAACGCATGGGGACTAGTGCCAGAATTGGGAGAGCTATCCTACAGACTGCTCCAGCAACAATATGACATAACGAAGCCTCATGGTGTCAGATCAAACACTGACCGGGAAACCTCCTGTTGACTCTCCTCCCTTCGCCTCATGATGTCAGATTAAACACTGATATGGAAATCTCCTGCTGACACCCCTCCCGCAGCCTCATAGGGTCAGATCAAACACTGACAGGGAAACCTCCTGCTGACGCTCCTCCCTCAGCCTCATGGTTTCAGATCAAACATTCACACAGAAACCTCCTGCTGACTCCCCTCCCTCAGCCTCATAGGGTCAAATCAAACACAGACAAGGAGCTGCCTAGCCGATCACTGGCTCAGTGATTACCACTGTTGCCTCATATGGGCAGAGACCCAGGTTTGATTCCACCCTTGGTCGACTGTCTATATGGAGTTTCCACATTATCCCCGTATCCTCCCACAATCCAAAGATGTCCAGGCTCGGTAAGTTGGCCATGATAAATTGCCCATAGTGGTCAGGGATGTGTACATGAGGTGTATTTGGCAGAGGTAAATGTGGAATAATAGAAGAATAGTTCTGGGTGGGGTACTCTTCGGAGGGTCAATGTGTAATTTCTGGGCCAAAGAGCCTGTTTCAACACTGTAGGGATTCTATGATTCACCATCGCAAGAGGCTCAGCAGCAGAATTGCTGAGGGAGATGGTCAGGCCCAAAAGGACCTAGCTGCAAGACTGTTTCTACACCGAGTGGGGAGGGAAAAGACTCACAGGGAGAAACATAAATGATTTCATCCTCAACAATCTACTGGTGGCAGACATATTGATCAATGACCATATTGGTAACAGTGACTACGGTTTAAAGATGGACAACAAGAAAACACACAGCTATATTCCAAAGATGAGGCGAGAGCGACTGCACTTTTCAACATTACCGCATTTTACCAAGTGTGGCATCAAGAATTAACAGCAAAACTGGAGAAAATGGGAATCAGGAAAACCTCTGCACTGAATGAAATTATACCTGGTACAAAGGAAGATGATTGGAGTTGGTGGAGAGGAACCGTCTCAGCTCCAGGACAGCTCTGCAGCAGATCGCCAGTGGAGGTGTTTCTGGGTAAGCCTGTAGCTTAGGAATGGAAAAGTGAGGCACAATTCTCCAACAGGATGATTGTGTTGCTCTCTTGTTAGGCAGAGAAGACTAGTGGCAGTTTCAGTGGACATTGTCATGCCTCAAGTAAGGGGGAGGCTGAATAGTAAAGACCTTTACAGTCACCTCACTCAGTGCATGAACTAAACGCACACTGTTGGCATTAATCTGCATTACCAACTAGCTATCCAACTGATTTAGCCAAACAAGTCCTCACTCAGCTCCTTAATATTTTAATATTAATCTGTTCAGATGTAGTGTACACATCTGCAGCAGGTGGAACTTGAAGCAAGCTTCCTAGCTCAGAGGGAGAGACAGATCAATGAGTTATAGGAGTGTTCTCTGTCCTAGGGGCAACAATTTTCAACTGCGTCCTAAATGACCATCTCTCCATAATAAAGTCACAAGTAGGGGTGTTTGCCAATGTTTGGACAATTTTCAACACCATTTGCGATTTACTCAGAAATGCAAAATATGCAGGCATGTGCTTAAAGGTTTCAAGTAACATTTGCATTACGCACTTTCCAGACAACGATCACCACTAATAGCATAGAATGAAACCATCATGCTATAACGTTCAATGCCATCGCCATCACTGAACTTACAATTTCCAATATCCTGGGGATTGCCGTTAACTAGAACTGGACTGACCATAAAAATTCATTACTCAATCTTGTGAAAGGCTTATGTCTGAAACGTCGACTCTCCTGCGCCTTTGATGCTTCCTGGCCTGCTGTGCTTTTCCAGTGCCGCACTTCTCGACTAATATCAATTAATTGGCTACAATAATATGCCAGGGGCTAGGAATCCTGCTGCAATAACTTACCTCATGATTTCCGAAAGCCTGTACACGTTGCATGATAAAACACTCCCAGTTACCTTGTTGAGTGCAGCCTCACCCCTTATCCACTGACATTCAGCAGCAGCAATACCTGTCATCCACACGGTGGTCTGCAGAAATTTACCAAGGCGACTAACAACATACCTCTGAAACCATACCATCAAGAAAGACAAGGGCAGCAGATACATGGAGCCTCCACCATGTCCACATTGCATTCCAATCCACCCACCATCCTGATTTGGAAATGTATTGCTGCTACTTCTTTGTCATTGTTTCATGTTCCCTCCGTAATGGTATTGCAAGTTTACCTATAGCACATATAGGACTGCAATGGTTCAATGTGGCAGCTCTCCACCACCTTCTCAAGGGCAACAAGGGACAGGCAATAAATACTGTCCCAATCACATTCCATGAATAAATTAGAATTAAGAATATTGCCCAAACATGCCCAATGTTGCACACTGGGGTTTGGGTTTTGTGAGCGCAGGCTGATTGAGTCCATTCAGTGCCTCGTTTGTTGTGAACAGCTGAAGGGATATGTTGTTTGAAACAATCTGGCCATCTCTCAGAAGCATGTCCTACATACCTAGCATCACACAGACATTCATATTCGCATGCCACATAAATAAGCTGTGGCATAGGCAGAAGAAATTGAAAGTGTAACCATATTTGACAGTAGAATATTTATGCACAAGTGATATTGTTGTCATTAAAATGATTGTGTGCGAATATTAGCACACTATATTAGTACAAGGGAAAATAATTGGGTGTGTTTACGAGACTCGTCATTTCAAAGCCCCATACTATAATTTGTGCACTATTTTCATCATATTATTGTCATGAATGTGAACTGAATAAATACGTGAAATTTTTGCTTACTGGATAATCGAAAAATGGGTAATATCAAAGGATGTCGGACCTTCACCAAAACAAAACTCTACTGTTAATGGTTAGAACAATGCTGCAAAGATTTACACAGAAATTTCTATCCCGAGTCACGCAAAAGGACGTTAGGCTGCGATCATGCCGACCATCAATGTAGCTGCACAATTCTGCTTGGATACTGACGTTGTGAAGCTGACAAACACTGGATATGGTTTATGAAGGACTCACTGTAAAACGCCATGTGCTGTAGGAGTCCATCACCTTTGCAAACCCCTCATTCAGGATCAGGTTCAACGTGCAGAATTACCGAGTTTTGGTGGCATACCAGAAGAGATCAACTGGCTAGACATAGTTGATTAACGATAATTTTTACAAATGTTGAACTGTTTGGACCAGCACCACGCCTCGTGCTAGTACTTTGATCAGTTTGCCACATATATTTCCCTGTTGTTCAGGTATGTCTCTAACTAGTCTGTCGAGAGGGATTTTGTGAATAACTGCCCAGCTCCAGTTTGCAAGCTCTCTGGACAGATTTTAGAGGTGACCAGTGTTTTGGAGGTAGTGGTGAAGCCCATTAGCACTGTGTCTGAATTCAGGTTTTTTTCAGGCAATTTCAACAGATTTGCTAACTGAAAGGCGGCGTGTTCATTGATCTGAACATGAATGAGTTGTTTACTACAGTCACTGAATTGTGTAATAGTTAGGTGTGCTCACTTCAACAATTATTGTTCACTTCAATAATTTTTAACTGAAAAAAAATGATGTTTGGTTTATTTTAAAATAGTATAAAACAAAGTGATATTTACTCTTCAATGTGCAAAGTGTAAAAGTGACCTGCTGTATATTTTCCTCAGACGAATCAAACAACAGCCAGATGTTGTATGTAACGTAGGATTCTGTGAACAGGACTGTGTCCCAGGCGACATCACCAACCTCTCTGTTAGGATCTGCCAAACTGACAGGACAGAGCCAAGCAGAAAAAACCAGCAGCTCCTTGGTACAGAGTCAATATCGGGTTCAGCAAAGATGCTTGATCCTGTGGTTGCAAGACTGCTCTGCAGCAGGTTGTGAGAGAATCAATAAAAAGGAAACATAATTGACCACATCGTTACCAATCCCCCCGCTGCAGGTGCACCTCTGCATTTAACAAATCAGTGGGAGTAGCCACTACACAGGCTTTGTGCGGAGGAAGAGCCATCTTCATATTTTGTGGACCCTCCCCACCATGTTATGTTGCAAACTATGTGCTGAGTCGGACAGACTTTAAACAGATTGAGCAACTAATGACGATGTTTCCATGAGGTGCGACGGGCCATCGGCAGCAGCAGAATCATACACTGTACAACTCATACAGTCTGCAACCTCACAGCCAGACCGACCTACCACTCAACATGCACCATCAAGACAGGGGTCTACCCTGGTTCAATGAAGACTGCAGAAGGACATGGCGGGAGCAGCCCCAGCCAGACCCAGATATGAGCGGACAACCTGGAGAAGCTCTTATTGTCTTCAGCTACTTGATTGATAAACAGCATAAGCATCAATTATGGACAGAGCTCAGTGATCCCACAATAAAGTGTTCCAATCTATCTCTGCGGTCTTGCCACATGTTATCATAAAAGATAGTGGGCAATGAAAGACACTGTTGGAGGAGACTGTTCTCCAACAATTAAATCCCCGGTTAAGGATGAGTGCAGCACATCAGGGAACAAATAAAACTGTTGCATTTGTAACAATCTTCCGCCAGAAGGGCTGAGCATATGATCAACTTCAGCCTCCTTCAGTAGACCCCAGCATCACAGATCACAATCTTCAGACAATACAATTCACTCCACACAATGTCAAGGAATGTCTGGAGATACTGGAAACTGTGATTTAACTCCAGAGATTGCCACATCTCTAACTAAGCTGTTCCAGCAAGAACACTGACATGTAACAAAAACGTGATAAATATACTAAGTGTGTTGTGTGTACAAAAAAAACAGGGCACTTGCATTGCAGGCAGTTACTGGTCCATCGGTGTACGCTCTACCATGTAAATGTGATGGAAAGCGATCAATCAGCAATATCCTGCTCAGTGACGATCAGTTAGTGACCCGTCAAGCTTATTGTGCTCCTGACCCAATAGGGAACAATGTTATGTCCTGCAACATGGAGGATGCTGCTGTCCGAATCAGCGTGCGGTGTTACGGCAGGGAGTCCTGTCGCTCAGGTGTACAACACCTGATGTGTACAAACCTCACCACTTTGTCCCCAGCTCAGAGAACATATATTTACCATTCATATCATCCCAAAGTGACAGGGAGCAGGAGAAAGTGATTCAACCCATGCTTTTGACACTTCTTGAGGAGAATACGGATGTGGTTTTACAATCTTTGCCTGTGAGTCAATAAGAGAATGTGAGAGATTGATTCAGTTACTGATAGCAAGAAACAAGATTTCTTGTGTCTTGCTTCTTCAAACAGATGAGTGAATGCTGCAAAGCAGTAGAAACTTCCCCTTCGTGTTAGTGAAATAATAAACAGCAGAGTACGGTTCCCAGCGTGTGATCTGACCTCTGGGTTATGGGCTCAGGACACTCCAACTGTGATACTCTGCTCACACGATCAGAACACAAACTCAGAATAAACTCAGTAACAAGATCTGTTGAATCGAATTCCGTGAAGAACTGAAGCCAATGGAATTAAAAACACCGTGACAGCAGGGATATAACATTGTCTATGTGGGAATTGTTTTACAGACTCGAGGAGAGTACACAGTGCTGTTCTCAGGAGTCGGTATTGGGACCACCTGTCTTCTGGATAGTTATTAATGACCTTTTGTACAAGGCAAAACTCACAAATGAGCTAAACAATACAAAAGCCACAGAAACTGTTATTTTCCTTTAAAAAAGTCAATTTTGATAAACATTGCTCTCTGTTTTCCTGAGCCTGGGGTTACAACAACCTCTGGTCTATGTTAATAAAAGTGCTCTGATTGAGGCTGGACCTCACCTCGGTACTTCACAGACTTCTGTCTGTGCGCCATGCAATATTAACTTATCTCTTACTTCAGCCTATGTGAAGAGGGGACAAAACGAGACCATCACTCATTGCCGGGAACGGGATTTGAACCAAGGGTATCACAGCCAATCGATTCAGCTATGACCGAAATAGCTACCACCTTCCCTGCATCAGTAGTTAGATTCGACAGTACAGCAGATGGAGGATTATGTGAGGGGGAGAACAGGAAAGAATGAGTTGTGTCCAAATGGAGGTTTTCCAGCAGATATGAGTTTGGTGAGAATAAATAGGAAGGAAATCCCCTTATTCAGATGAGTGCATAACTCAAGCTTAGAGCTTCAAAACAAGCGGGGAACTATAAAGAAAAGTTTGAAGCACGGTGTTTCTTTTTTTCATTCTGAGAGTTATTGAAATCAGAAATCGTTTTTCAGGAGAAAATGTTTCGAAGGTGATTGCAGAATATTTTATAAAACGCGAGCAGAAACACAAGGAGTGCACTTAACATGGACAGGGAGTTTAGACTGCCTGGATGGGGAGGCGTAATTGGTTAACATTAATTGGAAAGAAAGTCTTATTCAGGTGACTGTGCTATGCACTAAGTTTTGAAAGTTGTAGCAGCTTGGTCTACGTGAACTACAATAAATTGCAAACGCAGTTTGTTTTCTCTCTTCATTAAATGGAAGCCGTTTAGCTCATTCCGCTGGGTAACTGGTACAGGATAAAAAGTGAGATCAACAACGTGAGATTAATTCTCGCACCGTTTCGGGTTGCCATAAGGATCCTTATCTTCACCGCGCACTTAATCCGGAAGAATAAGGCAACACTAACATCCCCTTAAATGGAAGTTATAGCATGTTGAGTGGGAATTAACGTTTTGATGGAACAAAACATTATTAATGCCTCGAACATTTTGTCGCAATTACCAGAAACGGGAATCCATTTAATATTCACTTTCTGCAGTCCCAGCAAGAAATACAAGATTCGCCCTTATTCTTTGAACCCAATAGTAATTTAACCAAAATCTTGACAGACACCAGATTTGCCTTCAACATTCAAACTACCAAATGTGATCAACTCCATTCCTTTCAATTTATTTAATCACCTGTGCGAGTTTGCAGCAAGTGGAACAATATGAAACGAGTTAAGGAGCCTTTTCCCAAAGGTAAACCAGTGCAGGGTCAGCGATATGAGAAAGATCATCGAGCTGAAACATCATCTCTGTTTCTTTATCCAGACATGGGTATTAACCTGGGCAATATTTGCAGCTTTCGGTTAATAATTGAGACACTTCACGTGAACAGAACATTCTACAAAATCAGAAATTGGTATTTTACAATAAATGCTATATTATTCAACGTTGTTTTCTTACTCCTCCTCAGTCTGAAGTTTCAATAATCCATTGTCAATGTCAGTAAAGTTGAAACTCGAACTCACAGCCTCAGCATATCACGTGCCTCTACATTGCCTTGTAAGTACTGCATTCTGACCGATTGCACCACTGGCTGGGGTGCAAGTTGCCCTGCTCTTACCACCAGGACCTTCAAACTAATGGATCTGTGATGATGCTGTAGGTCTGACACCATCCTCACTCAGACCAGTTATTACTGACATGGACCAGTGATTATTTGGAGCATCGGGGTGAGGAAAGGGACATTGAAAAGTGATGTTTAAAATCGACTTTATGAAAAAAAATAAGTTTGTGCGGCTTCCTGCGTTAATTACAAGCAATGCCACGGGACTTTTCAATCCATCGGCTTCAATTCATCACAGATTCGATTCAGTGGCACCACACCGATTTCCTTTCGAATGTTCAGTCAGTCATGACCCATACGATACTCATTATCAACAAGCTTCACTCTATTACTGCATCCAAGAGAACGTACAAGATTTCCATACATACTGAACATATATGAGTGTTATGACAGGGTAAATTGAATTTCAGTTTAAATTTTCAAGTAGCGAGAATCCAGAGTAAGATTCAGAATGTTAGAAATTCATTTTTATAACCGTGGCCAGAACTGCAGCTCAGCAAATGAGAAATCAGTCCTGAATCCCCAATATCCACAGGGTCCCCTTGCACCATGTATCCAATTGGAAATCTGTGTGAAGGAGCATGCAATCTGACAGAGCGCCTGTGAAAATCTTCCACTGTCTGATCTAAAGCTGCAACAGGAGATGTCTATTCCAGCTGTGAGGAAGATTAGTATTCAATTCAATGTAGACTCGCATTGGCATCATCACGTTATTGTTTAATACCCTCTGCCAGAAACAGCACAGATAGAGTTGAACAAGAGAAGGCTCTCCCCTGCCATTCAATAGCGTCATGGCTGACCGAACGCTTCAATGCCTTTTGCCAGCCCATCCACATCATCCTGTCGCCCAGTGGGAAACAAACATTTGTTGAACTCTAACTTAAGAAGAAATGGAAACTGGCGGTGCAACTGTGGGAGGGAAATGTTCTGTTTCGAGACAGTTGGGCTTCTTAAAGTAATGTTCAGGTTTTCCGTGTGAGCAGTCAATTCTGGGCTGACGATATTTCAAAAGTTATGATTCCCTCAAAACGTGTACCAAGGAGGGAAGGAATTTCCGCTCGTCAGCAGTAAGGACAATAACTCCCAACATGGAAGTTGACGACGAATCAGCAGAGCATCATTGATTCATTTCAAATTCAAGCCTGAATTAAATCATGACTAAGGGGGATTTCGAACGGACAACCGTTGAATAGTAGCTTCAACAATGATGTACATTTCTAACGCGTTCTCTATTGCAGCACACAAAGTTGCCCTTGCCTCATTGTATTCGGGATTTTCATCAAGCATCTGTTTATCCTCGCCACACTTTCCAGTAGCTGGTCCTTGTCCACGTGTGTTCTGGCACTTCAAGTGTTCAGCCAAATATTCCAGAAATGTTCTGATGACTGTTAGCTTTACCAGACGTTCGTACAGTTAATTCCAGCTCAACATCACTCTCTGAGTGAAAATATTCTTCCTAAATCTCCCCTAAACATCTTCTGTCTTGCGTTTCATCTATATCTCTGTTAATCATCCTTATCATAATAAGTTTATTCCTATCACACATATTTATCCCTTTCATAATTATGCACATGCTATTCACTTCCGCACTCAACCTTTTTTGCTGTCAGATAAACACCCAACTCGCCTATCTTCACAGTGGGAATGGTCCAGTCCAGGCAACATCCACCCCCTATCTGGAGATAGAGGCTCCCAGCCTCATTCCTGATTGAATGGCTTTTGCCCGAAATGTCGATTTTCTTGCTCTCGGATGCTGCCTGACCTGCTGTGCCTTTTCATCACCACAGATTTCCAGATAAATTCAAATCAATTTACAAGCTGTTATCTTATTTTAATGTTTACTCATTTTGCATTAATTGCACAGGAAATTTGAAAAACATTTTCAGATGGACAATATAAATTAAATATCACAAAAATGTACAATAGTCAAGTCATGGAGACCTAAATATCTTCAACCTGTTACTATTGAAGTGCAACGCACCATTCATAGCAGAGAGCAATGATACATATCTTGTGTAAGTGGACGAGACTTCAGCTCATCATCATGCAAGTTAAGACACAAGTACAATTTCAACAGAGAGCAACTGTGTAATTTTGTGATCCATTAGAAAGGTTTCAATTATATTTTTCAGCTTGGACTAAATAATTGCGCTTAGTTAGGACAAGCCGTCCACATTGTTTGAATGGGAAGACATTCATTTACTCATGTGCCCTGCTGAACTATCAGCAGGTACACAAAGAGTAATTTGAACTAGGAAGAAAAGCTTTCAATGCCCAAAGAAATGTTTACTCTGGTTCCACACAATTCAGCTGCTCCAAGAAGGGCTTGAGGGTGGCATCTCAATTGGTGGGACACCAGTGAGTTGACATTTGGAGACATGCTGTTTATCTGCTCCGAGTGTGGAAAGGAATTCACAGATCTATCCCACTTTCGAACACACCAGAAAGTTCACACGGAAGAAATGCTGTTTAACTGCTCGGTCTGTGGGAAGTCCTTTAATAGCTCTCAGAAACTGATGTCACATCAACTCATCGTCGCAGGTGAGAAGCCTTTTACATTCTTTGAGTATGGTATGAGATTCTGTTGCACATCCCACCTCACTACACATAAATTCATTCACACCAATGAGAAACTTTCTAAATATCCTGCCATTGTCAGGAGCTTTAAAAGTCAAAACGAACAGCTATCACACCAGCATTGAGCATAAATCATTCACCTGCCCTTACTGTGGAAAGGCATTCTCTCTTTCACCCCACTTGCTAACACACCAGCTAGTTCACACTGGCGAGAGGCCGTTCATCTGCTCGGCGTGTGGGAAGGAGAGAGACCAGTTTGCTCATAATGACCAGAGATCTTTTCAATGCTCTGACTGTGAGAAGAGATTTAAAACCAAAAGGGATCTTTTGACATGCCAGCGCGGTCACACGGGAGAGAGGCCATTCATCTGCTCTGATAGTGGGAAGGGATTCAATCAGTCATCCCACCTGGTAAGACACCAAACGAGTTCATACAGCGGAGAGAAGGTTCAATCATCCCACCTCCTGACACACCAGCAAGTTCACACTGAGGAAAAGCCATGTACTTGTTTTGATTGTGGGAAGAACTTCACTCTGTCATCCAACCTACTGGCACCTGAGTGAGTTCATATACACCAGCGGAGTTTGCATTCTGCTGTCATTAGTAATGTTAATCACATGTAAAAGTGAACAAAGTGTCTGACATTGTTTTTTTTTGGCAGTTAGTGTTTCTTTCAACTGATTTTAAAAGATCCAAAACTTGGATGAAGCTGCGCATTTTGGATGCATGTGTAATAAATTTTGCTTTAAATGTATTTCTGTGTACTGTATTTTTGTCTAACCAGAATATTTCACGTACCAGACTGGAGTTTAGAAAGGATATGACATGAGAAAAACTGAACTTCAACGTGAACACAGCTCAGGAGTGTTATGACTGTTTAAACATTAGTTGGGTTGAATAGATGGTACTGACTCTCCATACATTTCTCTGTTCTATTCATTTGTACTCTACTTTTTTAATGGAATGCGAGTGTTGATGGAAAGATTAGCACTTGTTGCCCAAGAACTCTTTGACTCTATAGGCTATTTCAGAGTCACGTTTAGAGACAACAACATTGTCATGGCTCCTATAGTTATATGTTAGCAAGACGAACCGATTTTAATATTAGTGAACCTGATAGACTTAGACTACCTTTGAATTAAATTTAAAGTTTACAGTCTTCCATTGGTAAACATTGAATGAATATACGCAGAACATGTGTATCACGGTTCATTCATCAAGGACCTATTGAGCTTCAGTCATTTTGAAAACCTTTATGATATTACCTCATTGCAGATTGTGCAGTTGGCACATTATGTGGGGTCGTTGTTCGTCATTTTGTTAAGGTGGAAAGGACCCATTTTCTCTGCTGTCCAAGCTGAGGGTATGGAGCGGAGTTTATGATCAGGGTCTTTTTTTTTTGGTTTCTGGAGTGATTGGTTCTGAGTTTGACAGTCAGCAATGGTGGTTAATATCATTGTAAGCTATAGAATCTGAATATGTTGACATGTTACCAGTAAGAGTGAATTGAATCATATCAACAGTCAAAGCAGACAAGGCAATGACCAGCCAATCACTTTGAAGAGATCATTAGCTCTCTTCACAGCTGCCTTCAGTCAAAGTAATTTGTGTGGATTGATTAAAGAGCTTGACAATCCCGCTAGGCCCTGGCTTGTAGATGCTGTGAAAATATTGTTGTCAAACAAATTGTGCTATCTGTAGAAATGTAATAAATTTGGTGCCTGCAAAATTTTACTTGTCGTGTTCACATTATAATTATGATGTCTATGATAGAACAATGTCTTTTCCGAATAGTTCAACATAATTAAACATCAGTATTTCAGGATGTCTTTCAGCTCGGGTGTACTCATTTGGACTTTTCATGTGGAATCATCTGGATAATACTGAAGACAAATGACAAGGATTCTCGGAGCAGATAAAAATCTTTGTACATTATTAACGACTAATAGCACTTTTAAAACGTTGAGGAACCTAGACAAATGAAACAATTTGATACATAAATCCATTTCAGAGGTAAGACTTAGAAGGAACGTGAACTTGAATCCGCAACCAGATAAACAATGAAATCATTGAAATGGAAGTGTAAACTTGAGGGATGAATGGTCTACCGCTGCTCCTAAACCCCATGTAAAACTAATCATCATGTAGGGTGGAGAGATAAGCTCGAGGAGGATGGGGGTGGGGAGAAAGTAGCATAGAGTACAGTAGGCGAGTGGGGGAGGGGATGAAGGTGATAGGTCAGGGAGGAGGGTGGTGTGGATAGGTGGAAAAGACGATAGGCAGGTAGGACAAGTCATGGGGACAGTGCTGAGCTGGAAGTTTGGAAATAGGGTGAGGTGGGGGAAGGGGAAATGAGGAAACTGTTGAAGTCCACATTGATGCCCTGTTGTTGACGTGTTCCAAGGTGGAAGAATAGGCATTCTTCCTCCAATCGTCTGGTGGTGAGGGAGCGGCGGTGAAGGAGGCCCAGGACCTCCATATCCTCAGCAGAGTGGGAGGGGGAGTTGAAATGTTGGGCCACAGGGCGGTGTGGTTGATTGGTGCGGGTGTCCCAGAGATGTTCCCTAAAGCGCTCTGCAAGGAGGCGTCCAGTCTCCTCATGTAGAGGAGACTGCATCGGGAGCAATGGATACAATAAATGATATTGGTGGATGTGCAGGTAAAGCTTTGATGGATGTGGAAGGCTCCTTTAGGACCTTGGATGGAGGTGAGGGAGGAGGGGTGGGCGCAGGTTCTGCAATTCCTGCGGTGGCAGGGGAAGGTGCCAGGATGGGTTGGTGGTTTGTAGGGTGGCGTGGACCTGACCAGGTAGTCATGGAGGGAACGGTATTTGCGGAAGATGGAAAGGAGTGGGGAGGGAAATATATCCCTGGTGGTGGGGTCTTTTTGGAGGTGGCGGAAATGTCAGAGGATGATTTGGTTTATGCGAAGGTTGGTAGGGTGGAAGGTGAGTACCAGGGGCGTTCTGTCCTTGTTACGGTTGGAGGGGTGGAGTCTGAGAGTGGAGGTGCGAGATGTGGCCGAGATGCGTTAGAGGGCATCTTTAACCACGTGGGAAGGGAAATTGCGGTCTCTAAAGAAGGAGGCCATCTGGTGTGTTCTGTGGTGGAACTGGTCCTCCTGGGAGCAGATACGGCGGAGGCGGAGGAATTGGGAATACGGTATGGCATTTTTGCAAGAGGTAGGGTAGGAAGAGGTGTAATCCAGGTAGCTGTGGGAATTGCTGGGTTTGTAAAAAATGTCAGTGCCAAGTCGGTCGTTATTAATGGAGATGGAGAGGTCCAGGAAGTGGAGGGAGGTGTCAGAGATGGTCCAGGTAAATTTAAGGTCAGGGTGGAATGTGTGGGTGAAGTTGATGAATTGCTCAACCTCCTCGTGGGAGCACGAGGTGGCGCCAATGCAGTCATCCATGTAGCGGAGGAAGAGGTGGGGAGCGGTGTCGGTGTAATTACGGAAGATCGACTGTTCTACGTAGCCAACAAAGAGACAGGCATAGCTGGGGCCAATTCGCGTGCCCATGGCTATCCCTTTGGTCTGGAGGGATCGGGACGATTCCAAGGAGACATTGTTGAGGGTGAGGACCAGTTCGGTCAAACGAATGAGGGTGTCAGTAGAAGGGTACTATTGGGGACGTCGGGAGAGGAAAAAAACGGAGGACTTGGAGGCCCTTGTCATGGCGGATGGAGGTGCAGAGGGATTGGATATCCATGGTGAAGATGAGGCGTTGGGGGTCGGGGAAACGGAAATCTTGGAGGAGGTGGAGGGCGTGGGTGGTGTCTCGAAAGTATGTGGGGAGTTCCTGGACTAGGCGGGATCGGACAGTGTCGAGGTAGGTAAAAATGAGTTCAGTGGGGCAGGAGGATGCTGAGACAATGGGTCGGCCAGGGTGGTCAGGCTGGTGGATCTTGGGAAGGAGGTAGAACCAGCTAGTGCGGGGTTCCCGGACTATGAGGTTTGAAGCTGTGTGTGGGAGATCTCCTGAGGTGATGAAGTTCTGTATGGTCTGGGAGATGATCGTTTGGTGATGGGGTGGGGTCATGGTCGAGAGGGCGGTAGGAAGAGGTGTAAATGATTATACTTTGGGTAGATCCTAAGGAATACCCTCCATGGAAGCTTTCCTGTTTGATTTGTCAAAATGGTTATTACTGTGATTCTTTTCACGAATAACCGACATCAATGCATCTGGACATACAAAATGTCATTTGCTCTGGATGCTCGCAGCACCCGTAGTTCATTCAGAGTGGTTAGTAAGTCATTTCTTTATATAGTTGAGAAGCTGAATTTTTACCGGAGGTTGGTTTCTTTGCAGGGATAATAACCAATGACAGTCAGAGTAGCCACTGAATTTGCACTTGTTTGAAGGTCATTGAGCGAAGTTCGAAACCCATTGACTTGGCCAAATGTTATGGTTGGTGTAATGAAAAAGTGCCTGATTGAATCCAATGAGAAGTATCAGTTAGATGTCGTTTTTCACTTTCAAGATTCATCCACATTACTCCCAATACACTCCGCTGATGATATGTTTGATGGGATCATTAGAGATGGTCCACCTTAGTTATATATTTTTCTTTCATTCTTTATCTTACCAGCCAATGAGTAGTGCCAATTTACAGAATAATATGATTCCTTTGTAGATGCATAATGTATCTAACCTATCACATCTGCAATACTCTCTTAATTTGGCCCTTGATTAACAATGTCGGGAACACAGACTATGTGTACTTATTGGAGTAACGATGAGATACTCTGCGATGAACCACATGGTGAACCTTGATATCTGATTCATATACTAGTCAATCGACAGTACAGGGTATGTATATGTATTTGATGAAAATATATTTTGTATTTCTGACACCAGTTGCACTACCGGAAGAAATAGAAAGCATCACGTCACTGTCAGCAGTTGCAAGGCTAATTGGATGGATCTGGGAGGATTTTTCCTTCTCTTTGGGGCATAGTTTTAAAATATGTGGGTACTTCAAATTATGTGTGAGATTTAAGTTGAAAAGAGATTTATTTTCAGAATGATTCGGAGATGCCGGTGTTGGACTGGGGTGTACAAAGTTAAAAATCACACAGCGCCAGGTTATAGTCCAACAGGTTTAATTGGAAGCACACTAGCTTTCGGAGCGACGCTCCTTCATCAGGTGATTGTGGAGGGCTCGATCGTAACACAGAATTTATAGCAACAATTTGCAGTGTGATGTAACTGAAATTATACATTGAAGAATTGATTGTCTGTTAAGCCTTTCATATGTTAGAATACAGTGATAGCTTCATTTCTTTCATGTGTAAATCACAAAACTATTTTTTTTTAAGTTGCATTCTCGGGGTAGCTGTTAACAATGGTGATAGCTAGACAATATGTTGAAGGTGTTGTGGTTCTGTTCGCCGAGCTGGAAGTTTTTGTTGCAAACGTTTCGTCCCCTGGCTCGGCGACATCATCAGTGCTTGGGAGCCTCCTGAGAAGCGCTTCTTTGATGTTTCCTCCGGTGTTTATAGTGGTCTGTCCCTGCCGCTTCCGGTTGTCAGTTTCAGCTGTCCGCTGTAGTGGTTGGTATATTGGGTCCAGGTCGATGTGTTTGTTGATGGAGTTTGTGGATGAATGCCATGCCTCTAGGAATTCCCTGGCTGTTCTCTGTCTGGCTTGCCCTATGATAGTAGTGTTGTCCCAGTCGAATTCATGTTGCTTGTTGTCTGCGTGTGTGGCTACTAAGGATAGCTGGTCGTGTCGTTTCGTGGCTAGTTGATGTTCATGTATGCGGATTGTTAGCTGTCTTCCTGTTTGTCCTATATAGTGTTTTGTGCAGTCCTTGCATGGTATTTTGTACACTACATTAGTTTTGCTCATGTTGGGAATCGGGTCCTTCGTTCTGGTGAGTTGTTGTCTGAGCATGGCTGTTGGTTTGTGTGCCGTTATGAGTTCTAGGGGTCGCAGTAGTCTGGCTGTCAATTCTGACATGCTCCTGATGTATGGTAGTGTGGTTAGTCCTTTTGGTTGTGGTATGTCCTCGTTCCGTGGTCTTTCTCTTAGGCATCTGTTGATGAAGTTGCGCGGGTATCCGTTTTTGGCGAATACCTTGTATAGGTGTTCCTCTTCTTCTTTTTGCAGTTCTGGTGTACTGCAGTGTGTTGTGGCCCTTCAAAAAATTTCAAAAACCACTCATCGTGAATTGACCCGGACCATAGAACAGGCTGTCACCATAGGACAGAACAGGACAACACACCGCAAAAAAACGGCACTAAAAGAAAAAAATGGCCAAACTAACACACAACAAAGAGGACACTACAACACATACCTGGGTTAAAAGCCTCTCCCACAGACAGCTCACAGACACGGAAAGAACAATACTGGCCAAGGGACTCAACTACAACCACAGGGACGCCAAGACAGCAGACTTCCTAGCAGCACTAGAATGCACACTCAGGAACAATGGACTGACAGAAGAGACACAACAAAGAGTGCGACAAACTTTCGTACCTATGATAATAAGGAAAAGACAAACACATAACCTCAACACCAAGGAGAGGGAAGCACTGAAATCACTAAGAAACGATAAGAACATAATCATACTACCAGCAGATAAAGGCAGAATGACGGTCATCCAAGATAAATCTGATTACATCCAAAAAGCACAACAACTACTTGCAGATATCAACACCTACCAAATGAAGGAATTTGACCCCACACCACAACTCACCAATAGGATAAATAACACACTAAGGAATCTACAAAAAAACGGACAGATAACCAGAGCTGACCTACAAAGAATGAAACCGGAAAGCAACAACACCCCCAGATTCTATGGATTACCTAAAGTACACAAACCAGACATCCCACTCAGACCCATAGTATCACTACCAGGGACACCATCATACAAACTGGCCAAAGAACTACCACAGAAACTGAAACACCTGGTCAGCGGATCCAAACACTCTATACAATCAACACAGGAATTCTTGGACATCATCAGAAATATACATATAGACAAAGAAGAACCCATGATATCATTCGACGTGACGGCACTGTTCACTTCGAATGACAAAACCCTAGCCAGAGAAACAATAGCCAACCTACTGGACATACAGAACAGAAAACAGGACGCTGAACCTATCAACAAAGACGGCATACTTAAACTACTGGACTTGTGCCTCACAACACACTTCAGATTCAACAACCAGATATACGAACAAATCAACGGAACACCCATGGGATCACCAATCTCGGGACTCATAGCAGAGGCAGTTATGCAAAGGTTAGAACAAACAGTCCTACCACAAATTCAACCCAAACTCTGGGTCAGATATGTCGATGACACGTTTGTAATCATTAAAAACACGGAAATAGAAAAAACACACGCCACACTCACAGGAATCCGATTCACGAGAGAAGAAGAAAAGGATAGCCAACTCCCATTCCTAGACGTGATGGTACAGAGAACACCGAACGGAGAATTCACTACAAGGGTATACTGGAAAGCCACACACACAGACCAAGTCCTAAACTAAGAAAGTAACCACCCCAACACACACAAACGAAGCTGCATCATGACACTATTCAAAAGGGCCACAACACACTGCAGTACACCAGAACTGCAAAAAGAAGAAGAGGAACACCTATACAAGGTATTCGCCAAAAACGGATACCCGCGCAACTTCATCAACAGATGCCTAAGAGAAAGACCACGGAACGAGGACATACCACAACCAAAAGGACTAACCACACTACCATACATCAGGAGCATGTCAGAATTGACAGCCAGACTACTGCGACCCCTAGAACTCATAACGGCACACAAACCAACAGCCATGCTCAGACAACAACTCACCAGAACGAAGGACCCGATTCCCAACATGAGCAAAACTAATGTAGTGTACAAAATACCATGCAAGGACTGCACAAAACTCTATATAGGACAAACAGGAAGACAGCTAACAATCCGCATACATGAACATCAACTAGCCACGAAACGACACGACCAGCTATCCTTAGTAGCCACACACGCAGACAACAAGCAACATGAATTCGACTGGGACAACACTACTATCATAGGGCAAGCCAGACAGAGAACAGCCAGGGAATTCCTAGAGGCATGGCATTCATCCACAAACTCCATCAACAAACACATCGACCTGGACCCAATATACCAACCACTACAGCGGACAGCTGAAACTGACAACCGGAAGCGGCAGGGACAGACCACTATAAACACCGGAGGAAACATCAAAGAAGCGCTTCTCAGGAGGCTCCCAAGCACTGATGATGTCGCCTAGCCAGGGGACGAAACGTTTGCAACAAAAACTTCCAGCTCAGCGAACAGAACCGCAACAATGAGCACCCGAGCTACAAATCTTCGCACAAACTTTGAATATGTTGAAGGTGTTAGACCCTTGTGTTCTCTGTCCATGACCTGATGTTTAGATTGATTCCAATCTAAAAAGTGAGATAACAGAGTTTTACATAAATTCATGCAGTTTTTGAGCTCAGGATTCCACATGAATGTATGTAGAACTCTGAGCTCAAAAACTGCATGAATTTATGTAAAACTCTGTTATCTCACTTTTTAGATTGGAATCAATCTAAACATCAGGTCATAGACAGAGAACACAGGGGGCTAACACCTTCAACATATTGTCTAGCTATCACCATTGTTAACAGCTAACCCAAAAATGCAACTTTAAAAAAAGAATTTTGTGATTTACACATGAAAGAAGTGAAACTATCACTGTATTTTAACAGATGAAAGGCTTAACAGACAATCAATTCTTCAATGTATAATTTCAGTTACATCACACTGCAAATTTTTGCTATAAATTCTGTGTTACGATCGAGCCCTCCACAATCACCTGATGAAGGAGCGTCGCTCCGAAAGCCAGTGTGCTTCCAATTTAACCTGTTGGACTATAACCTGGTGTTGTGTGATTTTTAACTATTTTCAGAACGTTCTTGCCAGTGACCGGTGCAGATTATGCCATTGAATACATTGGGTTCGATGGGTTTTCATCCTTAATATTTGAGTTCGTTTATTAAAACGAACATTACCCATTCATTCCTACTCGCTAATTCATATTAGCTATCCATAATAATATGCTATCCCTACATCATGAGCACTCGTTTTGTGCCATACCTTTTGGTATGGCATTTTAACGATAATTTTTTGTATATCAAAGTGCACCCCATTGACATGTGCCCCTTTATTCACCTTGCATGATCATTTCCCTCCTGAACTCAAATAAATTAGTTAATCAAGAGTCTTATTTCACAGAACTATTGTGACTGCACATACGTATGAGGGGCATTCTAAATGATTGACTGTTGCCTCGATAATAATTGATTCTAGCATTTTCCCACAAGAAATTTTAGATTAATTGGCCTTTCGCTTCGTACTTTCTGACACTCTCTTCCTTCATGATGGTGTTGCATTTACCATTTTACAGTCTATAACCTTTTCTGGAACAGAATGGTTTTGTGCGATCACCACCAATATATCTATATTTGCAGCTGTTTATTTAAAAAACCTAGAATTAAGACCATTAGGACCAATGGACTTGCCAGTCTTTACTTTGAATAGTTTTCAAATTGTACCTGGAATATATTTTTCGTTAAGCCTTCCTTTTACAAATTGATTTTCAAATATACGTTGGATGTTTTGTAAAAACAGGAGTGAGTCAGTTGATCAACATTTCTTCAATTCCTTTGCTTCCCAAGTAAAATCCCACAACCTCACCCTCTAATAGATAGAAATTTACTTTAGATACTTATTCTCGAGATAAATGTTTGAAGAAATGTATGTGATCTGCTGCTCTCTTTCTTTCAATCATGCTTATACAGTAATTTATCATTCTTTGCTGGTGAATGAAATTTCAAGCTTCTTCCCAGCCACTAACTTTCTCAGCTTCTTTTTAAATTTAATATTGATATTATTCTTAACTTCAATGCTCCATGTTCCGACCTGTGAAGACAAGGATGTCAAATGCCTTCTTCACCAACCAGTTTCCTGTGACATTGCTTTCAAAGTACTATATAATTGCACTCCATTTTTTTTCTATTCAACAATACTCCCCAGGGCCCTACCATTAACTGTATAAGTCCTGCCCTGGCTTGTCTTACCAAAATGCAAAATCTTACATTTATCAAAAGTAAACTACGTCTACCATTCATTGGCCCATTGCACACAGAGCAGGTGAATAGATTCTCTCTGTTCTGCATCCGTTTTGTGTTAGCAGTGCTGACAACTCAGTGAATCCCCAATAGATCAGTTAAACATAATTTTCCTTTGAAAAAAACTATTTTGGCTCTGCCACATTAACTTGAACTCACATAATTGCCCTGCTATAATGCCCTTAATAATATATACCCTGATGTCCCTTCCTGTCAAATGAAGAACAGGTCAGGCAGCATCCCAAGGAGTAGGAGAATCGATGTTTCAGGCATAAGCCCATCATCGGGAATGAGGACTTTTCCAGCACTACACTCTCAACTCTCATCTGAAGCATCTGCAGTCCTCACTTTTTCTCTTTCAAATGAACAGCCTATCCCCATTATGAACATGTTCATGAGTTTCCAGCTCGAAAGTAATTGAATCCTTTGCCAATTTCCCTAAATTTCAATGGTTTCTTCCGAATGTTTGTGTCTCAAAAGCCCAGATTACTGCCTTAATTGTCACCCACAAGCAGAACAGGTGCATGGCTTCTGTCTTCTGTGAAGTGTGCTTTTTGATTGTAGATTTAACACCAAAGATATTCAGTTTGCAATGAATTCAGACATTCTGTCAGATCTCAATATCATGCCCGTATTTAAGTTTTCATATCCAA
This sequence comes from Chiloscyllium plagiosum, assembly GCF_037043375.1. Lineage (NCBI taxonomy): Eukaryota > Metazoa > Chordata > Chondrichthyes > Orectolobiformes > Hemiscylliidae > Chiloscyllium > Chiloscyllium plagiosum. Next base: position 45,601,440 of record NW_028270173.1, read on the forward strand.
TCCCTATCTTTTTAAAACTGCAAAAGTAATTTAAAAGAGTAAAAGCGGGCCATTAGAGAAAAACCACAAACACATTGAAAGTTTGTGGTACTGAACTCAACAGTCTAGTCATTTTTGGGAGTGCTACTTCAGCCTCTGTATGAAAAGAGAGAGAGAAATAAATATGTGAGGAGTTGAAGATGAATCATGTATATGTGCACTTAGGCGAAAATGTGACACAACATCAAATGGTCAGAAACCTGAAGAACAAGGATATCAGGGCATATATTATTAAAAACATTATACATGGCACTTAGATAAATTCAAGGTAATGTGGCAGAGCCAAAATAGTTTTGTCAAAGGAAAATTATATCTTCCGGATTTATTGGATTTCTTTGAAGAAGTAACTGGTGCAATAGATAAAAATAAATTGTGGATGTGCTGTATTTGGATCTCCAAAAAGCATTTAAAATGCTATATAAAAGGTTATTGACGAAGATAAAAGCTGATCGTATAACGGGTATGATACTGGCATAAATAGAAGATTGATAGCTAACAGGAAGAAACAGTGGGAATAGATATATTTTTTTTCAAGTGAGAAAGATATCAGGAGTGTTGTGCTACAGAGTTCTGTGCTAGATCTTAAACTCTATACAATTTTTATGTAAATGATTTGGATGAACTGAGTGTAGATATAGTCGCTACATTTGTTGATGGTACAATTATAGTTAAATTGGGAAGACGATATGAGGAAGCTATAAACTGATATCGCTGGGTGAGTGGGCAAAGATCTGGCAAATAGAATAAAATGTATGAAACTGAGAAGTTATCCGTTTTCGCAGAGAGAATGAAAAAGTGTTACCTGAATGGAGAGGATGCACATCTCTGAAATGCAGAGTGATAAGGGTGCCCACGTGCATGAATCACAGAACGTTAGGATACATGCACAGTAAATAATCAGGAAAGTTAATAGTGTTATATTCTACTAGGATGGTAATTTAATGCAAAAGCAGGGAGATTATGTTTCAGTTATACAAGACATTAGTGAGATTTCATCTGGAGTATTGTGCACAGTACAGGCCGCCATACTCATGGAAAGGTGTCAACATGTTGGAAGCAGTTCAGACAAGGTGCACTAGATTAATACCAACTTCGCATTGAACTAAAATGTTGTTGAGCTTGTGGCATGTAACATGCTGTCGGATGGGTCAAAGATGCTTGAATTGATCACACAGCTCAGGGTGAGGAAGTCGCTGACGTTCTCCCTCCAACATTATTTGATGGCTTATTTATCTTTGATAAGATTCACTTCAGCAGTGATGTGGGGCCTTGGATGTTTGCTCCCTAGGTGGTCTTGACAGCACAGTAGAAACTCTGCAGCTCATGGTAGGGCCTCCAGTGCTTTCTGCAATCGCCACCTGTTCTTTCAGTCATGGGGTCATTGTTGTACCTAGGCTTTAAATGACCTGCAGACCTGCTTTTTCACTTCCAAGTGCGTTGCTGTTTGACAGTTAGAAATGTCGTGCCTTTCTTTTTATCAGTTCCCGAATCTACTGATCATTCTTGTTAAACCAGTTTTGGTGTATCCTGTTTAAGTGACCAATGGAGTTTCATAGGCAGTGATGATGGTGGCCTTGAGGGCAAACCAGAGGCTGTTGTGATTTGGTCTTGCCAAAGGTTGCTCGGTTTGTTGTGATGACTTGGTTGTATGAGGCTACCTTTTCTGAGTCTTTGCCTCAATGTTGAACATCTGTTGCTATTGCTTCTGTTAACTCTGCTGTGTCGCTCCTGGCTTGGATTGGATGATCGTCCGTTCACTAGTCATCGGCTTCTGTCATGGCGTGGGTCATTCGAATGTCTTTCCGATCCATCTCGCTGACAATGCCGTCATCAAGAAGGTGCCAGTGTTTGTAGCGCAGGGGCTACCACGCTGTCTTGTATTTGTCCCTTTCGCTGAACAGTGTGTTGGTGATGAGGAGCCAGTTGGTCAACACAAGGATGCAACTGCAGTTTTGCTTCCCTACTCTGTCTTTCACTATTACATCATCCTAGAGGTCTTCACTTTTGCTGGCTCTAACATTCAAATTGCTGAGCATGATTACTTTGTCCACTGCCAGGGCGTGTGAATGGGATTGGTCAAGACTGGAGTACAATTAATCTTTACCTGTTACATCAAGCGTTGGTGCATATGCACTGAATATCATGATGGACAGGTTCAGAGTAAAGGTGAGTTTGAATGTCATGACGTCCTCGACAATCCTGCAGGGTGATTCTTTGAGTTGGTTGACCAGTTAGTTTTTAATGATGAATCTGGAATTTTGCGCTTCTTTGGCCTCGCTATTCCATAAAAGGTGTATCCACCACCTTGCTCTTTAACCTATCCTTTCCCTGCCCATCAGATTTCTCTTCGGGTGGCAATGTTAGTATCGTAGAACCTCAGTTGCCAGGCAATGATGGTGGTATGACATTCCGAACTATCACTGCCAGGAAGGTTCCAAACTGCATCTTTCATGTGGAAGGTGCCTGTGTGAGATTTCCTTTCATGTCGGGAAACCATTGTCCACTGACTACGTTGCATTGCGAGGTCTTGCTCCAGTGTCAAGAGAACTGGAGACCAGGTACTACAACCTGCCCTTCGGTGACTTACAGTAGAGTGCAGATAAACAATTTGGCACTCGGCAAGGCCTCCTGCTGAGGCAGTGTGAGGTAAAATAGCAATATCCCTCCCCCACAGTAACTAAAAACCTGACGACTGAAACCTGTAAATGGTCACTCACTGACTGAACCCTGACACAGTTGTCCCTGTTCATGGTCACTCATTGACTGACCTGCCACATGATCGTCCTCTGCTGATGGTCGTTCAATGGGGAATACGTGACTGGGTGGTTTGGGCTGGAAAGTGGCCGCTGGCGATGGGCAGGAGACTGTAAACAATGTTCCAACTTCAGTCTATATTGTATATAATGCTGTCATACCCTCCGTGTTCTTGTTTGGAGTGCCTTGAAAAAGAAAGACAAGTACTGCATACATCTCTTAACCACTTTTTCGACTTGTTAGGCCATATTCAAGGATCTATATGTGTGTAAGTCAAGACCTTCTATGTAACTCTATACTCCTTAGGATACTGCTGTTGCAATGTATTGATATGGCCATGATGTGACTCGATTTCACTGAAGATTGATGATTTGTAATGCTGAAAACTGAAGGATGAGGCCAAGATGCAGCATCTACTCAGAACATGTGGCTGAGGTCCATCCTTCAAACTTCTCCTTTTTTATCTGCACCCACGAATGTTATGAAACTGAGGACCTTTTCTCTTTTTTTCGTTTTTGCATTTAACCCTCTTTTCGTCTCAGAAGCTTCATATGTTTTTAAAACAAGATTGAACAAATGCGTACCTAATTTATTGATTATTCCCTGTAAATTTCAGATGGCACAATTTGATCTATGGCCTTTTTGGTGGATTATTTCATATTTTGTTATTTGTAAATTGGAGGATTGTCCAGGAACCTGAATTAATACACCAAACTATAGCATGCTGTAAGCTTGTGCCTTGAAGACGTTTTCCTCCTCTCTCTCCAAGAATCTCAGGGAGTCCCTCTCCCACTGCAACTCCCAGGTCATTTCCTCTTCAACCATGTCCTGAAACAGACTCGCTACTACAGCCATATTTGCTTCCTCAGTTCCTGCCTCCATAACCAACTCATCCCACACGGACTTCAGACTACCTTTAAACCAGCAGAGTTCAGAAGCGAATAGGATAAACAGTACAGACTACAGATTCAAAAACACCAGCAAGATCCTCCGCTCCGCCCTCGCAGAAATTCGCCAGCACCTAACTTCTCTACAGTCAGCCCTGCCTCAGCTGCGGGCCACACTCTCCATCCTAGCGCTGATTGATGACGTCACTTCCGCCCCATCATGGCCGCTTCCACAGCCTCTTCCGCTCCTCACAATTCCTCTTGCACCACACGTGACATCACTTCCGCCTCTCACATCATCGGTGATGTAACACGCTCAGTGACTTCCGCCCCCATACATCCCGCTACCGCCCCACCCCTGCTCATGACTCCACCACATTCCCCCACAACTTGCTACTCTATCCCCACCCCCACCCTCCTCAGCTTATCTCTCCACGCTTCAGGCTCTCTGCCTTTATTCCTGATGAAGGGCTTTTGCCCGAAAAGTCAATTTTGCCTGTCCTCGGATGCTGCCTGAATTGCTGTGCTCTTCCAGCACCACTGATCCAGAATCTGGTTTCTAGCATCTGCAGTCATTGTTTTTACCCCACAACCACACCCACTACAGTTACAGGCTCCGCCCCCATTCCCAGCTCCACACCCACAACTCGCCCGAGCTCTCATCCCAACCGAGATTTCACAATCCGTCCAGACTTTCCCCTCACTGAGGACGAACGATCAGTCCTCAGCAAAGGACTCACCTTCATCCCCCTCCGTCCACGCATCAATGAATTTTGATACACGCCGTGACGTCGAACACTTCTTCCACCGCCTCCGCCTCCGAGCTTACTTTTACAATCAGGACTCCCTCCCACCCTCCTAAGATAAGGGAGTTACTTGTTTTGTGTCATCAGACCCACTCTCTCGTCAAGCCGGGATTACTGATGATGGAGTTGTTACCCAAAAAGAGTCCTTTCCCTTACTCCCAAGTGTTCCTTCCTAGGTGACAGATAAAAGGCAGAGAAGCGATTCAGGATTTAATAAAACAACATTTTCTTAATTTAATTCTTTAGTAATAATTCTGTTGCAACATTTACTTCATACTTCATCTAATAAGTTCAAGTTTAGCTCACTTCATTCAAATTCACTTTGTCTAAACTCATTTCACATTTAACTTTAACTCTTAAGTTTATTTAGATTGAAACATATATTATCTCGTTCTGAATGAAATGCTAGCTTTCACATTTGGTGTAGATCTCCCCTCACGATTCTTTGTCTAGCTGACGATAACTTCAAGTTATATATGTTGTGAATGTAGGTCTCGACTGCTGGCTCTGGTAAAGCAAGGTCCTTTTATGCTGTTAAGTTTATCCAAAAGGCTGTTTACACTTCCAGAACCTGCTCTTGTGCTCACACAATGCATTTTTGATCAAAGCCTGATCACAGTATTTGATCATAGTGGGGTTTACTTGTAAACAAAGTCCATTATGTTTACATCAAGTTGCAAACAGTCACATATCATGAAAGGTAATAGTTGTATTAGTGTATTACCATCTCACTACGACTCTTCCCTTATTTAGTCAGCATGGGATCCTGCAGGTACAACTTATCAGACAAGTCACTAGACATGTCCAAGTTGCAGTTTTAACGGAAGTCAAAGTTATAATTAGCTGGACCACAGTTTCCAGCATGTTTCATTGTAGTTCTTAACCAGTCTCATAGACATTTTTGCTGCTGGCCACCTGACTACAATGAGTTTAAACTTTGGAACCCCATGCTTTGTGACACCTTCAATGAAATGGAACTTCAGACTTGCTAAAAGAAAACAGCTTCCCTTTGTCCAAGCCAGTATTTAGGAATTAGTAGTGTGCAATAATCTGCAACCAAATTGCAATGCCGGTTGGAAAGTAAAACTAATGTCACCGTTGATTTAACTTCGTTAGTAAATATTGATTAATTCATTTTTCAAAGTCATATTATCACTAGTAACATTTAATTTCATATTGTATAAATGGAGTTCTTTACATCAAAGCGGTAGTTCAGTATTACAAATTTGTGTTGATATTGGATATGCACAGAGTGAGCTTCTGAGATGTCAGAAATGTCTGATGCCAATGTTGTTATCTTTTGAAACATGTGTGGTTTCTAATATAGAAAATTAAGTGAACAATTCAACCATATTGTGCAATAATCATAGATAATTATAATACTCAGAATTAATTCCGATAAGCTACATGTTCTAGTTAGAATGAGAATTCTGGAAGTAAAACAAGCATGTCTTTCGCTATAGGACAGATCTTTTCTATGCCAATCAGAAGAGCAAGCCATGGGCGAGCCAGCAAAAATTTCTTGCTGTTAATTGACTAAGTGCATAAATAATCCTTCTTCAAATATTTACCAAGACGTCCTTCAGATGTATTTGCATAAATCTCTGAAATTTTCAAACCAGATTGATAGGGTTGTTAAGAAGGTGTATGTTGTGCCAGCATGTATTGGTAGAGGAATTGAGCATTGGAGCTGTGAGGTCATGTTGCAGGTATACAAAATTCTGTTGTGGCCGAATTTGGAGCATTGCACACAGTTCTGGTCGCCTCATTATTGGAAGGACGTTGAAGCAATCGAAAGGATGCAGAGGAGATTTACCAGAGTGTTGCCTGATATGGAGGGAAGATCTAACATGGAAAGACTGACGGACTTGAGGCTGTTTTCATCAGAGAGAAGAAGGTTAAGAGTATACTTAATAGAGACATGAAATATGATTAGAGGATTAGATAGCGTGGACCGTGAGAGCCTTTTTCTTCGGATGTTGAAGCATGAGGTGATAGAACTTTAACCTGAGGGGTAATAGGTATAGGACAGATATGAGAAGTAATGTGTTGCTGGAAAAGCGCAGCAGGTAAGGCAGCATCAAAGGAGAAGGAGAATCGATGTTTCGATTCCGAAGCGTCGATTCTCCTTCTCCTTTGATGCTGCCTGACCTGCTGCCCTTTTCCAGCAACACATTTTTAAGTTCTGATCCCCAGCATCTGCAGTCCTCACTTCCTCTTAGATATCAGAAGTAGGTTCTTTACTCAGAGAATAGTAGGGGCGTGGAATGCCCTGCCTGCAGCAGTGGTAGACTTGTCAAGTTTAAGGGCATTTAAATGGTCATTGGATAAATTTATGGATGACAATGGAATAGTATAGGTTAGATGGGCTTCAGATTGATTTCACAGGTTGGCACAATTTTGAGAATGAATGGCCTGTACTACGCTGTATTGTTCGATGTTCTACTGTATTTCTATAGCAAAATATATTTATTGGTTTATTCTCGAACATAAAATAAATATTCGACTTTAACTCGGAGTCATTAAATCGCATCAGTCTTAGCTCCGGTATCAAGTATGGAATGGTACCATCTTAAAACATTGAATTAAATCATTTGGCACCAAAATGGCGACATGTTGATATATCATTTTATCTTTTCATTGTTTTAGGGTTTGTATACCACGCGCAGATTTCGTTGTCAGTGTTTAATTGAATTATTGAGATTATTATAACTCCCTTTCTTGTTGATATTTTCTGTTTGCCACTGAACCATCTCCCCATTAAGAACAGCTCATGTTTGAATTGGCGGGTTCATTCGATTTCTCTGGGGCAGCTCTATTCACAACCCACTGAAGTTGGCCCTTCTGTAATGAAACATAGAAATTTCTGGAGCAACTATGCAGGTCTGGCAGCACATGTGGCGAGATCATTGGAGTTACCATCTCGATTTCAGAGAAAAGTCAACTCATACCCAACACGTTAATTTTGTTTCTCTCTTCACAGATGCTGCCAGATTCCCTCAGTTTCTGCTGCACTTCATGATTTCTCCGCATGTAAACTGAACATACACCAGTTTCCTTAAATGGTCATTTGGATTCGTCGTCCCAGTACAATAATATGTCTCACTGCGATCTGCAATGTAATTAGTGCAGCTTTATTTTCCTTTTTGTTCCGACATGTGCTCTCCACCCTTTCAATCCGCCTCCCCCAACGCCCTCCCCAACACCCCAGTGAACACCAAAGTTGTGTGCAAGTAAAGTGCTCCCTTCTACACCGTCTTTACTACCGTGTCTTGATCTGTCCTATTCCCCAAATTACATAATAATTGGTGTAATAATCACTTTGACAACCTGCTTTTAATTTCCTTAAACCTCCCAAAAACCAGTCTGTCATACCCCATTCTGTACCCTATTGAGGTCCATGGCACCAATATGGAAAGCGACTTTCAAATGTTACTTCACACCAGGCAATTCTTCGTATTTCTCGCTCAGAATGCTCTACAGCCGCTGAATGAGTTTGTTGATCCCGACTCCTGGATTAAATAAAGCTTTCCAGCCCACTTCTGGACCTGTCAGAAAACATTATAACAGCAATATGTTGATAATATAATCAAATAAGTCACAAAATTTAAATAACACTTAAGTATGGTGTGCTTCAACTGATTAATATTCGGTGAATGTTCTGATAGAGCTCTGTTTGTGTGTACAATTGATGGACGACGATGATTATATGTATTGCAGTCTGTGGTGGATAGCGGCAAAACAAAACTTCAGATGCTGGAATCCAAATTACACAGGCAGGATGCTGGAAGAACACAGAAAATCAGGCAGCATCAGGAGGTGGAGAAGCCGACGTTTTGGGTGTAACCCAGTCGAACAGACAGGAACAAAATGGATCTACAGGAGGAGTGCCAGAAGACTGGAGGCTAGCAAATTTGTCCACAGGAGTCGTGCCAGAAGACTGGAGGATAGCAAATGTGGTTCCCTTGTTCAAGAAAGGGAGTAGGGATAACCCTAGTAACTATAGGCCGGTGAGTCTCACTTCTGTTGTGGGCAAAGTTTTAGAGAGAATTGTAAGGGATAGGATTTATGAACATCTGGATAGGAATAATGTGATCAAGGATAGTCAGCATGGTTTTGTGAAGGGCAGGTCGTGCCTCACAAACCTTATTGAATTCTTTGAGAAGGTGACTAAGGAGGTGAACGAGGGGAAAGCGGTAGATGTGGTGTATATGGATTTTAGTAAGGCGTTTGATAAGGTTCCCCATGGTAGGCTACTTCAAAAAATACGGAGGCATGGCATTGAGGGTGAGTTGGAGGTTTGGGTTAGGAATTGGCTGGCTGGAAGAAGACAGAGGGTAGGAGTTGATGGTAAAGATTCACCTTGGAGTGCAGTTACTAGCGGTGTTCCACAAGGATCTGTTTTGGGACCATTGCTGTTTGTCATTTTTATAAATGACCTGGAGGAGGGGTTCGAAGTTTGGGTGAGCAAGTTTGCGGATGATACGAAAGTCGGTGGAGTTGTTGACAGTGAGGAAGGATGTGGCAGGTTACAGCGGGATATAGATAAGCTGCAGAACTGGGCAGAAAGGTGGCAAATGGAGTTCAATGTAGCTAAGTGTGAGGTGATTCACTTTGGTAAGAGTAACAAAAAGATGGGGTACTGGGCTAATGGTGGGATACTTGGTAGTGTGGATGAGCAGAGGGATCTTGGTGTCCATGTACACAGATCTTTGAAAGTTGCCACCCAGGTAAATAGTGCGGTGAAGAATGCATATGGTGTACTGGCTTTTATTGATAGATGAATTGAGTTCCGGAGTCCTGAGATCAAGTTGCAGTTGTATAAGACTCTGGTGCGGCCGCACCTGGAGTACTGTGTCTGCAGCTTTGGTCGCCATACTATAGGAAGGATGTGGAGGCACTGGAACGGGTGCAGAGGAGGTTTACCAGGATGTTGCCTGGTATGGTAGGAGGATCGTATGAGGAAAGGCTGAGGCACTTGGGGTTGTTTTCATTGGAGAAAAGAAGGTTTAGGGGTGACTTGATAGAGGTGTACAAGATGATTAGGGGTTTAGATAGGGTTGACCGTGAGAACCTTTTTCCACGTATGGAGTCAGCTATTACGAGGGGGCATAGCTTTAAATTAAGGGGTAGGAGGTATAGGACAGATGTTAAGGGTAGGTTCGTTACTCAGCGTGTCGTGATTTCATGGAATGCACTGCCAGTAGCAGTGGTGGACTCTCCCTCTTTATGGGCATTTAAGCGGGCATTGGATAGGCATATAGAGGATAGTGGGCTAGTGTTGGTTAGGTGGGCTTGGATCGGCGCAACATCGAGGGCCAAAGGGCCTGTGCTGTGGTGTATTCTTCTATGTTCTATGTTCTATGTTCTCTGGATCCTGCAATTTACCAACCGTATATGGATCGACTTTGTTTGACGTATGGGACAGACGCCATCAAAATTAGTTACTACTTCTTAGGGATGAAGTGTGCAGTAATCAATGGAACTGCGGTCTTCAGTGAAGATGTGGCACTTGTGGAAAGGGTGAGAGATAATGTTGCACTGTAGAAAGAAAATGCATGTTAAGGAGGCATCAAAAACTATTTTGAGTGTAATTGTCCTCAACTCAGATTAAGGAAGAATCCATGGAAAACCAACAATTAGAATGCAACAACAACGATTTTGAATGCCATTGTACATAATTCAGAATAAGTGAGAATCCATGCAAAGTCAGCAGTTAGAATTGCAAAGGTGAGCTTGATGGTTATTGCTAGCAGATTTAAACTGCAGGGACGATGGCTTATTCATACATTTCAAGCTGCCTGCAATAATCTTTGAGGGACAATCTCTTTCTAATTTATTCTTTATCAACAAATCAGGTCAAGTATATTTCCATATTGATAACAAATACCTACTTTAATAGTTGCACTCATAAAAAAACAAGTATTTGAAAAAGAAGCAAGCAGAGAACCGAGACTCCATACACACAGATTGCTTCATTGATACAATTTTCGAATGCTTTCATTAATTCACTTATTAATTCCATCTTCGGATTCATTCATTCCTGTGAAAGGGCTTATGCCGGAAATGTCGATGCTCATGCTGCTTGGATGCTGCCTGACCTGCTGTGCTTTTCCAGCACCACACTGTCGACTCTGACCTACAGCATCTGCAGTCCTCACCTTCTCCTTCTAAAGTCATGCAATAACTTAATGCCAGCCTGATTGCTGCCGCAAAACAGGGCATGTGTCAAAGTGAAAGAGCATTCCTAAAGTCTTGGTTCGTGACAAGGGGATGATGGAAATTGCAGCGGATTTGTGTCTGTCGTGTTGCTGCAGTGAGATGTAGAGAGGGAGAGAGGGGGCGACAGAGGTCCGTGATGAGACAAGCAACGGTCTGGACCCCAGGTTTCAATGGTCTGGCGCCGTGAGGGTGGCCGAGCTGCTTCTCCTCTGACAACAAATCCCAGTGGTGACCTCTGGCCTTAGTAGGTCACAACGGCTGAGGGCGGTTTCAGCAGTCGCAAAAGGAGGACATTCAGCCAATCGAGTCTGTTCCACCATTCAATGGAGTCATGGCTGATCACTGATCCATCTCCATCCACCACCGTCTGCTCAATAACCTTTCATCCCTCCAGTTGAGAAGCACTCCCTGATATCTTATCCAGAGTGAGAGAAGAAAGAAGAGCAGAGAATTCGACTTTGACTACCTCCAGGTTCCGAGATTCCCAATGAATATATCCCTATGGACCTACTGGTGTACCAACTCATCTGCCTTTCTACAGCCTCCCACTCAAACACGCTTTGGATCAAAGGCCAAAATTAGGAGGAATCATAGATCAAACCACCATAGGGGAGGTTCGTAAGCCAATCGTGCCTATGTTGACTCTGTGAAAGAGCAACTCAATTATCCAGTGTCCAATTCCCCAAGTCCTGTATATATTTTGTGTTCAGGTAATTATCCAATTTCCAAATAAAAATAAAAGTTGCATCTCCTTCCACTAGACACTAAGGCAGAGCTTCCTGAATTATAGGATCTTGCTTGATTTAATAAAACTGTTGCAAATCTTCCCCTCATGAATAGCATGTAATAAGTTGTTTTTTTGGATTTGTAGACTGATTTTCAGAAATAGTGTAAGTGGTGATTGTGTATTTTGCAAGGGATGGAGTGCGTGCGTCTTTCAGACTATCAAGCCTCTTTTTAAGATCGTCAAGTGTTGTTCGTTTCTTTCCGAATTGAAACTCAGATCTGACAAACAAACCAAGGCACATTTGGATGTTGCTGTGAACTTCACTGGTTCTTCAGGAAATTCACAGCTTCTCTTTCTGTTGCCTTAACAGTTAAACACGAGATTATTCATTACTACATTATCTCCTGGTCTGACGATGAATCAAAGTATAAATTATTCCCACATCCAAATAACGTCACCATCTCTGTAAACTGCTCTAACCTCATAACTCCTATTCTCCTCTGTACGTTGCTGCTATATTCTTTGTACTCATTTGTGTCCTCACAATGAAGTGGTGAAGATATCTTCCCTTTTACCACCTCCAAGTTTATCTTTGTCCATGAAACCCACTTCTGCTCCCTTGGTACTCCTCCCAGTAAACTGCTGACCTCATACCATTTTTATAGTCCACAAGCTGATATTGTGACAGTCATGTCCTTTCCATCAAAACTGCCATCAACATCCCTCTGAACATTTCCTGCAACCGTACAGGGTATTGGTGAGCCAGCACTGAGAATGCAACTTCAAAATGTTGGGCTTCTTATGTAATTGTTCTAATTATTATTCAGAAGAAAGAGACGATGAGGTGGCACGGTGGCACAGTGATGAGCACTGCTGCTTCACAGCGCCAGAGACCTGGCTTCAATTCCCGCCTCAGGCAACTGTCTGCGTGGAGTTTGCACATTCCACCCGTGTCTGTGTGGGTATGCTCCGGTTTTCTCCCACAGTCCAAAAATGTGCATTTTAGGTGAATTGGCCATGCTAAATTGACCGTAGTATTAGGTGAAGGTGTAAATGTAGGAGCGTGGTCTGGGTGGGTTGCTCTTCGGCGGGTCGATTTGGACTTGTTGGGCCGAAGTACAAAGATAACTGTTAATAATCTAATCTAAGTGATGTTCCTGGAACATAAAGTTCTGGTTTGACAGTGTCAATGCTGAGATGTTAATTGCTGTACCTGGGACACTCATACATGTGCTCACTCTCAGTATAAGAGACCATCATCTGTGACCACATGAAGTTTCTTCACTCAATAGCTTCTGTGTCTTTCATCATTTCTATTCCAAATGGTTATAAATACATCATGATTAATTATGGTCAAGATGCGAGACCTGAAGTTCAGATCTCAAACTGAATCAAGGAATATTGGAAGAAAATGAGATGTGAGTTTGAGGCAAAAGAGCCAGAGCATTCTGATTGAAAGGTGGAGCAGATCGAGGGATCATACATATTTCACCTGTTGCTGCGTCTCATGCTATTTTGATTTTCTGGGTGTTGGGCATGGTTTTGTGGTCCCAAAGAAATGCCTCATTGTGCTTACCGATACATGTTCCTATGTTGATGAACTAAATTCTATTTAAATTTTATTTATTCCAGGTAATGCTATTCCTGTCTTAGTTGGGAAGGATTTCTTAGATTTTCATGCAAATTTAAGCTAATTTTGAATTAATTTTCTGAAATTGTTTGAGACCCAAGGTAGGAAAGGATGTTCAATAAGAACTGGAATTGTCTGCTTTAAATTTCGATCCTGTACTAACGATTATTTTTTTTTCTACAACATAATAAAAGGGCAGGAACTCCAAACAGGAAACTGGAACCAACTAGCGTAAGAGGATTTAACAGAGTCAGAAAATACAACACAAACTGAATTTTATCAACCTTTGAATATTTATACAGAAATATTTGCTTCTTCTATTTGTTGGTGATGAAGGGCATATGCTCGAAATGTTGGCTCTCCTGCTCCTCAGATGCTACCTAACCTGCTGTGCTTTTCCAGCGCAACATTTCTCGCACTGATCTCCAGCATTTCCGGTCCTCACATTCGGTCTTCTTCATTCTCCCTTTCAGACACTGATCATCTGAAAACGTGTGAAAATATTTTACAGTTAACCTTGCAAACTCTTATTTTTCATTATCATTACCTCTTGATGCCTTAATTTTCTCCTTTGCCTGATATTCACTTTTAATTGAAACAAAATATTTTTCCAGAGAAATAATTGCAGTTTTGAAACCATTGTCTTTCGTCTCTATCGTAATTCGTATTGTCCATGTTAATGAATTTGTCCCTGTTCTGCCAATAACTCGCTTGTTCTCCAACTTGGGGTCGTATGTCCCTAAGATAAACATTCAGTCTCAGTAAAAGGCCATCATTAAATCTACTTCGAGCTCCTTAACTTCAGTCCGCCCCAGACATGCCTCACTGACATGTTGCTGAAACCTCTGCCAAATCCTTTGTTACCTCAGCCCAGAACTTTTCCAATGCATTCTTGGCTGGCTGTCCACATCGTTCTCTCTGTAAAAATCATTCTTTATTTTGCTGCCTGTTTTTAGTAGTGTGCAATGCATAATACTTCAATTTTAAATTTCTCGTGCTTGTTTTGAAATCCCCAAAGCTGTCTAAACGTTTCTTAATTTCAGTCATTGGATATTCCTGGTTTTAATTGTGCCACCACTGAAAATTACCATACTTTCAATTGTGTACGCCTTGATCACTGGAAGGCCCGACTTAGATCTTTCTGTCCTTTCACGTTTCATTCTTCCCATAAGACTTATTTATTTCTAGTTCTTCATCGCTTTCCTGAGTATTGACTTATATGACGGAAATACTGCCTCTTTTCAAGATAATTTATGGCAATAAAGATATTATGAATTACAAGTTGGAGAACAAATTATGTTCTCTTTATCCAGCATGTACACTCATTTTGAATCACTTGCTGTCAAATTATTCACTCATTTCACTGTGGGGGTGGAGTGACTATCGTTTTCACTGGTGAAAAGGAAAACACATGCATTAGAAATAAGAAGAAAGGAGCGTGATTTTGACTTCATCAACCGCTGAGCTGTTATGAGGGGCTATCATTCCCCACTGACCTTCTTGGAGGAGCTGGTCAAGCGGAGGGAATGTTCCTCCGTGATGTGCAGTGCGGGAAGATATGCAGTGTGGAGACAATGGGTTCGGCTCTGCATGGCAGGCAACATTGGAAGTAGTTGACATGGATATACAAGCTGAAATTTGATTTTCTAGCTGGTGCTAGTGCCACTGTGAAATCTTTGAGGGGATTTACTTTTGGAATGGATGGTGGAGACTTTGTACTTTTAAGATCGTTCTCTGTTCTGGAGTTTCGTCAATCAATTGGGTTTGTTTTCCATTTACTATGTGTCTGTTCATTCCTGTACTCAATATTCAAGTGTCACCTGTTGCAGGACAAACATGAAATTATTTTTAAAGCTGAAATTACAAGGTATTTTGAGAAAACAGAAAACAACAGTAAATAAGTCGCCAGTTCAAATTTCGAAAAGTAAGATGCTGTCTGCCGATGCATCTCACTTTTATGATACTGGTAGACATTATGATGAGGAACATCACTAATATAAAAGGGAGATTCAAAATGGAAGTAGACGTGGTCAACGCAGGCAGTGGGATGGTAATAATAAAAGATACTTAGCAACATGGGACATGAGCTCAAGGAGCTGTTGAGATTTGTGGGAGGCTTGGAAAAGAGTTTGGATCGGAGGACTGCTAATAGAAACTGAGGAGCATGAAATGTGTTGGCAAGGACAAGGCTTTAGAAATTTATCCAGCTGGAAGATTTCTTCAGAGGTCCCTTCCCAAATCGCCCTCTCCAAAAAGATGCCCTTCTACCTGTTAAAGACTTCTGGAATCAGACTTCCTTCTCTACCTCAGTATGCTGTGAGCCAACAATATCCACTACTGAACTGTCCATTCCCCTTTCTGAAACCCATAGTCAGGTCACTCCAGAACTATTCCCAGCCACTCCCAGCATCAACATTCTCAGGCCTCTCTCGTTCTATCCATCCACTCACCAAAACCTCTCCCCACACAATCACTTCTTCAGGCCTCTCCTCAACTCCAATCATTTTCTTGTCTTCAGACCGTTTTGCACTGTATTGTCTCCAGACTACAAAGTTCGGGTTGGAAAAAGATTTTCTGAGGGTCCATAGCACGATTTGAAAGTGATGATCAATATGGTTTTGGAGATATTACGTTCAAAGAACAGCAGACCATTGTAGCCCCTGTAATGAGCAATGGTTGGAGGATGGTCACTAGGATTTCCTGCGAGCTATATCATAATTTGTTCAATGGCTAAGCATATTATTGCCGAGAATCAAGGCTGACCATGGGAGTAAGCAGACTTTGCAGTGGCCAGAGTCATCGACAGGTGGTTTGATTATTCAAACTGAAAATTTTGAAGTTTTAGAGAGGGACATTTTTACACATGATCATTTTTTAACTTAGATGTGTTCACACGAAAGTAATTTCAGAAGTCGGTGTGGTTTAACAATCATGGGTGTTCATACAAGTCTCCAACAAGAGGCGAGTTGCACAACTAGGAGTTACTTTCATACGGGTGATTATTTTTTCTCACACATGTGCATGATGTGAACATTGGAGACTAATTAATTAGCATGGGTTGGAGTCCTGATTCCTATTTCCAAACATTGTTGAAGCGGGGATGAGTGAAATTACTTTCATTCATTTTGACGATCAAAAGAAAATCAGCTCTAACCACGTAGAAAAGGCATACACCGCAGTCATGTGATCCAAATTAATGTTAAATTGGAAGAGTGAGAACATATTAAAAGCTAGCAAGGTGATCGGGAAAAGAGACAGAAAATAAACAATGCTTACGTACAGAAATGTGAATGGCAAATTAATTTCCATTGGATTGATTGGAGAACGACATTAAAGTCCAAATGTGAAAAATTACAGGACGTGAAAGTGGGGACAGCAGCTCTGATGTGAAAATATTGAGATCGATGTTGAGCTCGGAAGGGCCTGAAATTTAAAGTTGAAAAATAGTGGTTTCTTCGAGAGCATGCTGAGTTTCATTGAAACACAGCAGGAGCAGCAGGACAAATAGATCAATGCTGAAAAACGTCAAAAACTTCGTGATATTTATTCGCCCATATGATTTATCTGGATTAGTGTGTTAACGTCTCTGTGTGTGATAGCTCGGCTGAGTTTTCCTTCACTGAAGTGAGTGTTGTAACACTGTTTTATTTTGCTCGATTTCACATTGGAGTTCCAATGGTAGACATTGAAAAAAATCTATATAAAGTAATCATGTTCCAAATGCGCTTAGTGATTTATAATGGTTCCTACTCTACATTCTGACCGTAGCAACCTTGGCTCAAATCTGAGTGATAGCAGTCATTGCCTCGAATATTTTAAACAATGTTGATTAAGTTATTTGCGTGCCAAAATAATACATGCTTTGAAATCTAATTCACTAACAAGCATGCGTGTTGCATTGACACCATTGCTCTTCAATGCTTTGAAACTGGTCTTAACACTCAGTGTAACAATTATTGGGACAAACGGAGGCAAAGAGGGACTGGATGTAGGAAAGGCAACAATTTTTCTTAATTAACGCCAAAGAACTGCAATTGCTGGAAATCAGGCACAAAACCAAAATTTGCTGGAAAGGCACATTTGGTCTGGCAGCATCTCGAGAGAAACTTGAGATCACGTTTCAGGTCCAGTTACCCTTAATAAGAATTGATGGCAGCTCGGAAAAAAAGTTGCTCTCTGTGATGTTTACTTGATAAATTCTGCTTTTCATCCAATGTGTGAGTCCGTACTGGACAAAAAACTGAGTCCCATTTGCGGGCTGCAAGTGAGGTACGTTAGGTGATATATTGTCTCGCTGGAGCATCTGCGCAAAAACGGATCGTTTCTGAATTCAGCATTCATACTCAAACATGGTTTCAAGTAGGGAAGGTGAATGAATGGACACCTCTTGGCAAAATTAAAACATATATGTTGTAAAAAGCGGAGCTAGTAGGTCTGCCCTGAGCAAAATCTATTTAGAATATCCAAATCGCAAGACAAAATTTAAATAAAGAATCAATTCTGTTCTCTGGGGCCTTTGACTGCATGGCAGATTGGTCAACTGTTTTAAGCGAAAGCTAACATAAAACGATATCGACGGACAGGGTGAAAGGTAGATCGTCACTCGTTATGTTTGCATTCTTGCTAATTTAATGTGCAATTACTGGAAACCTATGCAAAAAAATTTACGCTCCAAAATTTATTGAGCTCAGAATCCTGTGCTTGAAACCTTGCAGCACAGCTATTACGTTGTGTCCTGTCAATTTTTCTGTGTCTTAACTTCCTTTCCAATTGGAATGTTGAACAACATCTAACGATTCAAACTCTGCAAGGAAAATAAAATCAAGCAGAAGTCTACAGATACCATAATTAGACAGAAGTCGTTTTTTTGTATAAAATCTCTCCAGCGTGGGCAACAGGCCAGTCGGCGATTGAGTCCACACTGAGCCTCCGAAGAGCATCCAACTCCATCCATGTAACCCTGCATTTCCCATAACTAATCCGTCTGGACTGCACATCTTTGGACTGTGGGAGGAAAACGGAGCACGCCCACACAGACATGGGACAATGCACAAACACCAAACAGACAATCGCTGGAGGGTGGAATCGAACTCGGGTTTCTGGTGGTGTGAGGCAGCAGTGCTAATCACTGATCGACCATGCCACAATTTATTGAAAACTGAAGCCGCCTTCTGCAGCACTATATAAGTTAGAAAATGAAGTCATCGATTTGAGAGATTGAATAAAGGATTCCGTTACCAGAGTTGAACCGGACATCTAGCATGTGCAGTCATTGGCTATCTCGAAGTGAGATCATGCAACAAAATTGGGGCAATAGTGCTGAATAAACGAAATGGTTAATCAGGCATGCTAATTCTGCACGCTTCACTCTCTAGATTAATTTGTTAACGTTCTTCTCTGCAATATCCTAACTGAGTGGACCATCATTGAAGCGATTGTTGGCATGTTGCAAGTTTTGTCCGTTTTCATGTTTAATGCGCCTTGTGTTACCCCCTGCAGCAAATAGCCATCAGTTCCAAATAGTGAGAGAGCGGATGTGATATAGGGTGCATTGGTCAGAAAGTGGTTAGTACTCTTTGTTTTGGCTGCAGCAACCTTGACACGATAGTTGCGATATTTAAAACCTCAAAACATTTAAAATTGTTCCATTGACAGCAGTCTACATGAACGCTTTAGAAATATTCTATGTATTAGGTGGAACAATGACCGGAAAAAAAACTCTTTCCAAGATTATAATATTGAAAAGGTCCTTGCATTATGCAGTTACAAATGTATGGAACATGCTTTCTGCTACTCAGCATAGTTTTGAGAAAGAAAAGTGCAATTTGGGTGGAGCAAAACAACCAGCAATGCCTGCTGAAGGTCTAGAACCCCGGACATCACACTTGTGGATGCGAAGAAAGAATCATACCACGAGGCTTGAGCTTGAACTCTTTTCACTCAATGCATATTCATTTTCACCTAATACCAAACGGCCAAGAATTCTCTCTGCAATAATGAAAGAAGAAAATGTTGAAACTGGTCATGCAACAGTTATTCAGAGAGAGAGAGAGAGAGAAGCAAATCTATGTTCCAAATTGATGATCTTTCATTGCTTGGGAACTAGAATTGCTTTAAGTTATAATTAATTGAAAATGATCTAGGAAACCTGAGGGCATCTTTTTCAATTGACTTTAGTCAGACAAAGTGCAGGATAGTTGTGATGCATTTCCAGAGAAAGTGGACAAGTGGAATAACAGAGTTGTTGCAGCATTGGGCTTGGACGAGGAAAGTTGATATGTTTCACAATTCACTTTGCAGATTGTATCACAATGATAAACGATTGATGTAGCTGGAAATGGAATTACGTGGAAGTTCATGTGTCAGTCAAGAAAGTTTTATGTGTTGCACAATGACAAGATTTTGTGTGTTTCCTTCAAATTCAAACTGGAACCATATTTCAATGTGACAGATGCCAGAACAAACAATGGAGAGATTTCCTTTGATTACCATTGATATCATTTTTATTAAATCCCTCTCCACCCACTCGCAGTCAAGTGTCTGGACAAGGCTCTAATCACACTCCCAAACTCAACAATGAGGAGCCCAGAGCATCAAGTTGATTTGTCACGACTTTTATCTCGCTGCGTTGGGTGGATGCTCCATGTGGTTCGCAGAACAGCAGATGTCAATTTGAAATTCCATTTCCACAATGTGACTTCAAAGAAAGGCTGGAGTCAGTGACAACTGCAATGACTGTGGCCCCTGAGAACAGTCTGTGAATAGTACTGAAGACCTGTGCTCCACAACTGCACTGCATATACATCATATTCCTAGACAGCTACAACATTGGCATCCATATGTCACTGTGTAAAACTGGACAAATATGTCACATAGAAGAAAAACAGGAAACGTACAAACTCGCCAGATACCACTTGGTCAATATACTCCCAACATTAGTAAAGAGATCGAATAGGTTAATGAGCTTTGCCATCAAACAATACTCGCTTTGCAATTACCTGTTCACTGATGAGTGAGACAGGGTCACTCGACTCCAGGTCGAATAACGTCCTTAGTTCAAACATCAGCAAAACACATTAATGCCAGAGATGAGTTGTGTGTGAGACTTCCCTGACATTGGATAGACATTTCACTGGGATTGCCTTGGTGGGAAGTTAGTAAAATTGGTGTAAATAGTAATCAAGGGAAATCTCTCCACTGCTTGGTTTGATATCTATCACAAAGAAATATGGTTCTACTTTTAGAAGTTATTGACTGCATCTCTGGGTTTTTTTTTAGTAGTTTCACAGGTCCGATTCTAACTCATTTTTTTCAGCTGTTTCACGAATGCTTGATTGAGTAATTTATTAAACCATGAGGTTATCGATTTTGGTTTACTAAAATTCTGTAGCTGTTACTCCACTGAATGTTATAGATTTCTATAATTGAGCTTCTAGGTCTGTTCTGAATTTATCTCATTTAGCACGATGGTAATACTACAGAATATGATGAAGATTGTCTCGAGTTTGAGGAGTAACCTTCACCAATACAAGCAGTTTGTGCCATCACTATGAATATTTCGGTCGTGCATAGATGCAATAAGTACATTTGCAAAACAGTGCAGTTTCCACTCATTCCTATTATTTGCTCCTTCATCACGTGTTACGGGCCTACTGCAATAAATGCATTATTAATGAGTACACCTAAATGATTATTAGTTGCACTATTGCGTCTTGTGGTGGACCTTGATATCTCCCAATTCTGAAGCCTTGTTATCCTCAATACCTCTTAGAGTCATAGAGAAAGCCAACGTGGAAACAGATCATTGTTCCAAATCATCCAGGCCAAAAGGATATCCTAAATTAATCTCGTTCCATTTGCCAGAACCTGGTCCGTATCTCGCTAAACCATTCCTATTCACATACCCATCTATATTCCTTTTAAATCTTGTAATTATAGTAGTCTCCAGCATTTCTGCAGGCATCTTATTCCATGCATGCAACACTCTCCGTATGAAAAAGTTACCCCATAGGTCACAGTTTTAAATTGTTCCCCTCTAACCATGAATCTCTGCCATCTAGCTTTGGACTGACCTACACTGGGGAAAAGACCGACATTATTCACCCTATTTCTGCTCCTCATGATTTTATAAACTTCAATAAGGTCATCTCGTAGTCGCCTACGTTACAGGGGAAATAGTCTAGTCTATTCAGCTTCTGCCTATAGCTCAAAAATTCCAAGCCTGGCAACGTGTGTGTAAATCTTTTCTGAATCCTTTCAAGTTTCGCAACAGATTTCCAATAGCAGGGGTATTCAATGTGCACTATTGATTGACAAGCTGATGGAAGGTATTTAGTGGCTAAAGTGCGGTTTCCATTGCACATGCTCGACCTTGCACCATGTTACATCATGAGATCAAGATGAAATGTTGAGGTTTCTGATGGCCTCTCATGCCAAACTGAGTGTCAATTTGTCAATGGTGAATATAACATGCGAAAGGAAAACTGTGGAGTTATCACACAATTAGCTACAAGATATGATTTGTTGCGTTTAATACTCCCAGGCTGTTGCCTGAATAGACTCTGGGACTACTTTCATAATTTCACATATGTGCCTATTGTTAGTCAGACCAACATTGCGGATTGACTAGATTAGTTTTGTATGGTCCTTCCTACTTTAATCCAAGGATACATTTCTTTAATAGTTTAGTGATAACATTGGTTTTTATTTAATTGAATTGAATTTGATTTGTTTTTTTCACCTAACCACAGTGAAAAGGTTTGCCTTGTGAGAAGTACTGGCACATCTATTGCTGGATGAATACATTAGTTGTTCTTGAATTCCTCTGTGGATTGATTTAAATCTGTGTCCTTGGATACCTGGTCCCTTAAACATGGCAACAATATTGCAATAGTCTCTCAATTAGATTAACAGGAAAGAACTTCAGTAATCGGCAACTACCGCAAAAGCTCTGGCTGTTCGCCAAATATGAAATGGTGTGGAGAATTAAATTTGAAATGTCAATTTTTTAATTGTTGTTAGTGCAGTGGTTAAATATAAACCAATTCATTTTAAAAGTGCTCAGAAATGACAGTGTACAGTCTTGCTTGGAGAAGCAATAAGACAACAAATAGGAAGAGGAAATTTGACGAAGGCACAAGTTGTGATTATGTTTACATTGCGTGAAGTTGCAATGCAAACAGACAAAATAGCAATTTAGATAAAGTTAGGTTATAAAGTGTTGAAGGGGTATAATGATGGGAATGTGTTCAATAAAAACAAACGACTCCAAAAAATGGCATTATATCTTTAACAGAGATAGAACAGCGACAGTGAACTAGAATATATGACAATACCTTGAATGGTCCATGCAAAAAAGCCAAGAGAAAAATGTATTAAAATACATAGACTGTAGTGGTTCACAAAGCCAACTCACAATCACGTTCTCAAGGGTAATTAGGGAAAGGCAGAGCAGGTAGAGATGACAATACACTTTGAGGAAACGGAGACAAAAGTAAGTTCAGGGTTACACTTAAAAGGGATTTCAAAAAAGTAATGCGATAGAAAATGTGTTAAGGGAGCCGTTCGTCAAGAAGTATTGATTATGCGATTTTTTTTTTTATGAAGGAGACAGCACCGGATAAGAAATAAACATTAACAATATCAATCAACCACGTTGGGTGTTTTCATGGTCAGCAATTAAGCGGGAAAGGGTTGTGCAGATTGTATGTTGCATATCACGGACCAGTTCAACATTAAGAGGAAACTGAAGGAGAAACTGCCCATTTAGAAAGACGACAGTGTGGAACAGTGGGGGAGTTAGAGTTGTGAATTAAGACATTTTCCGAACCAACCTGTTCAAGTATGCTGTTACATACTGCTGGGGTATTTGGGACATGAACACACAATTGCTAGTCCACAGGGAGGGAAAATAGAGCTCCACCAAAAAGATCCTGATCTGCCCGTTAGTAGGCTCTTGGTTGGAGGTAACATATTGGGAATGATAGAGAATTTGTTGACAGAGAGGAAATGTAGATCAGAAATCAGTAAGTATTTCTCCCGTGTGGAGGATATCAAACATGAGGTATTGCATTGAACAGCGACTTGGACCATGCTATTTGTGATATATAAAAATGATATGGCTGATTGAATGATACACATGAATTCCAAGTTTCCTAACGACACAAAACTGGGATTTTGAGTGATAAGAATGATGTAAAGAAATTTCGAGATGATTTAGACAAGTTGATTGAATCGGCAGATAACAGCAGTTGGAGTATAATATGACTAAATATGCAGTTGTACACTTCAGCGTGAAAAACAGAAAGGAGAGTATCATTTTAATAGGATATGTTGCGGAGTATGAATCTACAAAAGAACTTAAGGATGCTGGTAAAATAGTTAATTGATATAGACAGGCATGTGCAGCAATAATTTATGAAGACAAATACTACATTGGCCTTACTTGCAAGCATACTTGCGTTCCTATGCAGGGATGTCATACTGTGGAAGGAAGAACTGTACTGTGAGAAAAGAAAGGTTCCACATTGCAAGTATTCAAAAATACTTAGAAAGATGAGAAGTGATCTGGTTGAAACCTAGAAATTTCGAACAAGTCTGGACGCAATATGTGCAGAAAGGATGTTTTCCTTGTTTGGGAAGTCTACAAGCAGGGAATACAATCTCACTCAATGAAGTAAACCACTTAAGATTCAGCTGAGGAAACATTGCTTCATTCAGTGCTAATGAACATGGAATTACCTGGCATCTAAGATTGTGGAGGCCAAGTCACTGAATATCTCCAAGAAGGAAAGAGATGCATATTTTTATTTTAAAGGCGTCAATGTGTTTGAAGTGAAAACACGATATGAACTTGTGCTGGAGAATCAGCCACGATTTTGTTGAACAGTGTAGCAGGCTCTACTAAGTTTGGGAAATCAAGTTCTATGAAATAAATCATAAAGCTATCTGCAGTGATTTCATTAATATTGGTAAAATTGCTTCAATGAATTCGGAAATAGGACTGGCACGGTGGCGCAGTGGTTAGCACTGCTGCCTCAGAGATCCGGGTTCAATTCCCACCTCACGTGACTGCCTGTGTGGAGTTTGCACATTCTCCCAGTGTTGGGGTGGATGTGCTCCGGTTTCGTCCCACAGTCAGGTGAATTGGCCATGCGAAATTGCCCATAGTATTAGATGAAGGGGCAAATATATGGGTGGGTTGTGGTGTGGACTTAGTGGGCCGAAGGGCCTGTTCCCACACTGTAAGTAATCTAATCTTTAAAAAAAGATATGCAATTCTGGTGTTAATATTGCACGCAAGCTTGCAGTTAGTCTTGTCTTTCGCAGGAATGGCACTAGCATTGAGAAAATATATCTGACGAAATGGTGAGACAGCTATTTTAACTGCGAAAACAATGGGATTGTTTGATATTCTACTTTACAAAGATGTCGTCAAGTTTATGTTGTGAAGCATGGGATAATCTATAACTCAAATGGTCCTGAAAAGATGGATGGACAGATTGTGAGATAACATAATATGCAGAAAATATCAACATTGATTTTGTATCTGCCAAGTTTTGAGCACTTATCTCATCTGCATATGCTCCTCTTCAGACACTTTGGGTGACACCAAGTAATTTCTTTTCAATTATTTTGTGTCATACAAAAACTTGTTTACAGCACAATTACTTTCATCATGGAAGTCATCCATTTATGGTGTACACAATTATGGTTTCACCTCGCATCCTTCTGATATTCCACTAGCTGTAAATAATCATTCTGAAATAGACCCCGTTTGCAAAAAAATATGCCTTCTATTCTTTTGCCTGTCCCATATTGACATTAATACTTACTGCACCCTCCAACCTGCGCCCTTATCTTGTTATGTAACCTTATGTGCACGCACTATCAACCTAGGTTTTATGACATCCAACAATACAACAACAACTTGTTTCCCATGATTTATCCTGCATTTACTCCCTAATATGCAACCAGTAGTGTCCAGGGACGTATCAGCCTTTAGAATCATTAGTTTCACTAGAACTTTTTCTGCACTGGTATTTATTCTGTTTACTTCTCACATCACCTATTTCAGTTCCTTGATTACTTGGTTTTTTTTTTAGAACGCTATTACAAAGAAGTACAATGAAGTTTGATGCAAATTGTTTCTTTAACCAATCCGCCATTACTGCTCCTAATTAGTATTTCCACAGCGCCATCCTCTAATGGAACTATTTTCATCTTTACGCATATCAGGAAGATCTTAGTGTCAGTTTTGATGTAACTTATTTGTTTGAACTCATGGCTCACCTTGTCTTTCCTTGATAGATTCCCAGTCATCATTTGTTGACTCCTAAACAACCCAGGAGAAAGTGAGGACTGCAGATGCTGCAGATCAGAGTCAAAACGTGTGGTGCGGGAAAGGCACAGCCAGTCAGGCAGTATCCGAGCAGCATAAGAATCGACGTTTCGAGCATCAGCTCTTATCCTTCCTGATGAAATTTCCAACCCTCTTACTCACATATAACCTTTGCTGCATTGCATATCTTGTTAATTCTTTCTGGATGAGACTGTCCTAATTCTCTTGAATAAACATTCTTTGTTTCTTACCTTCCAAGAATCCTTTTCATTTTTGGAACAAATAATGGATGCAAAAAAGAAATGAGACCTTTCAGCAGAAAGTGAGCTTTTTATCTATTCCTAGAAACAGGGAATCAACTTAAATTTACAGAATTTGAGCATGTATGGAAGCTAGCATTACATAACCAAATCGAGAAGAAAGACGGGAAAAGTGGAGGACGTATTTACCTGTGGAGATGTCTTAAAACAACTTTGTATGTAGAAATCTGTGAAATTCTCAAAGAAAGACATTTTTCAGTTCCTCAAACACAGTTTTATTCTCAATGCAACACTATTTCAGTTCGACAACGAAAATTTGTGGTTTGAGATCAAAGTTCCACATTAGTCTTTCATTCTGTGGGTTAGTTTGTTAACGCCCTTTTTGTTGTAATCACGGTGTTGCATTTAGACGTTATCTGGAGGATTACCAAAATAAGCACTTTCAGTTTTAAAAAGAAACCGATTTGCAAAGTGCACCACTCCAAAACATTGACCTTTAGACAATAAGAATATTGGACTTGAAACCTTAATTCTGTTTCTCTCCTAATGGATGCTGCCATACCAGTTTAGTTTATCCACTATTTTCTGTCTGTTTTGCCTCAGAAACATGCTGTCCTGGACGAGTTTGTTGGGACTGTTAGTAGTATTTGACCTTTGTGAGCCTTAATTCCCTCTGAACTCCATCGCCAAATCCCGAGAACTGGATCACTTTCTGCTCCCTGCAATTGCCTGAAGACCTTTGACTGTATCAAAGACCATGTCGAATTGTGTGCTATGGCAGAATGCATATTCAGTTGAAAACTTTAAGCTAGCTAGCCAAATGGGTTGGTTGGAGGGTGCGAATTGGTGAATTTTGGTAAAGTGGAAGTTCGTTGAACAAGGCAAATATTATCTTAAATAAGCATATGAGCAATGTTGAAAGGATCCTTGTAACATGCTTCAAAGGCAGATGTAAACCTACTTGGGAAACGCGATGAATTATCTAAAATGCAGGTGGTGAGCTGAACAATAAGTGCAGAACCACTAAAAGAAAAAAAATCTCTTCTGCTCAGCAAAACGCATGGATTGTGCTCAATTCAAATCATTGGAGCTTTCTATTTATTTCAGTTCATATATTCTTTACGTGATTTACAACGTGCTGACAGTCTAATTTGATACTTGCACATTGGGACAGATAGTAAATTCGCCTGAGCGCCTGGCACAGAACATAAGACACTAAAGCATATTTTCCACATTTAGTTTGAAGCTGTTAACTGACAAGATACAGTGACCTTTTCTATAACTTTTATCTTCCATTATTGTTGTAGACCATGTCTGGAGGAAAGAGTTTTAGTCTCTTTGAACCATCAGTCCTCACATAAGTTCATGATTTTAATCACCAAAAACTGCAGGATCTCGAGCAAGTAAACAACCATATGCAGTCGATACCCTTGACCAAAAATGAACAATTCCACGATAGATTCCTGTGTGTTGTGTTGAGGTAATCAATTAAATTTCAGTAGAGCTGCTGGACAGTCTGCTTCTGTTTACGAATCTGATATTATGCTTCTGAGCATAGCAACATACTTGAAAAATCTGAACCATGTCTGATTACTATTTGAGTAAATGACTCAAAAATAAGTTGAAGTATTAACTTTGTTCAATATTCAAACTCCTAGACCTGATAAGTTCCTCACCCACGATTAAAGACTGGAACAATTTTATTTAAA
This sequence comes from Chiloscyllium plagiosum, assembly GCF_037043375.1. Lineage (NCBI taxonomy): Eukaryota > Metazoa > Chordata > Chondrichthyes > Orectolobiformes > Hemiscylliidae > Chiloscyllium > Chiloscyllium plagiosum. The sequence goes on from NW_028270173.1 coordinate 45,628,814, forward strand.
CAAAGACACCATTAAAATTACCGGACGTTTGATAATATTGCACAGCTCACGCCTGAATTTAGTCATAAAATCAGAAGAAATGGAATAATGGGGTCAAAATCGACCTCAATCACATTAATGCTGCCCATAAAGGTGATGTGTAGAAGCTTGCTTTTACATAGCAGGACCAAGGTATGTTGTCAATTATTTTTCAAGAGACATATATAAAGTAAACTGGAACACTCTGTAACACACTTAGAGAGCTCACCACTCCGATCACGACAACAGCAGCTCTTTCAGTGCAATACTTTATGTGCAACTTTTGACAACAAATGGCAACAAATCGGTCGAAGGTAAAGACTACAGTGAACCATACAGAGCAATCAATTGAAACAAAAATCAGGACTCGGTTCAGTCTACAAATAGAAGTATAATTCAGAAACGAGTACGTGAAATAAACATTCTTAATCTCATATAATATTAAATCAAACAGAAGAACCACAGAATCTGACACTGTCATGCTCAGCAGGTAACATTTTGAGAGACCACAGTTTCCACGTGCGAGAACAATAATAGTCAGTACGTTGGCTACGAAATGAATGAAAATTACGGAAACATTTTCTCAGTTGAAAAGAGGAGATGTCAACATTTAATTGTGTGAATATTTAAGGTGGTGCTTACAAACTTCCTAATAAAATTACCAATGTACTTTAATTGAAATAAATTGCTGCAAATGCAACCTTTCGTCTTGGGTCCACCAATAATATTGTAGTACTCAAAACTGAATCTACGTTAGTATCTAAATATAGTGAATATAGTCATGGATGTGTTATTTTTAAAGCCACATTGTACCCAAACAAGATTTTACTACGAGAAACACTTAAGAATTACTCCCATATTGTTGATCACTCTGATCACTTTCACCAACATTGGACATTTCAGGCTGGTCTCGTTGCTCCTGCGGTACAGAACACCCAGACAAACCAATGAACTATAATCTTCCCCATATCAAGTTACTGAAACTTGCAGAACAGTTTGAAGTAATTAGTTGAAAAGAAAGGCGAGATTCTAAAACCGAGCATGTCTGATCAGCTTTGTTAAATCAAATGATTGGCTGCCAGTGAAGTTCAGGCGTCTGAAGTACTCAGTCGGCAAGGTTGGAACTTGCAGATTTGTCTAGGCTCTGGTAGCTTTTATAACATAAGATTTGTTTATTTGAAGTATAACACGAGCATTTCTCAGCCATACAAATTCTGGAACGCAACCATGTATGTTCAGAGATTTACCTGAAGTAAAGACCTTTTAGAAAGATGACATCATATTAGATTAATCCTGGATCTTGGAACTGCAGATAATTTCTGTCTGATGAATATACGAATGCTTGCTACACATTTAAGTACGTTGTTGTTTTAACCAATATCTCCAGCTAAAAAATGTAGGAAAACGAAATGAATAAGTAGAGTTAATACCTTACATACCAGGTAGACCAATAGTGGTCAAGAAAGGACAATAAATGTCTGCTATCTGAAGAATAATTGGTCGCCCCATACTGTATGATAGTTTGCTTTGACTGTCAGTATGATTTGCACTCTTCATATACATTTACATCAGTGCTTCACATATGCAAATTGAGAAAACTCTGGTGTCTGCAATAAAATACATCGATTGTAAGCAACTGGTGTCACTCCTTCGTTGTATAACGGATCTTTTATGAATTTTTTCCATCGGAATTAAAACTTTAAGCAGGTTCAATGGTAATTGTAATTTGATTTAATATATTTCAATTTTTCTACTCCTGCAACACTACTATAGTTCAATGCTACAATTTAATATCATTCCATGTGTGTTACTTGCACAAATCACTTTTAAAAGTTTGTTAGAATTCCAAAAATTTCAGTCTTTCTCTTTTTTCTCTCTTTCTCCTTCTCTCTTATACATCGTCACGCTTTTGCATATTTTGTTTTGATCACAGAATTGTCATTCCTTAGAAAGCTCAGCTAACTAATTTCTACAGCCAACTGGCCTGAATAACTGGTGGGGATTCATTATTGCCCACATCCAACCTTGTTTAACTCTGGACGCTTTACAATTGTCAAGGAGTCCTTGCATTTTGTTTTGCCGAGCAGCGGGATAAGCAAGGCAGTATTCTTCAAAGATCAAGAATCGAATGGCTTAAAGGGGAAATTGTAATTGATGTACTCCATTTTGTGTGGTGTCCTATCTGGTACCGACTTTGCAACTAGAAATATTCGTGTAAGAGATTGTAAGAGTTGATACACAACTAAAGCTGCACAATTTACTGTATTCCGTCTTGTTGCTAATGTGCTCTCCATGCAATTGGAAAGAAATTCGTTATGTTTCTGAATTTTTCCTTTCCACCTTTTATTAGTTCACTGAAGAACAGTTACAAATGAGATTACAAGATCGGTCATCTAAATCTGTTAGATCTTTTGATATTTCCATAACTCTCACATAATTATAAGTCGTAGCCTGAAAAACGATTTCGTAGGAAACTCATCAATCAAACAAGATGCTAAAATCTGAATCAACTCATAGTTCTGCTTTGCATCTAGAATGAAAGCGAACAGAATCTGCCTCTAATAATCTTTAATGATAAATAAGAGCGAATACGTGGAGAAGGAAGCTGATTTAGGAGAAGGAAGTTGGCATAATGTGCTAGTTAAAAGTGAACTCAACGGAAAAATACAAGGAGGTGTTTTAGACGATGCGGATGAACAATATTTCAACTGCAAAGAAACATTCTAAAGGAACAATTTGTGATCAGCAGATGGAACCCTATAACAGAGAGCAATAATTAGTTTCTTTTTTCATCCAAAGTGTTCTGTCCTGCAGGAGGTGGGATCATTGAATACTTTTTGTCTAAAAGACGATCGATTCTTCTTTGGTGGGGTCTTCAAAGATAAATCAGTGCGACAGAAACGACGAATGAAAAACAACCGCTGCGTTTGTTGAATGTTATGGAGATTTCGGAGGCCACATGGTTCACTACTGCTCCTAATTAGTGCATCCTTATTTACTTGAAGATGTTTGCACTCACATAAAAGGAAAAGTCAATTCCACTGTTCTGAGTATCATAAATGCATAAGGTCATAAGAGCATAAGGCACTAACATGTTGAGGTACAGAATCACACAGTTTAAAAGTGGTATTTTTGCTCATCAGGTTTTATAACAAAAAAACACAGTCAATCTACAAAATGTCTCACTTTCCAGCACTTGGCCCATAATCTTGACTGTTATGACATTTCAAATGCTCATTTAAGTAAATTGAAAAGATAACAAGATTAGCTGTGTGGAGTTTGCACCTTCTCCTCGTGTCTTCGTGGGTTTCCTCTGAGTGTTTCAGTTTCCACCCACAGTCCAAAAATGTGCAGGTTAGGTGAATTGGCCGTGTTAAATTGCCTGTACTGTTACCTGAAGGGGTAAATGTAGGGGAATGGGTATGGGTGGGTTACTCTTTGGAGGGTCGGTGTGGACTTGTTGGACCAAAGGGCGTGTTTCCCCACTGTAATAATCTAATCTCTCTCTAATCTAGCAGTCTCATCGAAATTCCCAGGTACCATGAATATCTTCTGCACAGAACAAGCAAGTTTTCTCGATGTCCCTCTTAACTTCCTGCCTTTCATCTGAAATGTGTATCTCTTGTTATTGAACTTTAAAGTAAGGGAAACAGTGACTTTCTATTCAGGCTCTCTGTACCTCTTTTAATTGAATACATACAGAGGAGCAGTTGTTCGATTTAGCTGATTTCACCTGTAGAGTCAACCTCATCATTCAATCGAATCATGGCCGGTCTCAAATTGTCAACTGCACTCTCGTGCCTTTACACCGAATTTATTTATTACATTAGTGATTAGAAATCTGTATATCTCAGATTTGAGTACATGTAAGGATACACTATCTACAAACCTCTGCAGTAAGAAATACCATGGTTTCATGATCATCTGCAAGAAGAAATTCCCAATCAACTTTGTGGGGCAAAGCTTTACTAAAATATTATGTCCACTCATATTAGACAGTCCTACAGTAGGAAGCATGCTGCCTGCTTCTACATTGTATAGACTCCCAAGATTCTTCAATGTGTTAATATGGTCACTCATTATTCTTCTGAAATTCAGGCTAAATGTAATCCACTTTCATAATCAAAAGGTATATCCAAATGTCATGATTAACCTTGAGAACCTTTTTCAACAGTCAACCTTCAATGGAAGCATCTGTCTTTTGATCAGAGAATCAGGCTTTTCACGATATTCTCGGTAGGGTCTCAGTAGTGTGATGTATAGTTGGAGAAATATTTGTTATCTTTGTACATCATTCCTTTTGAAATAAATACCATAATTCCAATTTGCATCCATCCATACCGCGAAACTAGTATAGCAATTTTATTTGACTTTTCATCACCCCATAAATTTTAACTTTGCTGCGGCTTTCTGCACACTTTCTTTATTTCAGTAAAGTCCACTTCTCTGCACTTCCTGCAAAAGTGTGAAATATTGTATTTTACAAAATAACATAACATCTAGGAGTGCCGTCACTAGCGGTGTTCCGCAAGGATCTGTTTTGGGACCATTGCTGTTTGTCATTTTTATAAATGACCTGGAGGAGGGGTTAGAAAGTTGGGTGAGCAAGTTTGCGGATGATACGAAAGTCGGAGGAGTTGTAGACAGTGAGGAAGGACGTGGCAGGTTACAGCGGGATTTTGATAAGCTGCAGAACTGGGCAGAAAGGTGGCAAATGGAGTTCAATGTAGCTAAGTGTGAGGTGATTCACTTTGGTAAGAGTAACAAAAAGATGGGGTACTGGGCTAGTGGTCGGATACATGGTAGTGTGGATGAGCAGAGGGATCTTGGTGTCCATGTACACAGATCTTTGAAAGTTGCCACCCAGGTAAATAGTACGGTGCAGAAGGCATATGGTGTACTGGCTTTTATTGGTAGAGGAATTGAGTTCCGGAGTACTGAGGTCATGTTGCAGTTGTATAAGACTCTGGTGCGGCCGCATCTGGAGTATTGTGTGCAGATTTGGTCGCCATACTATAGGAAGGATGTGGAGGCACTGGAACGGGTGCAGAGGAGGTTTAAGGATGTTGCCTGGTATGGTAGAAAGATCGTATGAGGAAAGGCTGAGGCACTTGGGGTTGTTTTCATTGGAGAAAAGAAGGTTTAGGGGTGACTTGATAGAGGTGTACAAGATGATTAGGGGTTTAGATAGGGTCGACAGTGAGAATCTTTTTCCACGTATGGAGTCAGCTATTACAAGGGGGCATAGCTTTAAATTAAGGGGGGGTAGGTATAGGACAGATGTTAGGGGTAGGTTCTTTACTCAGCGAGTCGTGAGTTCATGGAATTCCCTGCCAGTAGCAGTGGTGGACTCTCCCTCATTATGGGCATTTAAGCGGGCATTGAATAGGCATATGGAGGATAGTGGGCTAGTGTAGATTAGGTGGGCTTGGATCGGCGCAACATCGAGGGCTGAAGGGCCTGTACTGGGCTGTATTCTTCTATGTTCTATGTTCTATGTTCTATAACATTGCTTCTGTAGTGCCTTCGACCACTTATATATCCTAACCATATCCTACCTGTAGATCCTCTGTGTTAACCAGCTCAATTGCCTTCCCAACTGTTTGTTTTGGTTTCATCTATACACTTGAATATCATACAAGCATTTCACTCTTCCAGTTCATCTACGTGTATTTAGAAAATATTTGTGACCTCAAGACTAACACTTTGGCACTCTAATATTTACAATTTGTCTCCCTGAAAATACCTCCCTTACTCTAACACAGTCTTCTTTTCGATAATCTATCCTCTACCTGTGTATGATATATTCTTCCAACACATTGAATCTGATGTGATCAAGTAGTTTTACTTGTGTAACCACATTGAATGACTGAGTGAAATCCATATATGCTATATCCACCTGCTCCACTTTTATAGATTCTAGTTATTACCTTTTTAAAAAAATCTGAATAAATTCACCAAGCCATACACACTACCTCTGCCGTTTGCATATTTTGTATTTCTAGAAGTTCTGCGAATACAACTTTTATCTGAGACTTTAACACTTGTAAATGTCACATGCAGACAAATAAACTATGCATATCAGCATTTTTCTCTTTCTGTTTATGAATAGAGGTGATTCTTTCCAATTATCAGTCATTTTAACCTGTACGCTTAATGTAAATTAACAAAATTAATCGTGTACATATGGAATCATTGAGTAACAAGGCCAAGCCACATTTGTGAAAGTGAAAAACACAAGTATTATCGATTTCCAAATGAATATATAATTTGCTTCATGCACAAAATCTTCATTTTTATACCAGGATGCATGATGCAAAATTTGACTTGGATATTATTCTTTCTTCATTTCATAATAAACATCCTGCAAAAAATCATTTTTAGCCATATTTTATTTTTGTAATGATTGTTTCCAGGGATCATGTTCATATACAGAAAGTTGTTAACAGATGCGGATGTCCAATCGTTCTTTGATATAGGTGTCCAACAAAATATTTCTTGACACAGCTAAGTAATCAGGTCAGTGGTAATGCTATCAAAAGACACGAGACTAATTGATGGTAGTGTTTCCGACTGTTTCACATGTCTGACTTAACTATGAAAGTGTGATTACATCTTCTGTTAGAGTAGACAATAAAGAATTCGTCTAGTAATTCATTCTACATATTCCCAATGTGTTAGTTCACTGTCGTTGGAGCTTATGCAATACCGTCATGCTAACATAAGGCTACTGCTTGAGAGACAACTGTCAACTCCTCATCATCTAGTATTCGAATGGTCTCCCCTTCACCATTAGAAATTGGGTGTTTGTGTTCCGATTCAATCTCTGAGTAAGATGCATATCTACATATTTTGTTCTCATCTAATCACCAGCTCACTTTTCAAAAAGGCAATCTAAATATGCAAGCTTCATTCTCCCGACATTCAACTGTTTCAGAAAAGATTGCAAAGCGTTATGTTCAATATTGGAAATTAGAGCTCTTTTTCATGATTTTTCCCCTTCATCTCAACATACATGAGCTCGAGATCTAATTGCGATTAACTCACCACAAGTTACTTTTAATTCAGCTACTCATTCACAAATATCACACACAATCAAATACTGAAACAAAGTTTTAAACGTTATTGCAAGTAACAATCAAAATAAGACAACATACGTATGTAAGTTAAGCCTCACAATCATTTGAATCATTCCAGATTAATGGCGAAATTTAGCTATAATTCCAGCCAACAATGACTGTCTTAGATGTACAAGGTTTGATCCTTGTGCGGTGTTTTTCTTCTCATTTTTGTGCTGAACTGTTCTGGTGTTGGATCTTTTAGCAGATTTTAGTCCTTCACGTCCATGTTGGGACATTACTGATGATTTATTAGAGTCCTTTTGTGGAAAATATTATTTAATCTTTTTGGAATCCTTGAGACTGCAGCTTGCTTCCTCTCAGAAGTAACTGTCCAGTTCCTTGCTACATTTGGCATTAACTGACTGTTTGAAGACAAATCTTGACTTGCAATTATCTCTTAAATGCTTCAGCAGGTCAGTCATTTAACCATGCAACTTTTGGCTGACAGTTTATATCGCCTCGTCTCCCTCTTTCCCAGGCATGGATAATTGATTTCAATCTCTGTGTAACAACAGCTTGTCTTTGTACTTTAACAGTTTATTACAGACAGTGTTATTGCTGATTCTTACCGCGTGTCAAGGTTTGTCTTTGTGCATTCTTTCAAACATGAGCCGTTATTAAAGTTCTGAAGTCTACACTATCACAGTTTTTCAGGAAACAATCAATAAAAACAAAATAAGAGAGCACGAGATGTGTTTAAAACATTCCAATTTAATTTACCTTACCCACTTACTCTTTGCATTAAAATATATGCACTTCAGGCCGCCAGTTATTTTGTGTTCATCTGCTCTCTGCATACTTCTCCCCTTGTTAATTCTAATTTCATTGTTTTTACAGTCTCCAGTTTCTACCTCGCTGTCAGCTTATCTTCTTTTCTGGTGTCCAGCCTCTGCCACATTAGTTTAAAACCTCCACAACAGCTGCAGCAAAATTTCCACCCAGGACTTTTGTTCCAGTCTGGTTCAGATGTAGACCGACTAATGTGTAGTAGTCTCACTTTCCCCAGAACATGTCCAATGTCCAACAAATCTGAACCCTTCCCTCCTACACTTGCCCTCAAGCTACGTATACATCCTGCCTATACTTCAGTTTTATTTATGCTGGCTATCTCGTGGCACTGATAGCAATCCTAGAATCATGACCTTTGAGATCCTCCTTTTTAAATTCACTCCTAGCTCCCTGAATTCTGCTTTCTGAGTCTCATCTCGATTTTTATTTATAGCATGGATGCCTATATGCGCCAAGACAACTGGATGTTCACCCTGCCCTTTTAGTATGCTCTACAGCCAAGCACCTGGGAGGCAACATACCATCAGCAAGTCTCGTTTTCGGCAATGCAACCGCCCAGCAACACCCCTTACAATAGAATCCCCCATGACAATGGCCCTACGAGTCTTTTTCCCGCTCTTCTGAACAGCAGTGCCCGACACAGTGCTATGGTCCTGGCAACTGCTGCCCTCCTCTAATGATCCATTTCCCCAACTTAAAAAGTTATTGAAAATGTTTCGTCAAAAAAGACACCTAACTTATTACAGCTGGTTGTCATTTCAATTTGTTAAAGACTCACACATTAAGTACAAATTTTAGACTTCTGAATATTAATAAACTATTAATTCAATATTAATTATTTCAAAGTATGCAGTGCTCATCAACATCATAAGCAACAGATCGGAAGATAAATAGGAGAGAAACTGAGCCAGAAAAGACCTCTGTTTCAACATCAAATGAAAATACTTTGGGTATGTTTGTGCAATGTATCCTGTTTGTGTCTCTGCACTTACACTCTATGAGTATATTGCCTCGCTGCCTCTCTTCCACCACAGCTTTCAATCTCAACCTCCACTCGCCACAAATGCAACCTGCTATCAGGTGTTCTCTGGAGAGAATTTTGCTGTTAATGATTTTGGTTCAATGACCAACTCCAGCATCCACAGATCTTTGTGCATGTGTTTTGAAACAGGTATTCTCTCTCTACCTTTCTGGACTTTTCGCCGAATCTGTCAATCTGTCTCTCTCCATTTATGTCTCCATTTTGCATTCTGTCATCACCCAAGTGCTCTCTTTTTCTTCTTCATCATATCGTTTTGTCCTTTCATCCTTTTTCTATTTCTCACTCTATACTTGTCTTTTCCTTCCGCCAATATGCATTAGCTTCACTTTTCGTTATTTCTTAAACTCTCTACCTTCTATCTCCCTCCCTGCCTCAAACATGTAAACATTTTTGAACCGTTTGTTTCTTTTGTTCACTCATATATTGCTTATGTAATATATTGCAAATAATGCAACTTTTGGAGTGTATAGACGTGCGGAAGCAAATGAATTAATGGTTAGTTCTGACTCTGTGTCTGTGTCTTGTCTATTTGATATAAGCTCTGCATAGTTATTCTTAGTTTTGTTTTGAATGATAATTTGACAATGTGCAATAGGAAAGTTAGTGGTCATTCATAAAGCAGACCTGAGTTCGGAATTTCTTCAAAGTTTGTCTGCTGCCTTCAATTTAAAGCTTCTATATATGTGTAATGCTTTCAAAGGCGAACATAACAAATGAAATATCAGTTCATGATTAATTATTGCATCTCTATTCTGAAGAAAGGTCACTGGTATCGAATAGTGAATTCTGCTTTTTTCTCCAGAGATGTTGCCAGACCTGCTGAGATTTTAATCAATTTCTGTTTCTGTTTCTGACCTCTATCATCTGCAGTTCTTCATTCTTTTTCAAGAGTTTATCTCGTTTTTTTTTTACTCTTTCTCTGTCTCCCCTTCATTTCTTTTGCTTTTTCTTCTCTTCTCAAATTGCCACACTATCACGGAAAATACAAACTCTACAGTGTGCAAACAGGCCTTTGGGCCCATCGAATCCACACCAACCCGCGAAATAGCATCACATTTAGATTCCCTCCTAAACTAGCTATGTATTGCCCATGACTAATCCACCTTACCTCCACATCGTTGAACACGATGGAAAATTTATCAAGGCCAATCTACCGAACCTGTACATGTTGAACATTGAGCTCACGGAGAAAACAGGAAGGATGTTCAATCTCCACATGGACAGTTGCCCGAAGGTGAAATTGACATTGGGTCCCTGGCGCTGTGAGACAGCAGTGTTAACCATACCAGGGCTATATTTGATCAGAGCGATTTACTTTTTACGAATATATCCTTTTCTTTTTGCTTTTTTTATCGTCTAGTTCAACACAAGTCTGATTCGATACCTTGATGTCATATACGTTTAGGTTTTGGCTTGGATCTGACAGTTGATTATGCAGGTGAATACCTTTCCTTCCATTGACATTCGACATTAATCTTAGACCGCAAGTCAGAGCATTGCTAATCAGAGACATTCCAATCATTATCACAGAATGGAAATACTTGTTGTTTTATTAACACATGTGATTTGACTAGCAAATATCAAACAAGGAAAAGACAATTAGGCAGGAATGCAGTCATGGCGTAGGAGACCTTCTCCTGTGATTTCATGCAGTTCACCAATTACCTGCTTTAAATTGAATATTACATAATTTACAAAGTTAAGCACGATGTTTGTCGGTTGTGAATGACAGGCCTAGCAGTGTATTCATGACGTATATTTCCAGGTGGATAGAAATGAATTACAGAAATTAACTCTAGTTACAACTAAACTGTCTGCATTCTGCTTTTTCGAGACTTAGAATGGTCGATGCAGTTGCAGCGGACATGCGATAGAACAGATTTATAAGCACTGGAATGGATGCATTGAAAATTCACATATATGCTACGTGAACCAAAGAATCTTAAATTCAGGAAAAAGGATTAAAAGATGGTCTTCTTCCCATGAAATGAAAACATTGCTGAGATTTGACATAACAGAAGGTAAGAGGGTACCAATGGAATGGATTCAGAATAAAATTTCCTTAATAGGGAACCCAAACGAAATTTCTTTTGTCGAGGAATAGTAGAAATGTCCAAAACACGGTCATATTTCCTCTGAGAATCAGCAAAGATTCGAAAATTGGTCCTGCACTGAAATGTTTGTATGCATAATTTCTGCTCAAAAGTTTCCTCTTGTATTCATTTTAGTTCATGACGTGAAGTTTAAACTTGAAATTGGGAGACCTGATATCTATCCCTCGAAGTAAACTGTTTATTTCATTGAATTCCTTCGGTGTGGCTGTGCTACGCGCATCTGACAAGGCTCTACCAAGTGTGCCAGCAGTCAAATGCAGCAGCTTTGTATGCAAACATTTCAGTGCAAGACCAATTTTTTTCACCTTTGCTGCTCGACAGCCCCTATACAACATCATTAAGAGATTTGGCTACAAAACAATCTACTCATATATTCAAGTCATTAACGAATTTCATAAATTGATCTTTGACCCCACCACTGGTCTTCCATTATATGCATTGTGGCAACAAGAGAATAATTAGGAAGAAGTAACAGATTTCAGGTCAATTTCAGAAAGGAATTGACGTTCATAAGAAAAGAAGTGAGCAGCTGACTATTTTTCCCTCCTTAGTTATAATCTAAGAAGTAACACACAATGCCAGGCAACTGATAATAAGAGATCACTGACAATAAGAGATAATCTAACCACACCTCCTCCATATTCTATAGTGTTACCATTACTGAATATCTCGTCTGTACAATATCTAGGGTGATACAATTGACGAGAAACTCAATTGCAATCAGCATATAAATATAGTGGCTACAAGAGTAGTTGAAAAACCAGTAATAGGTCACGCTCTGTATCCCTAAAATCTGCTCAATCTCCAGGACACAAGGCAGGAGTGTCAGAAATTGCACACTATGTGTTTGGGTGAGTGCAATTCTAGCAACACTCAAGAAAATTGACATCATCCAAGACAAAGAAACACGCTTGATTGGCACCATATCCATAAGCATTGACTTTCTCGCTGACTAAAACTCGCTAACAGCAGTTCGTATTATCTACAAGGTGTGCAGCAGAGAATCGCAGGATCCTTAAATTGGATGCTCCAATCCCATGACCACTTCCAGAGAGAAGGACAAAGGCAGTAGGTAAATTTACCACAACCATCTGCCAGTTTCTATCCAAGCCTGTCTTCTTTCTGACTTGGAATATATCGTCATTCTTTTACTGGCCTAGTGAAAGTCCTGGAATTCCACCCAGCCCCCACCCAACCGGTTTTTATTGCCGGTCCACAAAAACCACATGGCCAGCACTGATTCAAAATGGCAGATCATGATTACTTTCATAGCGATAGTTAGGTGTGGGGAATAAATGATAGCCCAGCCAATGACGTCTCCGTCCAGTAAGAGAATAAAAAGCAATCTCAGACGAATTACAGGGCTTGTTGCATACATGAGACACATATTGTATTCTAGGTAGGAACTTCAGAACTCAATACCTCTTGTACTCAATACCCCGTCCGATGAAAGAATGTATGCCATATGCCTCATTGACCACTCTACTGACCTGCTTCGCTACCTTTTGGGCACTATAGACCTGAACACACAGATTTCTCTGTACATCAATTTTCCCCTGGACTTTTCCATTTACTGTATAGTTTGCTTTTTAATTTGCATCAAGAATGCATCACCTCACATTTGCTCAGACTGAACTCCATCTGCCAGTTCTCTGCACAACTCAGCAATCTATCTATATTCTGCTGTATCGCTGACAGTCCCCTTCAATATCTGCTACTCTACCAATCTTCGTGACACCTGCAAACTTGCTAATGAGACAATCAGCACTTTTCTCCAAATCATTAATGTAAATCACCAATAGCATTGGTCCATCACGGATCCCTGTGGGTCACAGCTCTACATTTTGAGAAGGTCCCTTCCACTCAGACTGTCTGTCTCCTGTTTCCCAACCAGTTCACTCTCCATCTGGCCAGAACACCCTGGACCCCATGCGACTTCACCTTCTTCATCATCATACCATGGGGAACCTTCTCAAACGCTTTACAAAATTCCATGTATATGGCATCAATATCTCTTTCCTCATCAAGCAACTTTGCCATCTCTTCAAAGGATTCTATTAGGTTTGTAAGACATGACCTTGCCTGCACAAAACCACGTTGCCTTTCGCTGATAAGCATGTTTTCTTCCAAGTGGGCATAAATCTATCCCTTAGTATCTTCTCCAGTAGCTTCCCTACGACTGACGCCAGGTTCACAGGTCTGTAATTGCCTGAATTATCCTTGCTACCCTTCTTAAAAAAGGGGACAACATGAGAAGTTCTCCACTCCTCTGGGACCTCCCCTGTGTTCAAGAATGCTGCAAAGATATCTGTTTAAGCGCCAGCTATTTCCTCTTTTGCTTCCCTCTGTAAACTGGGATAGATCCCATCCAGACGTGAGGACATTTCCACCTTCATGCCTTTTAGAATAAACAACACTTTTTTTTCTCCTTATGCTGACTTGACCTAAAGTAATTAAAGATCAAGCCCTGACTTCAACATCCGCCAAGTCCCTCTCCTCAGTAAGTACCCATGCAAAAAACTCAATAAGAATCTCTCTCATTTTCTCTGACTCCACGCATACCTTTCTTCCTTTGTCCTTGTGTGGGCCAATCCTTTCCCTAGTTACCCTCTTGCTCCTTATATACGAATAAAAGGCTTTGGGGTTTTCAACATGCCTTGTGTAGTAATAGCTCTTTCTGTCATTAAGAGTTACCTGGGGGTGAAAGCTGTCACTTCCGGCATTTTACACAACGTGAGAAAGGCAAAGCTTTTGGTATTGGCAGAGCTGTTGTTGCCTTTGTCTTTGAGAAATGGGGATGTAATTGCAGCAATAGCTCGTTATTAATGATTGTCGAATGTGCCATTGGAATCTTTGGAAATGCATAAGTTTGAATAGCAAATGAGGCAGTTTGAATTAGAGGCAAACAAAAAGGAGACAACAGTTATAGAAGAAGAAAAATAAAAGGAAATGATGCCAGTTAGCACAGCTGGCTAGACAGATGGTTTGCAAGACGTGTTGCCTCAACGTGCCAAGGACTTGGATTCAATTCCATCCTCAGGTGACTGTCTGTGTGGAGTTTTCACATCCTTTCAGTGTTTGTGCGGGTTTCCTCCAGATGCTCCTGTTTCCTCCCACATTCCAAAGATGTGCAGGTTGGGTAGTTTGGCCACGCTAAATTTCCCGTAGTGATCAGGGATGCACAGGGTAGGTGGATTAACCATGGCAAATGAAAGATACGGTGGGATGCTCTTTGGAGAGTTCATGAGGACTTATTGGGCGAATTGCCTGTTTCCACAATGTAAGGATTCGATGAATAGCTGCAGCAGAAGAAAACAACAGAATGACAGAGGCGGAAAAGCAAAAAATAAGAGAGCTTGAATTTCAAATGCTGACAGTTAGAGAACAAGAGTTGACTGAAAACGACAGAGTTGAACGTAGAACGTAGGTTTAGTGAAAAGGATAGTGGTCACAAGAAACTAATTGCTGTCAAATTCACGGTGGGGATCTGTTTAAATACATTCATGCATTGCAGAAGTTTGATAAGAGGGATGTCGAAGGCTTTTAAAATGTTCATTTGTAAAAGTGGCTAAACAAGTGGAAAGGCAGCTGACCATGTTGGATTTGTTGATCCAAACAAAATTGATAAGAGAGCTAATGAGATATTTGTATCATTATCAGGTGTGGTGTCTGGGCAGTATAATGAAGCAAAAAATGCTATGTTAAGTGCATATCAGTTCGTAGCAGAACCCTATCGACAACGTTTCTCGATTCAAAGGAGAGACCTGATCAAACGTACATTGAGTTTTAAAGGGTCAAACACAGTCATTTTGGTTGGTGGATAAGCGCACCATAAATAGGTCAAAGATATGGCGCTCTTAGAGGGGCGAGTATTTTGGAAGAGTTCAAAAATTCACTTCCTGGAATAGTGAAAATTCCAGGGGAAGATCGTAGATTTGAAACTACAACGTTACTGGCGGAAATGGCCGATGATTTCAAATTGGTTCACAAAGCAAAGCTTGACTTCGACAATCAATTTCAGTCTAACAGGGACAGAAGCTGGTGAAAAGAGAAATCACCAGTGGATAACGAGAGCCCATTGAAGATCGTTTCCGACAGCGTAGAAATGGGACCAATGAAGGGAAAGTAGAAGTTCAAAAAAGCTCGGTTGTATTCATTACAATAAATAGGCAACGTGAATCGCAATGTGGATACTTTCGAAAAAGCACTGGGAAGACGGAAGTGGGAAAACAAGATAAGCCAGTGAATTCTGTTGAAGTAGTAAAGGGACGCACAGTTGAAGCTAAAAAGCTGCAGTGGAATATGTAAAATGGCCAAAGGTTGATTGCGAAGAATGTGACACATCTCTTTTGAAAAATGTGTTTGCGAGTATAAGATTTACTTTTGTATACTGGCAGAGACAGTTTATAAAATTCCTAATACTTTCACTACATCCATTATCTTTGTAGTTACTTTGTGATTACTTGTGCTATTAGGTTGTGGGGATGTATCAGATTTTAGTTCCATAGTTTACTGAGCACTTTTAATCTCAGGGGAGTTATTGCATTTATTTCCCGTTTTCATTTTCCTCCATTATTATGTAGTACAACTAAGAGTGCCTTGAATTACGAAGACTTCTTGTTTCACATGTACTTGCATTCTAAAAGTATATTCTCAGATTTATCGAATGGCTCCTTTTCGTAGGCCTATTGACTCCACCAGTCTCTTCTTTCATATTTCGTGCTTTTCTTTGTATGCGGATGCTGCATTTTCTGACTCAACTTGTGAAGTATTTACTCCATCCCGTACTAGCAACGCTACTTCGCTACATTTCCCTTACTGCCGGCTTTTTCAAACTATCAAATACCCCTCTTGGGTCAACTTGCATCTATTCCACTGTCATGGGTATAAGATCACATTCATTTACTCATTTTTGTACTATGAATTCATTTATTTCATTTAGAATAGTGTACATATTCAGCTAAACAGACATCACTTTATTCCTTTTTTAACAATTTCCATATTTGACCCTATTTACTACTTTTTAAAAAGTTAAATACACTGCTCCTTCTTGTCCCCCGCTGAATATCGTTAACCAAATACCTGTCGTACTGTAATGCACTTTGCTTTGTATACCTACACTTGCTGTCCCCAAAAACTTCAATCACTACATAAAGTAAAACATCTCGCTTCCACACAAATATTTGCGCCAATGCTACACGTTGAAACCCACTGCACTCAGATATTCACACAGTTGACTTGCTGAATTTACGTCCAGTACACCAATCCGGCTCTGTTTATCCAGAACCTTATATTTTCATCCTTCCAAAGCAAGAGCAGATCTTCAACGAAAATGTTGCATGAATGTGTGTAGATACATCACTTTGTGTCTCCCATTGAATCCCTCTAATATCATATCCAGTGAAGTCAACAACACCATTGTTAGCTCCAAAAACTATCCAGAATATAATTGCGGGCCCATAAATGCATTTGCGAATGACCCTGATTACAATTTTATGAGGAGAAAATGAGGACTGCAGATGCTAATTATCAGAGTTGAAAAGTGTGGCACTAGAAAAGCACATCAAGATCAGGGAGCATCAGAGGTGCAGGAGAGTCGACGTTTCGGACATAAGCCCTTCAGCAGGAATGTGGGCTTCGTTCCTGATGAAGGGCTTAAACCTGAAAAGTCGACTCTCCTGCTCCTTGGATGCTGCCTGATCTACTGTGCTTTTCCAGAGCCACATATTCGACGACGATTTTATCACACTTGTACCATTTGAAAAATACACCTTTATTTCAACTAGAAAGAGAATGCAGAAAGTTTGAATTTTCGATTAGAGCTCCAAGCTATTTAACCTGTGTCTGAAAAGGAAAGTTTGTTGATGAGTAAAATCTTTGCTCTTTATATTTGAGTTTCAGTGATCTGAATTGCAACTACAAAACAAATACAGACATACGGTATTATGATAATTATATAATAATAATAACTGGCATTTACGTAAAAGATTTTACAGAAGAGTTAAACGTTACCATCCTAGTTCGAAAATTCCAGTAAACCAGTGTAAATTTCTAGCATTTACATCATCAGCCAGATAATCTTGGTCCAGGCACATAAAGTTTCTTTTATATATAAGATGCAGCCAGACAGTCGCGTTTTGAAGACTAGTTTTGAAGATCTTTCTTTTCTGTTCATTTTTTTTTCCTGAGTGGATAAGCTTAATTAACTTGATGTGTCAGGTGAGGGATAGTTAAAATCAAAGCCAGAAATCTGAACAATGAACAAGAAGTGCTTGTGATAAGCTGGTTGACTCCATCCGTGCAAAGAAAACAATGCTGAACGGTTTTAGACCGATGTGGTTCCACAGACCACATTTCTGTAGTCATGGTTAAGGCCTGACCAGGAAAGATATAACGATTTTTATTTTAAATCGTAGCATAAACGCTATGCCATGATCGTGGTGAACTAGACTTCCATTTTCTTCCACTGCAAATAGTTAATTGATATTTTCATTTACCCAGTTCACGTAGCAGGAATCCAGTTATGCGTCTCAGACTTTGATCGTAATTCTTGACAATTTTCCAGTAAGGCATGTTTCTACTCTTTCAATATGTGGGTTACTCTAAATGATTTCTGGAGCCCTGATTTTTGTTAGATGGTACTTCTTATTCACACATGATCTTTGTTTAAATTATTCAATTTTCTCATCCTGATACACTTTATTCAGCCTCCTTGTAAGTTTTTGTTATAAATTTGCCTTAGGGCATGCACACTCTTACGTTGCTTCTTATTTCCCCCCTCATATCCCTATTTATCTATCGCGCTCTTCATTCAAGAGATTGAAGCAAATGTAATCTATTCATATTAGTCATACCTGTATGGCTTTATTAATTCAAATTCAATCACCTTGTGAAATAAATCAAGAGGTCGAATTTCATTCTAGTCAATGATATTAGCAATAAGTTTTGTCCAAAATTCGTGAACTTTTATCACTATAGTCTCAGAGCATATCTTTCCTTGTAGAACTGAGGTTAAAAGAAAAGTATATAGATCTTATAATCAAATTACTGGAGAACATACTTCAGAGAGGATGTGAAGAAACACAATCGGTGGCAAAACGTTCAGCTTCAAATATCTAATAGCTTTTATAATGCAAAGTGTTGGCACTTCTCAATTAATAATGTGAGGAAATTATCTGCATAATCATAGTTCAGCTGACATGGACCCTGATGTCAAAGCGATTGATCTGAGTCTGCTACAAGTGCTTTGACTAACTCGAGATACTTGATGGAGCAGTTTAGAAGTATTTTTACAACTTGTTCTCGTATATGTTTTTGTTTTCCCTCCATCTATGGTTCAAGGTGTTCCAAGCTATCTATTCAGTATTTCAGAAGCTATGATAAATATCAAGAACGAACTTTCCTCTGGTTAAACTGATCTAACAACATAATCAAACTTTTATGCCTTATCGAAATGTTGCTGTTCATGCTCTCGCATAGCTTCTTGAACATCATCATAGAAATCTTTTCAGCACTGAATTGAATTTTATAAAACAATATATGATGCAAAGATTGTAAAGTATAATCTATAACACATTTTGACCTGTCCGTAATATGTTTCATTAGGACTTTGTAGAAACAACATTATCCGCACCTCTATGTGTTGTACCCGTTTGTGCAGGTCCTCACGATGTAAGCATGTGCTTGCCTTGCAAATTGTTTTGGTTTTATGATGCGTGCATCGAGTATGATTACTTCTTGTGCATGTTTCTGAATTGTTTAATGGAGCAATGCAAACATATTATAAGCTATCCATTGTTATGCCTAATGATGTTGTTTTGTTCCGGGTGCACTTATTTTTAAATGGGGTGTGTGTGTGTGTGTGTGTGTGTGTGTGTGTGTGTGTGTGTGTGTGTGTGTGTGTGTGTGTGTGTGTGTGTGTGTGTGTGTGTGTGTGTGTGTGTGTGTGTGTGTGTGTGTGTGTGTGTGTGTGTGTGTGTGTGTGTGTGTGTGTGTGTGTGTGTGTGTGTATTTATGTGTGTGTGTGTGTCAGTTTAAATGCAGGTGTTATATTTGTTTCTGAAGAGCCAGAAGTTTTCTGTCAGGCATAAAACAGAGAAAAGAAGGGGGCCTGTGAGAAAGTGATAAGTATGACATTGATGAACGTTGTTCTTTTGTGTGAGACACAGGATCCTACCCTTCAGAGGAAAGACAGGTCTGTGGAGCGAGAGAAAGTGAAAGGCAGAGAGCAATTGAGGTTTTCTTTGTGTGAACGATAATGCTCTTGGCTCGTGTAAGGTGCAGAAGATTATATTGTATGTTAATGGGACCAACAGATATTAAATACGTGCTCCTCTCGTTTTGATAACTATTTTCGAATGGGCAGAAGCTGAAGGTAACATGTGCTGTGAAGAGAATTGAAATCCATTATAGGTGAAGTAGGATGAGTTGTAAAAAAGGCAGGTGGCAAAGTAATGCACTGATGTCCCCAATTTAATAACTAGGGGCATATGGTACTTAGATAATGTTTGATGATATTGCATTAATAGAACTTTTTTTAAAAATCGATGGAGTTGGAGAGAGAAACAAAAAACGAAGATATTGATGGCTGGGGTGCAGACGAGAATTTTGATTGAGAAAGATGGATGGGAATAACGTGACAGTAAAACAACAGTGCTCGACGATATCCTATGTCAAATACGGCGGGATGGTGGCTCAATGGTTATTGCTGCTGCTTCACAGTACCAGGGTGCCAGCTTCAATCCAAGCCTCGGGTCTGTGTGGAGTTTGCACATTCTCCCCGTGTCTGCGTGGGTTTCCTCCCACAATCACAAAGGTGTGCGGGTCAGATGAATTGGCCATTCTAAATTGTCCATAGTGCCACGTGCATTAGTCAGAGGGAAATGGGTCTGAGTAGGTTGCTCTTCGGAGGGTCAGTGTGGACTGGTTGGGCCGAAGAGCCTGTCTCCATATTGTAGGGAACCTAATACAAGGCACATACAGAAAGAATGGGGTAAGACAGAAAACTTGAGAGGCCAATCATGTGGATATATTCGAATTAGCCAGGATCAATTTAAAGAGATTGTCTTTTTTGTACTGCAAATATTTTATAATTTAATCATCGATAATCATGATCTGCACATCTATCAGCACACTGCAAGCTTTACTTGAATTGCTGAAATGAATCTACACAAAAATGTTCATTTGGTGTGTCATTAACTCGTGCACCTGTCTTCGAAAACGAAAGAGAATCATGAGCTAAATGTTAAATCACCAATATAATAACAAACTTTATTAATTGCCGGTTGCTTTTCCATTCCATCAGCTAATTGTCTTGCAATAATATTATTGGCATTGTAGATTTTTTTTTTTAAGAAGTAACGTTAGATTGAAGTAATGGAAACAATAGGACCGTGTGTTGGTCAGTTTCTGTTGTTCTGCTTGTTAATTATTTGAAAAATGAAATTAACTGGACTTTTCATCACTCTCGTGAATTGTTCCCTGAACTGAGATTGAATCAAGGCGTAACTAAATGTGTTTGTGCAGCAATTCAAACTCAGTAACATAACGCCAGCTTGTTGAAAAATGTATAAATAATCGTCATAATCTTCTGGATTTGTTGATGTGATATTATAATATATAAAATGCAAGACATATGTCAACCATAGAAGTATAAAACTGCCAGATATACTCAGGAGTAAAATAACAGACTTTCTCCTATTCTCCATCTTTTCATCGTTGTGATTTTCTCCCTTGGTCTGATGCTTCAACTTCCTACGCACATGACTTGCTATTAAAACGTACCTAATTGTCAAACTGTTGAGCAATAAAATTAAAACAAAAGGCAGTACTGGGGTTAAAATTGTATCCATCCAATCAAAACCTACCCATCCAGGTTCAGTGTAATAGCTTGACTTTGAATAACAGAACCATGGTACGTTGTCGATTATCTCTCCAGGTTCAAATGTAAAGTAAAATGGGACGTTTTTAAAGCATAACAGCCCGCAAGTTATTGCTAAAACAGCAGTTGCATTTTTTTCAGTGCAGTATTTGATTTTCAGCTTTTGAAAACAAATGGCAACAAATCGATCAAATGAGAAAGTAACAGTGAACCAGACAGAGCAGTCCCTAGCTGTGCATGTCAAGATGTAGATGACACTGCACACAGGAGTGATGTCCAGAAAAGATCCTGGGAAGTAATAATAGCTTATCCTCCATAATATGATGTCAGTGATTATAACCAACAAATCTGCCACTGCCATATCCACCAAGTAGCGTGTAGTACAGGTGGAGAGACCACAGTTTGTCCGGGACAAGATTGTAATGGCCGTTAAATTAACTGTGAAAAAAAACACAGAAGGTCATGGACAGGAAATTATTAACCAAAATTTTTTTTCATTAAAATGAAGATTGCAGTACTCTTTAAGGATTGCATTTTTTTACATGCTAAATACAAAACATCTTAATTCTAAAGCTAAGACATATCCTTTGTGATGCCTTGCTGAGAATTGTGCAGGTAAGAAACAGTTCTGACATTTTCATAAAGCTTCTGAATCTAGCAAATGATTGTTAAATATTTCTTGCCAACTTAGCTTAATGGGACTTTTCAGATCACCTACTCATCATCAACTTAGGGAATGAACTCCATTAGAAATCAGTTGATACGATACTGCTGATTCTGATTAACTCAACCCTGCCGAAGAAACCCAATTATTCGAATATGGTGGACTTATATAGGCATACAATCGCACAGCATGGAAACAGACACCACAGCCAAACTCATCCAAGCTGACTGCCAAATCCAATTTAACCTAGTCCCGTTTTCCATAATTTAGCCCATATGCCTCTAAATCCATCCTATGCATAAACCCATCCCGATGTCTTTTAAATATTGCACTTATATCCATCTCTACCAATTCCCCTGGCAGCTCCTTCCACGGACACACTATCCCTTCTGTTAAAAAAAGCACCCCTCAGATCCTTTCTAAATCTTTCCACTGTCAAGTTACACCTATGCCCTCTAGTTTTAGAATTGATCTCCATAGGAAAGGAACATTGGTTATTCACCATATACGTGCCCCTCTTGATTTTGTAAACCTCTGTAACGTCACTCCTCAGCCTCAAACGCTCCAGGGAGAAAAGCCCAGCCAATTCAGTCTCTCTTTCTAACTCAAACCGTTCATTCCTGGCAATATCCTTGTAAATCTTTTCTGCACTCTCTGAATCTTAACACCATCTTGCCTATAGAAGGGCGAACAGAATTTTACACAGTATTTTTAAAGTGGTCTCACTAATGTCAAGTTGTTGGAGGGGATTCTGAGAAATAAAATTTGCATGTGTTTGGAAACATAAAGCGGGAAATTGTGTCTTACTAACTTGAATAACTTTTTTTGAAGAGGTGACAAAGAACACTGATACACGCAGTGCTCTACACATTGCCCGTATAGAATTCTGCAAAGTGTCCAACAAGTTTCCGCATGATGGACTGGTTAGTAAGGTCTGGTTAGATCACATGAAATACAAGGGGAGCCGGCCAATTGAATACAAAATCGGCTTGAAGGTAGGAGACAGAAGGCAGTGATAGAGGTTTGCTTTCTGGACTGAAGACCTGTGATCTGCGATGTGTCATATGGATGGTGCAAAATCGACTGATTTTTATCATCTATATAAATCAGTTAGTTTTGAATACAAGAGGCATGGTTATTATATTTACAGAAATCACGAAAAATGGACTGTGTAGTGGACATGGAAAATTATCTCAGAGTACAACGGGATCTTGATCAGATAGGCCAGTGGATCGAGAAGTGGCCGATGCGGTCCAAGTTAGGAAAGGACGAGGGCAAAAAAAAGCACGTTAATCTTTGGGCCTTGTGGAATGTTGCTGGACAAAGACAGTTCGGAATGCAGATGCATAGTTTCTGGAGGAAACCCCATCAGGCTCAAAGCAAGTGTCTGTTAGAGGCAAATTGCAACAGCATGACATTCGCTCCCAAAATCTGCAACATGCATGGATCTCGCGTAAATTCTAGGATAAATAATCATTCAAAGTAAACATAGAAATGTTATAATTCTGTGCATAATCACGAAATGATGAAGAATTTCCACAAATATTAAGGGATAATTTTGACCAGATTATCCTTTAACAGAACCGATAAATTTCTTCGCATTTAGCACTTATAAAATAATACCAAATCCCACCGTAAAATGGAGGAAATTACAAAAAATAACCTGTGATTGGATAGTGGACACGTTTATTCATTGATGGAAGCGTTCACAGTGCATTATAGCTGATATATCTTCTTGGAAACATGTGCATTTGTGCTCTGGTTCTCACTGATTAATAAAAATCAAGGACTTCACGCACAACCCAAGGAATTCGGTATAAAGATTCAATTGGACTGACATTATGAAGGAGTGAAAAAATAGTTCTGAATGGTGTCTTAAAGACCACTGGGTGTGCTGTCAAAGGATCTGAATATTGCTTGCACACCGAGGATTTGTAACTTAATTTTGTGTTTGTTGCAAATGCAACTAATTAAATTCTTAATGGATTGATCTTCTAAAACAACATGGTCGACTGAGTCCGGATTAAAAGAGAGATGTGGAACTGAACAGTCACGAAAGGCAGAATAATTGTAGCTGACTGATCAATCACGATCACTGCATGGAACATTGTACATAGAACAATACAGCGCAGAACAGGCCCTTCGACCCTCGATGTTGCGTCGACCTGTGAACTAATCAAAGCCTGTCCCTCTACGCTTTGCCATCATCATCAATATGCTTATCCAAGGATTGTTAAAATGACCTAAGGTGGATGAGTTAACTACATTGGCAGGCTGGGCATTCCATGCCCTGATCACTCTCAGTGTTAAGAACCTGCCTCTGGCATCTGTCTTAAATCTATCTCCCCTCAACTTTAAGCTATGACCCCTCGTACAATCATATGTCATCATTCTTTCAGTGCCCACCCTATCTCGCCCTCTGATCAAGTTGTATGTCGCTATTAAAAACCCCTCTTAGCCTTCTTCTGTCCAATGAGAATAGCCACAAGTCCCTTGGCCTTTCCTCATAAGAACTTCGCTCCAGACCAGGCAACATAGCTCTCGTCTGCACCTTTTCCAATGCTTCCATATCTTTCCTGTAATGGGGCGACCAGAGCTGCACACAATACTCAAAGTGAGGCCGCACCAGCGTTTTATACTGTTGCAGCATGACGTCACGGTTCCTGAACTCATTCCCTCTACCTCTTAACCCTAACACACCGTATGCCTTCTTAAGAGCACTATCAACCTGGGTAGCAACTCTCAGGGATCTATGTACATGGGCACCAAGGTCCCTCTGCACATCCACACTACAATAAACGTTCTATTGACTCAGTATTCTTCCTTCCTATTATTCTTCCCAAAGCGAATCACCTCACATTTATCTGCATTGTACTCCATTTGCCTTTCAGACCAATTCTGCAGTTTATCTAAGTCTCCCTGCAACACGCTTCCACACTGCCCACCACTCCACCGACTTTAGTCCCATCTGCAAACTTAATAACCCATCCACCTGTGCTTGCGCCCAAGTCGTTTATAAAAATGACAAACAGCAGTGGTCCCAATACAGATCCTTGTGGCACATATTCCCATCAGTCACTGCATGTCTTTGAACAAGACTTTAACATTCGACACAAACCTTCAAACAGGAAAAGCATTCTTCCCCTCCCCAAAAGAGCACGTGAGCAATTATAGGCTTCACCTCCTGCTTTACTTAAGTTGATTTGCCACAGCTGCTGCTGAATGAATATCAGAGGAGGCTGATATCCGAGTTATCATGTTGAATTACGAAAGTCACTTGATAGCAGTATTGGATTGTGTCAAACTGAATAAGAGGAAACACTCTCAGCAAATCTAAGGAATCAGGATGTGCAAATACTCCACTTCAGTGCAGTTCTAAGTTAACAAATAGTACCACTAATAATTTGACACAAAAAGTTGCTATTGTGACTCAACAGTGTACGACATCCCAATAAGGATATTAATATGACATAAATTATAA
Organism: Chiloscyllium plagiosum; assembly: GCF_037043375.1. Taxonomy (NCBI): domain Eukaryota; kingdom Metazoa; phylum Chordata; class Chondrichthyes; order Orectolobiformes; family Hemiscylliidae; genus Chiloscyllium; species Chiloscyllium plagiosum. Next base: position 45,653,923 of record NW_028270173.1, read on the forward strand.
AGGCAAGTTTGCATGAAATATGTATGATTGACTAAAACTGCTGAGGTACTTTTGGGCAAAGATAACAAAACGTTATTTGGATAATTGTGGCAATTGAATCAATGACGAATGTTATTACTAACAGAATATAACAGAAAATATCGCAAAAATAGATATAGTTACAATTGACTAAAACTTCTGAGTTTTCAAGGAAAGTAAACGAAACTTCTGTAGATAATGTTGGCATATGGATCTCTGGAGAACGTTACTACTAACAGAATAAAGCTCAAAATATCTCAAAACATGTTTACACACACAAGAGTGGCGTAACAACTTACCAGGAACACCAATGACTGCAAGAATCATGTAGTATACTTTCTTGATATTGAGAACTATGTCCATAACTGTTTGGATGATGTGAACTGTCTTTTTTTGCTGACTGTCTCTGAAGTAACCTTTTGAATGAGCGATAGCAAACATCTTTCATTTATACCCTCGGGAGTCTCCATGGGGACAGTAAATTTATTCATTGCAATGCTATGATTCCATGATCAAATGACTGCAATATTAATTATAAACGTCAATATTGGAAGAAAACTATTTAATTCTGTGAACGAATGTTTTTCATAAAATATTTAAAATTCATTTCATTTGCTCCCATAATTATTGTGCATAAATCATGTGACAGTCTTTCTTAAACGATTTGGTTCCTCGCTCTCTGGCTGTTTTGTTTATCTGTAGATCTTCAGTAGATTAAATAAATGGTGAATTACTTGCTCCAGATGTCAGAAGGAAATTTACACAGGTCTGTCTACCACGACAGACCCATTAACTTCATGCAGTATACAGGCCTTTTCACTGTTTTCGCCTTTCCAAACGGGGCAGCATGGTGACTCAGAGATTAGCACTGCTACCTGACAGCGCCAGGGACTCGGGCGATTGTTTCTGTAGAGTTTGCACATTCTCCCCGTGTTTGCATGAGTTTCCACCAGGTGCTCCGGTTTCCTTCAAAGTCCAAAGACGTGCATGTTAGGTGAATTGGCCAAACTAAATTGTCCATAGTGTTCAGGGATGTGTCGGCTAGATGTATTAGTCATGGAAAATGTAGGGTAATGGGTATTGGTTGGATAGTCTTTGGTCGGGCGTTGTGTACTTGTTGGGCTGAAGGGCTTGTTTAAATGCAGTAGGAATTCTAATTCAAAACAACAGAAAGGACATATTGTTCAGCTTCATAAGCTAAGAAAATTCGTTAGTGAATAGTAACTTGTAATGCGAAACATCAAGTCAACATAGCGCTTCAAATAAATTGACATCTTAATTAAGGAGATGATCAGAAGAGCTCGAACGAGAAATAAAAACATAGCTGTGGTCATTGATGGTACAGCCATAGTTTCAAGTTCTTTGCATACTATGGCATCTCCAGAGAACACAGACTTTCGAATACAGAGGAACCTCGATTATCCGAGCGAGATTGGTGGGCACTATTTCATTCAGATAATTGATTATTCGGTTAATTGATTGAATGTCTTTCCTCTGGGGCTTGGTGTTTTCTCTTATGTCTGCTCCCCATTCAGGAGGTGAGCCAACAGCAGACCACGCAGAAGCCCCCGACCCCCTATCTACCCATCAACCCCGTCAACAACGCCACAGTTCGCCCCCGCCCGCCCCATCCTGTCTGACACCATGCCCAACCCGACGCCCGAACTCTGTCCAACACTGCCCCCGGCCCCAATCCCCGTCCAGCACCGCCCCCGCCCATCCCTCTGTGCGCCCCCCCAACACCAGACTCACCTCCGCTCTCCACCCCTGTCTAACACTGCCCCCCGCCCCCACACGACAGCCGGGACACCAAAAAAAGATTGCTGCTGCTGCCATTGGGTGAGTCTCCAAATAGCGCGCATGCGCATACACACACACACACACACACACACACACACACACACACACACACACACACACACACACACACACACACACACACACACACACACACACACACACACACACACACACACAACTTTTTACTGAAACTTTTTGACAGGTTCCACATCTGCCCTGTCGAGGAAAATGTTGGAGATATTATCTGGGGAAGGGGTGTTTAGGGTACATGCCTGTGCAGAACTCCAGGGAAAGTGTGGACAGAGAGAGAGAGGCCGGGAGGTCAGTAATTTGGAGACGGTGCCTGGGCTCCCATCGATGTCCAGGAATGTTCTGGCAACATTTCAGTAAGCGAAGTTCACTTTTAATCACTGTAATACAAGGTGCGATCAAAGTTGGAACGATTCAAAACCCTCTGTATGAAGAAGTTCTACCTCATCTCAGTCTTAAGTCTTCTCCCCCTCATTTTGAGTCTCTGCCCCCATTTCCAATTTCACCCTCCAGTGGAAGCAGCCTCCCTGCTCCTATCTTCTCTATTTCCACCATAATGTGATATGTTTCTGTAAGATGCCTCGTTATTCTTCTAAATTTCAATCAGTATAATCCGAGTCTACTCAATCGCTTCCCATAACCCAATACTCTCACCTTCGGAATCAACCTAATGAACTTTATTTGCACGCCCTCCAGTGGCAGTACATCCTTTCTCAGCCGACCAGCACTGCACACAGAATTCGAGATGTGGCCTTAGCATCACGGTATACAGCTGCAGGAAAATCTCCCTATTATTAAACTCCAATCCCCTAGGAGTGAACAACAATATTTCATTTTCCTTCTTAATTACTGAACATACAAACCAACTTATTATGATTCATGCACACGGACCACAGGAGGTCCTCTGCACAGCAGCTTACTGCAATTTTTCACCATTAATATAATAGAAAATTGTGCTGTTACTCCTACCAAACCAGATGACTTTTTCTTTACCAGCATTGTACGTCATCTGCCAAATTCTTGCCCACTCATTAAACTATCTATATCCCTCTGCAAATTTTCAGTGTCCTCTGCACACTTCGCTGTACCACTCATGTCAGTGACGTCTTGGGACTATTTTAAAATGTACCCATTTTCTCTCTAACGAGAAAGGTACGAATGGGCTTGCTATCACGTTATCTTCTGTTACCCGATTCTTCCATTTCTCTGTGTACCAGGCTATCTATTTTCTGAATTATTTCTGGGAGCACGATTTACTTCGCATTTTAGTTACAGCCTGTAAAATGGCAATAACATGTGGCTCTAAAAGGAAATTGGTCACCACACAATATTTTCGAAATATACAATGGCTATCATCTCAAAAAGGTGAGGAATAAATACCATGAAATCGGGTGAAGTACTTCTGAATGTTCATTGCTCATCAACACACTCATCGATTTCATCATCCTACGAATTTGTTTCGTCTTGCCACATGGAGTGAAGAGAACATCATTTATTTTGGGATTCATTTCCACCAACTTCCAAACTAGACTCCTGAATCCTTATGTCATTGTAAAATAGTATGCGCACACAATGGGTTAGAGTAGTGTTTGCATTACACTGTGTTGTAATAAACTCTACAAGGCTCATGGGCAATCGCTAAATAATCTTCTTGTGAAGAAAATAGAATAGGAGTTCCCTTGTCACACAGCTATGACAGGCCCAGATGGAACGCATCACCTGCACTTTTTGTAATGCAGACCAGTGCCTTTTGTGAAGCTAAAAATAACGCATACAAGGGAGGGATCTGCAGAACCCCCTGTCTCGACTGGAACTAGTAGTGGCATTTTTTTGATATGCAACAATTTATGATATTCCCTTCCAGTCGGACATCCTGAGATATTTCATTGCAGGCAAGAGTAAATAAACGTTTCAGGCAGTCATGCCTTTTATTGAACCAGTTAGATTGTAATTAGTAAATATCAGAAATACTGCTGCTCAAGAAACTGAAACATGTACGTGTGGAGAATTCGCTCCAGTACCTCAAAAGAATTATAATCTTTTTTATCCAGACAAATGGAAGAGAATGGATCACCCAAAGCATCATTTGGCAGACCACTTGAGGGTCCCTAACTTTCAGCATCATGCAGAGTTTAGCCCACCTGACGACCCTGGAATCAAACCCTTTTGACAAACTGTTAGAAATAGTAGCAGACCAGTACAACATCAAGTTATCTATTATATCGTAATGTTCCTACAAATAAACTCTTTCCTGATTGTGTTCGAGACGGTGAAATTCATTATATTACAACTGAAAACAAGTACAGCTGATGACTGAACCAAGTCCACTCCTCGACAAAGCAATAGACTGGCCCTTTTCCCACAAAACAAAGGAAAGGGACTGAGGAGTCTCAAACGATGGTGTCCTCAAATATGGTTGACGCATATGACACAGACCCAAGTCCCCAGCAGGATACCACTCGTGACTTCTGTGTGTTGCGAAGGAAAGGTGATTGGAGTCAGAGGCTGTAAGCCAGAGAACTGCACAGGACTATTCTCCGCAATACAGTGATGAGTAAGAACATCCAAGTCACACTTGTCATCATAGAATGTTCCTCAGACGAGGCAACTGAAACAGGTGAAATACATTTTCCCAACGACAAAGGGTGAAGCCAACTGAAGACAGCGTTTTGCAAACTCATCAGCTCAAGGATTAGGAATTGATACAGCTAAATTGCATCACTGCTGTCAAGTGGCCTCGCATTGACAGAAAAACTCTGGGAAATGATCATCCCCTAAACATGAATTTCGACACAGGTGTACCCATTGCTGGGGAGCAAACATTTAAGGAATTCCGGTATGGCATCTTTCCTTTAAACCTGCAAGATAACAGAGTCATATTAGTCACATGCACTGGTGAGTCCTCACGTACTATTGGGAATACTGTAACCAAAATTAACGCAGATGCTGTCAGTGGTTCAGGTTTTAGCACTGCTGTTTCACTGCACCAGGATTCGATTGCACCCTGGGGCGACTGTCTGTGTGGAGTTTGCACGTTCTTCCGATGTCTGTGTGGGTTTCCTCCAGGTGTTTCGGCCTCTTCCCACAGACCAAGGATGTGCATGGATTCACTATGTTAAATTGCCAAGTAGTGTGCAGGTAAGGTGTGTTGACTAAGTTAAATGTGAGGTTATATGCATAGAGTGGGATGCTTTTGGGCGAGTTTGAGCAAACTTAGTGAGCCAAATAGACTTTATCTGCACTGTAATGATTCTATGATCATGGAACTTATTCAAGAAAAGGAATTTAAATAAAAAGTCTTGTTATGTCTCAATTCTAGTTTCCGATGCACTAATGACCGGTTCTGGACTTATTTCAATTATATTAAATGATAATTTCTTCCAAAAAATCTAATGTTCATAAGTTAGTGAACAATATATAACTTCTCTTGAGGAGACGCAGACTTCATGCAATTAGATGTTCGATGCAAATTCTCAAAATACATTACTTGAGAGAAAAAACGGGATTACTGATTTGATGGAACTTTTGATTAATTGAGAAAAATGATGCTATGACACGTCCAGTTTAACATGCGAGATTTGATTACTTGATTAATTAAATAAAATTTCATTGCAACTTATCATAAATTCTAAACTTTTCTTCAGTTCTGATTCAATTTTAACGAATGAATAATTTAATACGCATGTATGATTAATATTTTCCATTACTGAAAATGTGTTGCTGGAAAAGCGCAGCAGGTCAGGCAGCATCCAGGGAACAGGAGAATCGACGTTTCGGGCATAAGCCCTTCTTCAGGAATGAGGAAAGTTTGTCCAGCAGGCTAAGATAAAAGGTAGGGAGGAGGGACTTGGGGGAGGGGCGTCGGAAATGTGATAGGTGGAAAGAGGTCAAGGTGAGGGTGATAGGTCAGACTGGGGTGGGGGCGGAGAGGTCGGGAAGAAGATTGCAGGTTAGGAAGGCGGTGCTGAATTCGATGGATTTGACTGAGACAGGGTGGGGGGAGGAGAAATGAGGAAACTGGTGAAATCCGAGTTCATCCCTTGTGGTTGGAGGGTTCCTAGCCGGAAGATGAGGCGTTCTTCCTCCAACCGTCGTTTTGTTGTGGTCTGACGATGGAGGAGTCCAAAGACCTGCATATCCTTGGTGGAGTGGGAGGGGGAATTGAAATGTTGAGCCACCAAGTGGTTGGGTTGGTTGGTCCGGATGTCCCAGAGGTGGTCTCTGAAACGCTCCGCAAGTAGCCGGGTCTCCCCAATATAGAGGAGGCCACATCGGGTGCAGAGGATGCAATAGATAATGTGTGTGGAGGTGCAGGTGAATCTGTGGCGGATATGGAAGTTCTCCTCATTCCTGAAGAAGGGCTTATTCCCGAAACGTCGATTCTCCTGTTCCCTGGATGCTGCCTGACCTGCTGCGCTTTTCCAGCAACACATTTTCAGCTCTGATCTCCAGCATCTGCAGACCTCACTTTCTCCTAATATTTTCCATTGAATTGCAAAGATTCGTGGAGGAGAATTGAAGCCATGTGATTCCTTGGCACTCATGGTAATTCAAGTTAAGCAAAAAGAGATCTGGAAGATCTCTGATGACCCTACTGTAGACCATTTAGAAATCCACCAATCATTTAACAGAGGCGCTTTTTTTTACTTGTTCACGACCCTGGCAGGTGCTCTCTTTTTTCTGTTGCAGTTTTGCATTCCCCACAACTTGTTTGGATATTTGTATTGGCGCCACCTGCATTGTTTCTCCATTATTATATTCACTAATTTCATTTGTTCCATTCTCTCTAAATTAAAAACTATATCCTGGGAAAAAAACTGGAATAAAATTTCATTTAACAACATCTTACAAAATTGTTGGAATTTTTTGTTTCCAACATAATATATAGATGTGATGAGATTTCTGGACGAATCAAATTGAAGCGATCTGCCAAATTACGCATGTACATTTTGTGATAATTCAAATATTAGACTTCACGCCAGTCGATTTATTTTTGTTTTGTTGTGCATCTCTTTATTTGTGTAGCTCATGGTCTAAGCATGATATATCCACTTTCAGAAATTCCAAGCTTTTGAAGCGAACTTATTGTACACTCTATCAGCTGTCGATATTGTAACAGATTTGTGCATCTTCTAATTAAGGTATATATTTCGATTGTGCATATATTGGCAGCATGATCAAAGAAGTAACAGTACGATCCCCTTTCAAATGAAAAGGTAAGCTAAATCACTCATACCGATAAATCAACACACAGGTAATTGTTGATAATAAACTGCTGATTTGACCAGAAAATTTAGTCTCCTGTCTTTTTAACTGTTGCCAGAAATGCGAAAGCGGCTGTTTGGAAAAATTAAGGAACATTAAAAATATTAACTTTTTTTATTCTAAAGCAAGTTACCTGACATTCATTGTAAATGTTGATTTTCTTTTTTGTCTGTTCAAACCGTGGGAAAAGGCATTTGCAAATGAATCCAGTCAAGGGGTTTGTATAAATGCATATTCAGCTGACAAGAGCAGCTAATTGTTTGGAGGGACCGTGACCAATATTCAATGATAAATATTCGATGTCCTTTGGCACGAGTATTCAATCGGACCAAAAATGCAGAGAATTGTGTGGAAGTGAATGTGAGGTCAGAAACCTCAGATTCTTTGGAAAGAATTAACTGTCTATGTTCTGCACTAAAAGGAGGGAAGCTGTATGAAAGCAAGTTCCTCATCCTCCTCTTGAGAAGAATTGAAATGAGCAAATTTGATTTAGCATTGTGACGTGAATAAAAGAGAGAGAAAACATGGGTTTAAATCAAGCATGATACCGTTTATGAAGCATTATTTCCTTAGTTGCACTGAAAGAAAGATCTCATCACATTTGGGTTTTTTAATTATAGATATTTTTATTAGAAATTTAACATTTTTACAAGTTTACAAAAATAAACAAAACTTTCAGATATAAACATTGATATACAATTAACTCAAATATACAATAGCCAAAATTTAACAAGAAACAGAAAAAAACCGAAAAAGAACAAAAAAAACATAACTCAACTATCTACTAATCTAACCTACAACTAACCAGAGTGTATATTTAAGTCTCTTACATGCTCGGAATGTGTTAACATCAGATGTAATAAAACCCGTATTCGTGCGGGATTCCTCTGCTGAGGAGCCCCGGACCAGCCAGGTTTGTAATCTCAATTAAATAAAAGCCCTTGTTAGGATAGCCGAAATATCTGTATTTATGTAATTCAAGAAGGGCTGCCATGTTTTATAAAATAATTCGGTCTTTCAGTGCACCATATTTGTGAGGAAGTCAAGGGGAATACATTCCATAATTAATCTGTGCAATTTGAAAGTCCAGGGGGGCCCTCAGCCACCCAGTTCACCAAAATATTTTTCCTTGCACAGAAAGAAAGAATAGAAAATAGTCTCTTCCCGTACGTGTCCAGGGAGGGAAAGTTCGAAAAGCCCAAAAGGAGAGATACAGGGTCCACTTTAATTTCCGTTCCTAAAATTTCTGTCAGGGTACTTGCTACTTTAGTCCAATATCTACGGAACTTATGACAGGTCCAAAGGCAATGTACAAGAGTGCCCACCTCTATTTTGCATTTAGGACACATTGGAGATGCTCCTGCCTTAAATTTTGCCAGTCGAACCGGTGCTATATGGGCCCTATGAAGTATCTTCAGCTGGATAGCCTGGGTTCTGTTACAGATAGTAATTCTTCTAGCATTTTCCCAAATATCATTCCACGTTTCTATAGAGATTTCTAGTCCCCAATCCTGATCCCATGTTTTAAGCAGATTATCCATATCTCCCGATACTTCATCATGTAGTAAATGATAAATAGTACTGATGGAAGATACCCCCACTGGTCGTAGGACACTACATTCTCTATCTGATTTATAAAGACTATCTAATAAAATAGTCTTCTTCTGTATATAATCTCGAATTTGGAAGTATCGAAAGAGGTCTCCATGAGGTAATCTGAATTTCTGACGCAGCTGTTCAAAAGACATCAGGACTCCATCTTTAAAAAGATCCCCTAAACATGAGATACCCCTGGATCTCCAGAGTTTAAAAGTGGCATTTGTAAACCCCAGTTGGAATCCCCATGCTCCCACTCTTGGTGCATAGGGGGAAGTTTTATGTGAGTTGCCCTCATTTTGCCACATTATATTCCAAGCCTTAATTTAGTATTATAGAGTTTTTACAGTGATCTGTAATGATTTTCTTCTTGTCTGAAAATAAAAGGTTAATAAGTGGGAATTTAACTTGAGAGTCCTCGATATCCAACCAGATTGATTGTGGATCAGACAAGACCCCATCAGCTATGTAACTTAATAGGGAACTTAACTGATATTTCCTAAAGTCTTGGAAGTCCAATCCTACCCTTGTCTGTGGAAGCTGTAGCTTCTTCAGCTTAATGAGGGGTCGCCTATGATTCCAGATAAAGGAACCCAACCAACCATATAATTTACATAAAGCCGTCCTCGGCAGCATCACCGGAAGCATTCTCATAGGATATAGGAGACGGGGCAGGACATTCATTTTGATTAGTGCTATTCTACCGAACCAGGAAATTGGAAGGTCTCCCCATTGCTGGAGGTCCTGCCTTATTCTTTCCAGTAAATGCACAAAATTTGCCTTATACAACTGACCAAATACTGGAGTAATAAAAATGCCTAAATATAAGAAGCCCTCCAGATACCAACGAAAGGGAAAAAGAGATCCGTCCACTAAGTGGGGTATCATAGCAAGGTCACCAATTGGTATTGCCTCCGATTTTGAAACATTTATTTTATAGCCTGAGAATGCGCTAAATGTGTTAATAATTTGGATTAGGCAAGGTACGGACATCAGAGGATTACTGAGGAATAGAAGAACATCATCTGCATAAAGGGTAATTTTATGTTTACCTGTGCCAATCCTCGGGGCCGTTATATTAGGATCACCTCGTATAGCTTCTGCTAGTGGTTCAATTATTAGCGTAAATAACAATGGCGAGAGGGGACATCCCTGACGGCAGCCCCTACCCACACTGAAGCTATCCAAACCTAATCCATTGGTAACCACAACTGCTTTGGGATCACTATACAATGTTGAGACCAATTTGGTAAACACCTGTCCAACGCCAAACCTTTCCAATGTGTAAAACAAATATGATCATTCAACCCTATCAAATGCCTTTTCCTCGTCCAATGAAACCACTACTCCTGGTATCTTTCCCTGATGACAGGCTTGAATCATATTCAAAACCCTTCTAATATTATTAGATGATCTACGGTCCTTAATAAACCCCGTATGATCCTCCTTTATAATATGTGGCAGCATCCTTTCTAGTCTCAGTGCTAACGTTTTAGAAAGGATTTTAAAATCTACATTTAGTAAGTATATTGGTCTATATGATTGACAATCTTCTGGGTCTTTTCCTTTTTTTAAGGATAAGAGAGATATTTGCCTCTTTCAGCAAAGGCGGGAGACAGCCCTGACTATATGCATAGTTATACATGTCCATAAGTGGACCAGCCAATATTTCTGTAAATTCTTTATAGAATTCAGCTTGAAAACCATCCGGGCCCCGTGCCTTACCATTCTGAAGTTGCCTAATTGCATCAAGTATTTCTTGGACTGTAAGAGGAGCATTTAGGACCGATACTTGTTCCGGAGTTAGGCCTGGAAAGGTCAAATTTTTAAAAAATGACTGCATCCTCCTCGTCCTATCTTCACAATCCTGCGATTTATATAACTCAGAATAAAATTCTCTAAAGATCGCATTAATCTTTTTATGATCATGAGTCAAAATACCCATACTTTCCAAGAAATGCTAAGTATCTACCTGGTTTGTCGCCATATTCATATAACCTTTGTTTTGCAAATAATGTTTCACTCTTAGCCGTTTGAGTAAGCGTAGTGTTTAGAGCTGTCCTAAGAGCCGTACTCCTTTGCAATTTAATAGAAGGTCTATCAGTGTATGCTGTTTCAGCTGCTTTTAAGCGAGCTTCAAGCAGATGCTGTTGTTCTCCCTTCAATTTCTTCTGGGTCGCTGAATAGGAGATGATCAAACCTCGCGTGTAAGATTAGATTACTTACAGTGTGGAAACAGGCCCTTCAGCCAAACAAGTCCACACCGCACGGCCGAAGTGCAACCCACCCATACCCCTACATGTACCCCTTACCTAACACTAGGAGCAATTTAGCATGGCCAATTCACCTAACCTGCACATGTTTGGACTGTGGGAGGAAACCGGAGCACCCGGAGGAAACCCACGCAGACACGGGGAGACCGTGCAAACTCCACACAGTCATTCGCCTGAGGCGGGAATTGAACCCGGGTCTCTGGTGCTGTGAGGCAGCAGTGCTAACCACTGTGCCACCGTGCCGTAAGCTTTGATGGTCTCCACATCATTAATGGGTTGCTAGCTGTACCTGAATTAATTTCTAAAAAAGTTTTAAATTCTTGAGAGAAGTACTTTACAAGTTTACTATCTTTCATTAGGAAGGGGTCCATACGCCAATGCCGAGGGGATGTCCCATTGTTCCTCGCCTTAGTTTCCATATATACAGCAGCGTGGTCAGAAATTGCTATACTACCTATTTTACAGGATGATATGGAATTTAAAAAATCGAGGGGGCAAAAAACATATCAAATCTGGTATGACATTTATGTGGATTAGAGTAGAAAGAAAAATCTCTACCCTGTGGATGAAGAAATCTCCATACATCTACTAATCCTAATTCTTTGTTCAGATCCATCAATTGTCTAGATCTGGGAGATACTCCTGCAGTACTCTTGGGAATCCTATCCTATTCCGGATCCATAATACAATTAAAGTCTCCCCCTATAATTATATGACGGGCATCAAAAGCCATCAATTTTGAAAAGGCTTCCATTATAAATTTAAAGGGGTGTGCCGGGGGGCAGTACAAATTTAAAATCCCATATTCCTCTCCATTTATGAGGGCTTTAATCAAGATGTATCGTCCAGATTCGTCTTTTATCTGCTTTAGGATTTTGAAAGGGAAATTCTTTGAACAAGAATAACAACTCCCCTGCTTTTTGAGCTAAAAGAAGAAAAAAAGGCCTGATCAAATCCACCCTGTCGTAATTTCAAGTGTTCTTTATCTGACAGGTGTGTCTCCTGCAGGAGAGCTATATCAACTCTTTCCTTCTTAAGATTTGATAATATTTTCTTCCTTTTGACTGGCGAATTACTCCCCTTGACATTCCAGGTGCACCACTTAACCGACTGATCAACCATAATCATCTGGGCCAATCCGAGACCCCTCGGAGGGGGAACCCTATCCAGAACATCCCGAGAATAGAGCATATAAAATTTACAAAAACAAAGCCTCTCTAATACACCCACAAAAATACAATAAAAAACTATTTCTAAAAAAAAAGTATCTAAGTGGAGATTTTCCCCCTTGTTCCCAGGGGGAAAGTCCATCATATCCTCTCCCAACCAATGCCCCACCCTTGACCCAGGCACTCCTCAATAAAATGAGGAGAATTTAAATATAATACAAAGCTCGAGTAACTGTGAGCACCACACCAACACCTGGATATGTTTGGTAATGTTAATACCATATATAAACATATAACTCTAAAATTACCACCTCAACAAATAATAATTAAATATGATAATACAAAATAACAAGGGAAAACAACCCTGCTCCTAGAGACAGAGGTAAAATTGAATAAGGTAACCACCTCCCCCCACCAACATTAACCAAACCCCCCAGCTTATACATATATATACATACATACATATACGTACACATACACACACACACATATACATACATCCCCCATATATACATAAAATAATAAAAGAAAACAACCCAAGGGGGGGAGAAAATCAAATCCCACTCCCCACCCCCATGATAATATTAAACAGTAAGGTAAGAGAAAGAAAAGGGCGGATATAAACCAAAGTGGGGGGAAAGGCAAACCAACATCCATTATGTCTTACAGTTTATCTAAGTGAGTCCAAGAATTCCTTCGCCTTTTCTGGCGATCCGAAGTTATATATGGATCCTTCATGGTTAAAGCGTAACGTCACTGGGTAGCGTAAGGAGTACTGAATATTTAAGTCCCTTAAACGCTTCTTCGCCTCGTCGAATGCCTTCCTCTTTTGAACCAGAGCCGGGGAAAGTCCTGGAATAACATGATCTTGGATCCTTTATAGATAATAGCTTGGGGGTCTTTTCCGAGATCTCTAGAGGCTTCTAGAAGTATCTGCCTCTCCTTGTAACTCTGCAGCCGGAACAGGACCGGCCGTGAACACTGGTTCGAGCCGGGCCCGCGTATTGCGACCCGGTAGGCCCATTCCACCCTTACCTGGCCTGATCCAGCCTCCAGATTTAATCGCTGTGGGAGCCACTGCTGGAGGAATGCTCTAAGCTGGCCTTCCTCTTCCCGTTCGGGAAGGCCCAGCAAACGAATATTTTTTCGGCGACCTCGATTATCGACGTCATCAATGTAATTCTCTAAGGTCCGGACTCTCTGTTCGAGTTCCACGGCCGATTGCGCTGTAGTTTCGGAGGTCGCGGCCTTTAGCTCCACCCCTCCGGCTCGGCGCTCGATTTCTTTAATGTCTCGGTCGTGCTTCTGCAGCGCCGTCGAGAGTGAGTCCCATCGATTTCGGGACTCCTCGATAAAAGCGTCGATCTTCGTATCCAATTTGGAGATCATCTCCACAAGGCTTGTTACTGTAGGTAAGTCCCCCGGGGCGGCTGTGGACGCCTCTGCTGCAGCTGGAGAGGGTGGGGGAGGGGGTCCTGCTTGTTGAGAGCTGCGGGCTCCCTTCCCTTTAGTCATTTTAACTAAAGATTAGATTGTTTAAGTTTAATATTAAACAAATAATTAAATTAAACAACTATTATAAATGATTTGGTGAGTGTGGTGGGGATGGGTGACCCACTTTACCCAAGTCTTGGGAGGAGCACTGTAGACTCAGACTTGCTGAGTTCTTAAAATCTTACACTAAAGAGCAAGCAATAGCAACAGCTGAATAGGTAGTAATAATCCGCCGACTATGAGCGAATTCATAAATGTAAAACTTCTTCCCAAAGGGGAAATGCAGAAGTAGAAAGGAGGTAACGAGCCCAGCTAATATGGGTATTTGAGAATGCCACAAAATTTCCCATTTAGAAAATAAATGAAAGTTCTGAGGATAAAGATGAAAATCGGCAGCCTAGATGCTTTCACTGTAGTAAGTTAAGAAGCAAACTTTCAGAATGGTCTGACCTCTATTGGAAAACCAAGCAATTTATTGAAGCATGGATAAATTATTCCAAACAGGAAATAACCAGCAACAAAATTTTCATGCATTAAATTAGAGCTTTTGTCAAAATTAAGAAAACCGAGGTAAACACTTGTGAGTGCAGAATTATGTATGGTGAATGAGAGATTAGAAGAGTTTTTGTTTGAAGGGAAGATAATTGCTTATACTCCAAATGGGACATTCATAACCTTACAATACAAAGGGATAAGGGTCTAATCAAACATTTGCTGATGAGGACTTAGTTTTCCCTTCAGTGAATTCAATAACTGTTAGAAAATCGTACACAGGATGAAAATCTCTGAAGGTTAGTTGTAATGTGACGTTTTAAGAATAACATTAGGGTTAATGGTAGTTAGTATAGTTTAAAAATAACTGTTGAGGGAATTGATTTTCACATGGGAATATGACAAGCATAAAAAAATGTAGCTTTGATAATCATGAGAAGTCTATATGAGGCGATAGAGACAGAACAACTACAGGAATAGTTATGTTGTCTTTTTCCTCCTTGTGTAATGGTAAGAACAAGGGGAAGACAAAGTTCATCGCCAGCAGGTGTTGAGGTAATGAAACTTCTTGTTCAGGTTTAGGATAATTCCAAAGACGCGCTGCACATATCATTCTTAATTGAAGGTCAGACAGCAAATCTAAATACCTTAACATTGACAGCTCAAACGTAACTGAGATTGAAGGAGATTCAAAATGATATCAACTTCAATATGAGTTCTACCAATGAAAGGCATAAGTCCGGTTAGACCTACCAACGATAACTGAACCTTTGTTGTTTAAATGCTGGAACCGCCTCTATTTCATTAGAAGGCACAGTCAGTAACATATGAACGTCCTTTGGCATGTCATAAAGGATGAGGAAAGCACTAGCATCGAGCACTTTAAATGCATAAGCAGTTCATGTCTGAGAATTCATAAAGAACTCACCACATCTGTAAAACGTCGCAGTCATGTCAGTTCCTAGGAAAGGCTGACCAGGTAACCAAACTAGTGCCTCAGACAAACATGATAGTTTCTGGAGAATCTGAATGGAAGATTTCTGGAGGTATCATTGCCGTGAAAAATATAGCAATGAACACCTGCATCAATTGGTGCCAATAGTGGAAAATGATTTTAAAAAGCAATAAGAGTGAGGTACAGGAACAAATAATTCTCAAATTGAACTTAGACTCAGTATCATAAATATACATGGAGCAACAGACAATATTTTTATGTGTAAAGGATTCCCAGAGTAATGATCTTGTTACACAATCAAAACAGTAAAAGTTAATCTGTAGAGATATTTTTACATTAGCACAATGTGATGTGGATGTCGAAACAATAGGGCCATTTTTTAAAAATCTTTTCGGTTGAGTGCAGAAAACAAGTTCAACAGGAAAGGCAAATTCAATTACTGAGTAAGAAAAAATTGACACCTCATCAAAGAGATAGTGTTATCATCGTATACATTTAATAAACATTAGAATTAAAGATAAAGGATACTTGACCATAATCATTAACTCTGTTCTGAATTTTGTCTGTGCAACTGCGTAAATAAATGTATTTGTACATGGGCTGAGAAGCTGCAGCATGTATCCAATCTGTTGCATCAAGACAAGAGGGTGACTGTAGTCACTATAAAAATGTTGAGCATCGGTGAATTTTACACACATATAATGAATAGTGGCGACCATCCAAAGCAGTATAAAACTCGCCGATACAGCAACAAGCAAAATTATGGATTTTCTTCGGTTCTGGTCCTCTGAATCATTTTGATATTTACCATTCTCTTTCCCTCGCAGAGCCTTGCGAATCTTACTTGCCATTAATATATGCCTAATTGTCAAAGCATTAACGATAAGTATTGTAAAAAATGGCACGAATGGAGTTAAAATACTGTCTATCCACGAATATGTCACCCATGCCTGTACAGTATAGAAACCTGATTTCAACGTACAGTACCACCGTACACTGTTAACTATTTCCCCAGGTTTAAATACAAAGAATACCGGAATATTTTCTAAAATGCTCAACATACACACTGTTGCGACAATGATGGAAGCCATTGTTTCAGTGCAATATTTTAATCTTAATCTCTGGCAACAAATGGCTACAAATCGATCACAGGTAAAAGAAACAGTTAACCAAACAGAACAGTCAATACTTGCAAAACCAAGAATGTGCTTCAGGCTGCAAATTGTCGTGAAGTTTAGGAACGAATTTGGGAAATACGTTTCGTTGAGTTCATAAAGTATTACATTGAATATCAGTACAAGTAGATCTGCTATTGCCATAGACATCATGTATCGAACGATGCAGGAGGAGAGGCCACACTTTCCATTTGATAGAATGAAGATCGTCAATAAATTAGCTGCAGAAAGAAGAAATCAATCAGCTTATTTCTGCACAAATCAAAATTTAGAATGCTGCAAAGTTCATTTTTTGCCAAAAGAGAAATATTGCTGCCTGTTCCTTTATTTTTAAAAGTTTTGCATCCATTGTTCACCTTTGAAATAGTTCTGGAATGTTTGTCAACACGAAATTACACACATTTCCTATGTTTATTCAATTTGTTGATTGGTTTTGTTTGAATCATCACTTCAGTGGAAATATTGAAAGTATTGCAAATGAAAGCACAGCCAAAATTTATTCCGGTTTTATAAAAAGCATGATTATTCCTCCACATATTAGGCCAGCACAACTGGTTGGTCACACATTCTATCAACAGTACACAAATTGTAAACTGGCGTTGAGATGCCTCAGCAACTTAATTTCATGTAATTTTCCATGCTGTTTTAGAAACCTGGTATAACTATCAAGCCTATACAGGAATTTTCGTGTCCAGTTTGAAGGTTCCCTCAATATAGCAAAAGCTTGCAGAAATATTGCAGGTTATCTGGACTGGAGCGAAGTGGATTTTGGATGTATGCAATAATACCTAAATGGACCAGAGTAACTCTTGTCTCAGTATAGGATGCAGTAAAAGATAATAAGACAACTGTAGTAAAATAGGTGGAATAACCTCGGGACATTGCACAAGTTGAATTAAATAGTACCTCTCTTAAATAAGTTCTTAATTAGAGTTTTCGTCATAGAGATGTGCAGCGTGGAAACAGACCCTTGGGTCCAAGTGGCCCATGCCAACTAGATATGCCAACTCAATGTAGTCCCATCTACCAGCACCCAGAAAATGTCCCTCCAAATCCTGCCTATTCATTTCTCTATCCATACGCTTTTCAAATGTTGCAATTTTACCTGCCTCCACCACTTCCTGTGGCAGCCCATTCCACACGTGCACCACCCTCTGCGTGAAAACGTTGCCTCTTCGGTCGCTTTTATATTGTTCCCTTCTCACCCTAAATCTATGCCCTCTAGTTTGGGACTCCCCAACCCAAGGGAAAAGACTTTGTCTATTTACCCTATCCATGCCCATCATAATTTTATAAACCTCTATAAGGTCACCCCTCAGCCTCCGATGCTCCAGCAGAAATAGCCCCAGCATATTTAACCTCTCCTGATAGCTCAAATCATTCACTTGATCTATCCTGTCCAAACCTGACATATGCTTCTTTCTTTTTCTTAAATAAACCCTCAATTTCTTTAGTCATCCAGCATTCCCTACGCCTACCAGTCTTTCCTTTCACTCTAACAGGAATATACTTTCTCTGTCCCCCTCATTATCACATTTCTGAAGGCTTCGGAGTTTCCATTTGTCTCTTTACCTGCGAATACTTGCCCCCAATCAGCTTTTGTAACTTCTTGCCTGATACGGTCAAAAATTGGCCTTTCTCCAATTTAGAACTTCAACTTTTAGATCTGGTCTATTCTTTTCAATCACTATTTTAAAGCTAATAGAATTATGACCTTAAGTGCTCCCCCACTGACTCCTCAGTTACCTGCCCTACCGTATTTTCCAAGAGTACATCAAGTTTTGCACCTTATCTAGTAGGTATATCCAAACACCGAATCAAAATATATTCTTGTACATTCTTAATAAATTCCTCTCAATTTAAACCCTTAAGACTATGGCAGTCCCAGTTTATGTCTGCAAAGTTAAAAACCCCTAGTTAACCCCGAAGTTAATAACCAACCTATTCTTCTCACAAATAACTGAGATCTTCTTACACATTTGTGTCTCAATTTCCATCTGACTATGAAGGGGTCTATAATATAATCCCAATAAGGAGAGCATCCCTTTCTTATTTCTCAGTTCCACCCAATAACATCCCTGGATGTCTTTCCGGGAATATCCACCCTCAGTACAGCTGTAATGCCATCCCTTATCAAAAATACCACTCCCACTCCTCTTTTGCCTCCCTTTCTGTCCATCCTGTAGCATTTGTATCCTGGAATATTAAGCTGCCTGTCATGTCCATCCCTGAGCCAAGTGTCTGGAATCGCTATGAAATCCCGATCCCATGTTCCTACCCATGCCGTGAGTTCCATCTGCCTTTCCTGTTAGGCTACTTACATTGAATTAAATGCAGTTTATTTTATCAGTCCTACTTTGTTCTCTGCTTTGACCCTGCCTTCCATGACAATTTGGCTCGTGTCTTTTATCACCTGTCCCAATCTCAGATTGATTTCTTTCCTCATTATCTTCCCACCTCGCCCACCTTACTAGTTTAACTCCTCCCGAGCAGCTCTAGCAAATCTCCTTGCCAGCATATTAGTCCCTTCAAATTCGGGTGCAATCCGTCAATCTTGTACAAATCACTTCTACCCCAAAAGAGATTTGAATGATCCAAAAATTTGAATTCTTCTGCCATACGCTAGCTCCTCAGCTATGCTTTCATCCGCTCTATCCTCCTCTTAAATCTCCCTTCATAGTCTCAACCTTTTCCCTTTCTACGTCGTTGATTCCAATGTATATAATGACCTCCTGTTGGGCTCCCTCCCCCTTGAGAACATCCTCCACCCTTTCTGATACTTCCTTGATCCTGGCACCAGAGAACAACACACCATTCTGATTTTTCGCTGCTGGCCACAGAAACATCCATCTGTACCTCGGACGAGAGAGCCCCTTAACACAATTAATCTCTTCGAACTCGACGTACCCCTCATTGCATTAAAGCCAGCCTCAATAGCATAAACTTGGCTGATTACGTGCTATATTCTCCTGGGAATCCATCGCGCCCTACGTTTTCCAAAACAGCATCCTTGTTTGAAATGTGGACAGGCACAGAATATTGCTGCACTATGTTACTTCCTCTCTTACCTTTCCTGGAGTTAACCTTTCTATGTGATTGCATCTGCGACTTTTCTCCATTCCTGTAACTGCCATATATCAAACCCCCTTGCTCCTGTGAATTTCCCATTATCTCTGACGGTCAATCATACCGTCCCATTCAATTTGATAGGATTCACAACCAACGACATTTATTGCAGATGTCAACCTCAGTAAAACATAAACTTTCCCTAAACTCCCACATCCAACAAGAAGATCATATCACTGTACTGGGGGCAATTTTTGCTTCTTCTAATTTGCAGACCCAGAAAATAGCCCCGGTTTATTTCTCGACAAAACACTGATCCCAGCTAACTCAATTCTTATGGCTTATATTTTGACATTTAATCAAGAGACATATTTCACTAAAACGTATAATGAAGAAAGACTGCACTCTATTCACTACTGCAGACTGGCAGCAAGGCCCCGCGGCCACATTTAAAGCTATTCACTTATCTGTCTCTACGTTGTGACCTCTCCCAAGCAGGTTCCTCCAAGATCAGTTGAGAATTTCACTGTTTGTTAATTTTCCCAGATGCTCTCCGATGTCTAGCAATACATGAATTCAACAGCAAAGGCAGTAACTGTGCATGTTCATTGCTGTGTCAGTTAGCAGTGCGTGTTTCTTTCTCTCTCTCTCTCTCTGTCTCTTCTGCACTGACATCACCATGTGCTGCCTTTGTCTTTTCCTCTCCCTTTTAGAAGAGCTGTTGTTTTACCCTTTTTTTCCAATCTTCCAAAACAATACAACAGCATGTAAAACCGTAATTGTTGTTCCTGGCATTCGAGGAAATCACCTCCAACACCAATAATACCTCGGGAAATGTGCAGCCTGTTACAGCCCGAAATTAATTATAATAAAATAATATTTCATATCCATTTAACCATAACTTTCCCAGTTAAGCATGTTGATGATGAGATATTGATGTATTACTGGGCAGAAAACCAAAAATCTCAAGTTAGTATTTTACAGCAGTGGGCTCAAATGCCAGCATGGCAATTATTGAAATTCGAATTCAACTTTTAAAAATAGACTTTAAAATAAATAGAGAGCTTTATGGTGGCTGTATAACCACTTTTCAAAGTTGTACAAAATGCTTTGGTTCATTGGTGAACTTCAGTGAGTGAAAGTGATCATCTTTTTCTGGTGTCGAGCAAATGTGACTTCAGATGCAAAGGACTGTGTTTTACTCTTAACTGTCCATGGACAGAGAAAGATGCTAGACTATCTATGAACTCGCAAGGCTATGAATATATCTAAATGTCTCCGACTATTCATTTTACATTTGGAAGTTTTGCAATCAGATGGCTTTCTGGATGGAATACCACCAGAAAATTCCAAACATTGTCGTCAAATTCGACATGATCAAATATCATATTTATCACAGCATGTAACATGACTAAAGCCAAAAGACGAACGTTGTTGACTCTTATGGAACAAAGACTCTTGTTGACAACTCCATAAACGGAACTATTGCATAAAATTCATAGAATCTCTACAGTGTGGAAACAGTCCACAGCCCATCAAGTCCATGCGGACCTTCTGAACAGTAGGAACCCATCCAGACCCGCTGCCCTATGTTGCATAAAAATGTTATACCAAATAATTAGTTCTACAAATAACATCATTATTCGCAGCACCCTAATGTCTATCATTGATAACAAAGGAACAATCTCCATAGAAAATACCAACTTTACCAGGTTAGATCTTACATTTCGTTAGACATATTAAAAAGTGAAATGAATTTCATTGAAAAAAGCGTCTTAAAATAGCAAGAGGAGTAAAGATTTCGATTGTTTCAAAAAAACAAAGAGAATGACTGATCTTCGAGCGACAATAAATTGCTAATTGTTTAGTTTCTAATTCTGTGCTCGTGCATGCTGAGAAAGATGAAGCCGCCATCAAAGATAATAGCTTATGTGGTATGTGAAAAGAAGGCTAAAATATAACGCGTGACTACAGAGGTAATAACATCGTCAGCTTAGCCTGGACTCCAAGGCGTCAAATGAAATGGAACAACCTTCATTGAAAACACTGAACTAATGACCAGTTCTTCCCTTCTTTCAGAGAAAATGCATAATATTCAAGTTGGAGATTCTCCGCCTCTGCCTCACAGCTGACCCTGTGAAGAAAATTATGCAATCTAAAAACATCGTGATGTTTTGTTTGTCGAGTTTAATTTATTGTCTACTTGAAATAAAACAATTAATGCATCTACTTAAATTTTAAAATAATTTATGACTGCAAGAAAAACGTCAGGTGATTTTTTTAAAAAAAGTTTGATCCATAGTTATATTCGTAAGCAACTATAATGTTTGGGAAAGCCAGTAATATGGAGAAAGCTCCGAGTGTTTTTATGATTTAGGATTCCACTTGAAATATAATAGCTAAACCTGTCACAATATTTTCAATGGAAAACGAGTACAGTTTCTCCTTCTTTATTGATAGCATGCACATCAGAAAATGGAATGGAGTTTAAGCATTTTCTGATGAATGGAAAATTGATGGATTGGCAGGTAGTAAGTCTACTAATAATATTCTTGATTTATATCCAAGCAGAATGGCACAGATCAGATAATTATGGCATAGAAAATTTAACATATTGCATTCCAAGATAAACATAAACGGGGTGTGGAATTTTTTGCTTTATCAGTGAATATTTGGTTGTGAGCCAGGAACTGTATGATAAGCATCAACAAAGCTGGAGAAAATTACTTCGGTTTGACCATCAGATTACACGAACGAAATGGTCGCTTTAGATGTCAATTTGTCAAAAATAAAAAAAGTTGTATTTTCTTAATCCAGAAGTAGATGCTGATATTAATTTGTACCCTTTACATCAGAGAGTTTTTTTCTTCTGATCTGCCTTGAAGGCGCATGTAAAGCAAAATCAAAGATAGTACAAACCTATCGTATCTTATGGATCAGACCAAATCCCCTAAAAACATGCCAAGGAGATAGCCAAGACTCTATTTCTTTTTTGTTGTCAATTCCAGGGGTTGCGATCTAGATGCAACTCGATTAGTATTGCAACTACCAATCTTGAAGCACGAAAAAGCGTTATTTATACGCTCGACTTAAAATACAACAAAAGAAACAAGGATTGCTATAACATAACTATATTGAAGATTTGTAGTGGTGACCCGTACCTGTTTGTATCAAAATAGCCCATGACTGCTTACACAAAATGACTGACGAAACGTAGGTAAAATTAAAAAGCCTGCATATACAGTGAAAAATTATGGTACCTTTGAACAGAGCTATTCCAAGGCCATTGAAGGGGCCTTGCGAGCAAGCATTTATGAAAGAGTTTATAGAACGATGCCTAAAGGCAGACAATCAATAGATCCCAGGAAAGGAGAAAGTGAGGTCTGCAGATGCTGGAGAGCAGAGCTGAAAATGTGTTGCTGGAAAAGCGCAGCAGGTCAGGCAGCATCCAGGGAAAAGGAGAATCGACGTTTCGGGCATAAGCCCTTCTTCAGGAATGAGGAAAGTGTGTCCAGCAGGCTAAGATAAAAGGTAGGGAGACCTTTTCAGCCCAGAATCAATAGAATCAGCCTCATCAATTAAATCATGATTTTCTCAGTAATTGAATAATACCAGGTGCAAGTTTCAGCACATGAACCAACCAAATGGACTCCCTAAGCAGCATCAAGCGCAACAGCTCAATTAACTTTATTGTAAGCAGTTATTTCTTTGAATTTACTCACAATATTAAGAAACATGTTCCAGTTAAATTTCTTCAGATAATCATAGGGATAAATTTCACCATAAGTATAGATACACATATATCTAAACTGTAATAGAAGCATTAGGAAAAAAAGATATTTTAAACGAGATTTGAAATGTTATTAGCCTCAGTTTCTCCGATCTCTAAAAATGTACAGTAGGACATAGATTTAGCACACCTTGTTAATCGCAAAGCGCTAACAGTAGAAGTAGCTATGCAAATACAAACTTTGTAACAGAAATCAACATTACAAACCTTATAGAAAGTAATAAAAGCTAACGTGTGTTTGTCTATTTTTGCATATATAATTAGGATAGTGAAAAATACAATGAGCAACAGCATTTAAGCTGTCTTTAGAGATAAGCAGTCTGAGACAGATCTGAAGGTGTGTAGTGAGTAAATGTGCAATGCAAATGAATAGGATGCATAGGAAGATCCAAAGACCGAAAGATTAAGATGTCTGTTAAACTCCATGAGGCCACGGGAACTTGGATGTTGTCCATAGGATTGTCCAACATTGATTAATGTGTTTTTACTGGATTGGATGGACGCAATTTAGGGGTAAGGATAGTGACTACGCTGTATTTGATTTTTGCAACACAAGTTGCATTAAAATATTGGATTTCCCTGTACAAATCAGAGTTTGTCATTGATATCTCTTCTGATTCTAAGTCAAAGATTAAGGAGAAAAAATGTTTGCTCACGTCGATGGGGTACGCTGCTTCAAGAATTTAATGGAATAATAGATTATTTAACCACTAAGCAGAAACTGTTCCAATTTAGTAACATGCGATGAACACAACTTTGGCAAAGGCAAATTCAGTATAATAGATTACCTCACATACAATTCGAGCAGAAATAAGACAGCCCCAGCAGTTTTGCCTAAAGAATGAGAGGAATAATACTCCCACAGCCGTCTTCAAACGCCAGCAACTGCTGAACCTGAAATTATAAATCGTGGTCCTTTGGAAGCTGGAGCCTACTCATTCAGGCTGCGTCTATATTTCCAACTTTACAAATAAAAAAAAACTAAGACATTACAAGTTGTTCACTTTATTGGCTTTGAACAGAATGCGAAGTATCTCTGTCTCAACCTCAGTCCAGCATCTTAAAGTCATTGCATCGTCACACCTCCTCCCTAAAAGGAAATAAGCATTAATATATAAAAACTCTTCATTTTTGAAAAAGAATTGGTTTTATGCGAATAATACAATGCAATACTTATACATCACATTAATTCTAATATGCAAACATTCGCTACTACAGTCCATTTTAGCCTGTTCTTGTCCCATCACCAAACGTTCACATCTTCCCTCCTCAAAGTCGTAGCAACACGTTGACAATTACGTTTTCTCATCCTGTCACAAGTTTAACTTTCAAATAGAATTTCTGTCATAATAATCTCCATCTGAAGAGTCTGGAATTTTCATCCTCATTTTTTTCCAAAACCTTTAACTCCTTAGTGAGTATATACAATTGCCTCAGACTCATTACTGCAAATATAAATATTGAAATGTTGGAATGCCAACACCAACCCAAAACCTCCTTTCCAATTGTGGAATATTTCAGTTGATTGTTAATCCATTTACTGAAAGAAAAATCCAGTAGGTCTTTTTATTTTCTGTTTGTCTTCTTGCAAGCGACCAGCAAAGTCACGCAAGTCATTTGCAACAACAACCACATTGAATGGCATTATGTAATTAGGTGTGACGAACACTGGAACAGTGGCTTACACACATCCCAAGCAACAAATGTCTTTGACATTGCTGCGCCTGCTGAATCTTTGTGCTCTTCTTCAACAAGTCAGCTAGTGAGCAATCATACTTCTAAAATTCGGATACACCTACTCAGTCCCAGGAATCGTAATTTCCTCTTCATCAATGCGATATGAAACTCCCGAATAACTTTTATTTTCGCATCCTTTGGGATCACTTGTCTATGTTCAATGACATAACCCAGGAACGTAACTTGAGCTTTTGTGAACTCACTCTTAGCAAGGTTTATCAGTCTGCTTCTCAAAGCTAATCTATTCCCAAATAATTCAGATTTATGCTTCAACTATTCCTGCCATGAACGACTGAAAATCGCCATATCATCGATGTATACTACACAGTTAGCTAAATCGGAAGTCACTTTATTATTCAAGTCTTTGAAACGTACCTGGCTCGTTTTTCATACTAAATAGCATGAAGATAAACTGGTACAGACCATTCCATGTCAGGAAGGCTGAAATTTCCTTTGTTCTTTCAGATAAAGACAACTGCCCGTATCTTCTGAACAGGTTCACCTTTGAAATCTATGTACCTTGTCCCACTTTCTAAATAGAATCATCCAAACATGGAGTAGGATATGAATCAGATTTTGTACTGCCATCGACTTTGCGATAGTCCACAAATGATGAATAGGTGCAATTTAGTTTCAAAACTTTATATTGGGTGAGCTCCAGTCGCTGCAACTCATTTCTATTATATTGTCTTTGACCATGCAAACAATTTCCTTTTGAACATGTGTGAATTTTAGAAGTGTCAAAGTTCTGGACCGAGTTCCGTTCCATATCACATGTGATGAGATGTCTCCTTGGACGAAAACTTGATGCCAATGTCGCCAAAATAAAGTATAACTGGTCAGCCGTAAATGTCTATGCCAGATCAACTGACCCGCAAGCAGAAGAGAACGGAGACCTTAATTTTTTTGTTGCAACGCTAGCAACAGTCTGTAGGGAGGCCTTCCAAGTGCGAATGGACATGACCTTAATTGCAATGTGGAAACAACGAGAAGGTGAGACAGTGCCTCAGTACCTTACGCGCCTCACTGAAGTCCATAACTCCCATAGTGGACTGAGACCACCCAATGACATAACGGCGGCAGAAATCACAGCGTATGAAGCACACCTGAGGAATAGCTTCATCAATGGAATGAAGGACGAAATAGCGAAAAAGGTAAAAGACACAAGTATTACCTGGCACACGAGAAAGCTGAATTTGAGAGAACAACATGCGATACAAGCTGAAAAATTACTTACCCAAGAGAAGGATAAGCGGAAACTGAACATGGAACAGCAAGCACACAAGGCTCAGCTTAGTATGATGCAAATGGTCACCCAGCCATTGGAGGGAGGTGCTGCAGGAAGATAGAGAGGCAGTGGTGGAGGTCGGGGAAGAGGAAGAGGAAGGGATTGTTGAAGAGGCGCTGGCATAGGTAGATCTAGTGGGTGCTTTGTTTGCGGAGCAATGGACCACTGGGCGAGACAGTGCCCGCACAGACATCCCCAATCGGCCCTGGAGTCTGGTGACTGACAGGAAGGCTGAGGTGGAGGTGGGAAGCCCACAAGGTACAGGTAAGTCGCTTTCCCTTATGCTTGATAATGAAGACTTGCTTATGCTAGTCTCTTCTACTAACCTTATGGCACTGAGACATGTCCCACGTCTATATTGAGCGCTGTGATTGCAAAGTGTGGAGAATGTATCAATATAACAATGTTGTACATAAGTCGATGCCTACCTCTATGTTATATGTGGAAGGTTCAACAGTTACCTTTTTGGTAGATGCAGGAGCAACATATTCAGTCGTTAAATTAAGCCAGTTTAGACAATCGACGCCAATAAAGATGAATGGAAGGATACATTAGGATTCGTAGTACGAGTGTGATTTTCTGCACCCCTATTGTGCAAAACTAGTAATGGGGAAACATTCCAATTCTCATTCTTGTTATCGAAATTCTGTCCTTGAAATCTGATGGGTCGGGATCTCATAGGGAGACTGGTGTTGGATTTGCTCAGTACGCCGACGGGCTTGCAGGTAATTCAAAGTGAAGATTTACCCGTGCAGGCTGTAACCATGACCCACGACTCCTGGAGTATGTCTATGAATGGCGATTAAGCCAGAGAGCGATAAGTTCAGTAAGTGATTCACTCACTTTGAAAGCAAGTAACCATGTTAATCCTATTAACACTGATTTTCTTACTGAGGACATGCTGCACTGCACAGCACACATACACTACGATTGCCCTGATGAATCATATGAGTAGGATTGGTTCAGGAGATTGGTTAAACCAGATCAGTTGTTACTTTGCGAATTTTATTGGAGTGATCACAGATGTGAAGTCAGGGTGAACTTATCTAAAGTATCTGTGACAGCAAGTGAACCCTGTCTTTTTCATGTGGAAGGCTC
Organism: Chiloscyllium plagiosum; assembly: GCF_037043375.1. Classification (NCBI taxonomy): domain Eukaryota; kingdom Metazoa; phylum Chordata; class Chondrichthyes; order Orectolobiformes; family Hemiscylliidae; genus Chiloscyllium; species Chiloscyllium plagiosum. The sequence continues at coordinate 45,681,169 of NW_028270173.1, forward strand.
GGCTCCTCACGTGTCACTGGCGAAGGCCTCCGGTGACAGGTGGCAGGATTTTGGACCATGGATGCTAAAGGCTCAAAGAACGAAAGGTTGGGTCTTCAGGGGCGATGTGAGTACGTGGTTCAATGCAGATATGCGGACATATAGGAAGAAATTAAATTGGCTAACTCAGGCAGTTAGGACGGTCCAGGTTACCCCCGCGAGCACTGAAAAGCCTAGGAGGGTAGCCTGGTGTTTCCCTAAGATAGAAGTCTCGGACCCAAGATTAAAAGCACCCCCTACTGAGTTGGGGGCAAAAGCCACATGGTGTGGGGCTCATACGAGGCTGTGAACCCATAAGAGTAACGCCGAAGTCTGAGTATCGTCCTTGCAGAGCACAATACCCGTTAAAACCCGGGGCCACAGAAGGAATTCGTCCAATCTTTGAATCCCTACTAAAGACTTTAGTGATAATCCCCTGTGAAAACTCACTGGTGAGAACTCCCACTTTTTCCGGTCAAAAAGGGAAGCATTCCCGGTCAACTGGAGGAATGAAGGTTTGTTCAAGACCTGCAGACAGTCAATAATGCTATTGTCCCGCGCGCCCCACATGTTTCTCTATGCTATACGAGCTCAAAGTCCACCGGACAGTAAATTGTTCTCTGTTGTTGATTTAGTAAATACCTTCTTTAGTGTACCTGAGCATCCAGATAGTCAAATCTTGTTCGCTTTTTCATTCAAAGGAAAAGCACATACCTTCACGCGACTTTATCAAGGCTACTGTGAGTCCTCCATCATATATAATGAGGGTCTACGCAAAAGTCTGGAGACTCTTGTTCTAGGAGTCAGCCCTTCTGCAGTATGGAGACGATTGCTTAATAGCAGCACTGACAGAGGAACAAGGTGAGAAGGTCACCCTTGCGTTGCTCTGCTATCTCGGGAGGGGAAGGCATAAAGCTAGTCTCACGAAGCTACAATTTGTGCAACAACAGGTGACGTTCTTAGGTCACTTAATATCTGAATAAGGGAAGGTCATTGGTCAAGGCAGAGTTCAAGCAATCCAGCAAATTCCAAAGCATCACACTTTTGGGGCATGTGTTCCTACTGTGGAATGTTTACCCCACATCACACAACCATTGAGGCACCCCTAAGTGACATAGCCCATGGCAAAGGGTTGAAGAACCAGAGTCCGTTGTGGTTGACCCCAAAGGCCGAGAATACATTTGCTGAATTGAAAAAGGCGCTCCAAACTACATCTACACTGGGAATTTCGAATCCAAATAATTATTTTGTACAAACGGTAGATAAGAAGCGTGGCTGCATGACATCTGTGTTGTTGCAGGATCATGGGGGAAAATTGAGGCTGATAGTATATTTTCCAGCTTAACTCGACCCCGTAGTGGCAGGGTTGCCTCAATATCTGCGAGCTGTGGCTGCAGCTGAAAAGGCTGTTGTCGTATCCAGGGTTATATTCAACTGTGGTGAATTAAACCTACTGGTCCCACATGCAGTATCCATACTGCTTTCCGAGCAAAAGACCGCACACATGTCGGCTGCACGTTGGCTCAGATACACTTCTGTGTTACTGGAGATGCCTAACATTGCAATAAAGCCTGCTAGCCTTCTCCCCAACAAGGACATGGAGACTCAGATGATTGTTTCGCTCCAACTTATTAAATTTGCAGCCCTAGACCAGACTTGCAGGATCCACCACTTCAGAATCCAGATATGGAGTTTTTTTGTGGATGGGTCAGCATTCAGGAGCAAGGAGGCAGATCAGAATTGTGTTGGGTATGCTGTAGAGATTTCCCAAGAGGTAGTCAAAGCGGGGTCATTCCCTTCTCATCTATCAGCACAAGCAGCAGAGCTGATTGCCTTGACTGAGGCATGTAAATTCGCTAAAGGGAAGACAGTGAATCAACAGCAGGTACGTATTTGGAGGTTGTACATGATTTTAGAACCCTGTGGAAACACGGGGCTTCTTGACTTCCAGCAGAAAGCCAATCACACACCGTGGCCTGATTTATGACCTCCTGGAAGCAGTCCTATTGCCGAAATCAATCCCTGTGTTTAAATGTGAAGCCCATACGAAAAGTAACGATTCTACTTCCCAAGCTAATGCAAGGGCAGGCTCAGCAGGAAGGACGGCAACCCAGCAGCCGATAGGTGATCAGTTTGACATGTGTATGGCAAAAATTGTACATCAGCAGCAACGTACGGGAGTTACAGTCGCAGAAAGAAAAGTGCGAGTGGACAAAAGCAGGTTTTAGCGTGAAGGAAGGGGTATGTTATGGCCCCCAATAGTAAACCTTGCCTACCACGATCATTATTTACATTCTATGCCAAACTGACATACGGTAAGGACCATGTGTCAAAAGGGGGGATGTATGACAGTATTTCAACACACTGGTACACGAGGGGATTTGCTCAATCTCCCAAAATATTGTGAACGATGTGTTATCTGTGCAGTTAATAACGTGGGGAGGGGAATACAGATGAATCAGGCAGCACACCCCCAACCCCAAAAACCCTTTGAACATTTACAGATAGATTTTATTGAACTAACGCCCAGTGAAGGGAAAAGGTATCGTCTGGTAATATTTGATATGTTTTCCAAATGGGTGGAAGCGTTCCCCACGTCTAAACAGGCTTTGCTAACTGAAATAATTCCGAGATGGGACACCCCTGAAATGTTTCGTAGCGACAATGGTACACCATTTGTCAATAATGCCTTACAACAGATCAGTGATTATTTGGGAATACATATGAGACAACACTGTGCCTACCACCCTGCGAGTGGCGAGGCAGTAGAAAGAGAAAATGCTACCCTAAAAAATAAATTGACAAAATGTTGTAAGGAACTAGGGGTGACAGGGGCCAAGGCACTTTCAATTGTGTTAATGTACACGAGATTTAGGAGAAGAGGAAGAGCTAATCTTCCCATATTTGAGATTTTGTTTGGTAGGCCGCCCATCACAGGAATTGGCCCAAGGCCTAAGCTAAGGCAGATAACGGGCCACTATGAGTATGAGATGTTGTGTTACTGTATAAAACTGTCTACACTTTTGTCTCAAATACAGAATCAAGAGAAAGCAGCACTACCCCACCAGCAGAAGGGAAGCTGCACGATCTAGAAGCTGGAGACTGGATAGTGGTAAAGGACTTCAGGAGGAGAAACTGGAAGGCGAAGAGGTGGCTGGGGCCGTTTCAAGTGCTCCTTACAATACAGACAGCTGTTAAGACCGCCGAAAGAGCCACGCCAGCCATTGTAAACATGTAGCTGAGACTGAGGAGACAATAGACAACATCGGAACAAATTAAGTGCTAGTTGTTAGAAGTCTCATAAAAATATGGGGCTACCCCAGCTAGCACTGTTAGCAAGCGCCCTGGTAGGACTTTTCACAAGGGCAAGGGCGTCTGGAATACAGTCGCAGATGGTAATCTTAACTGAGAGTGCTAAGGGGACCGTTTACAAACCAGGACAACTATAAATGGGATAATAAGTATTTATTCAAGGATCCTTGTGGTGCCAGTGACTGGCACCTAATAGTAGCCACCACCGACAAAGGGAGACCTGACACGGGAAATAGATATTCTATGATCAAGGTTGGAGGTGCCAGGGCACGGATGACAATATCCAAGACTCAGAAGAGCAATGAGGGAGTCTTGTAGTGTGGAATAGATAGACCCTTTTCAATCATCTATTGGCAGTTGAATATAATGGTACAGTCGCCCCACACAAGATGCAGTGCAGAAGGTCCGACAGAAGATGCACCAGGACATGTCAACCAACCAAACCAGATCATGGACCTAACCCCAAGCAGGGCAGAGGGCATTAATATCACGCCCGAACCTGAAGGGAGTCGGCCGGGGCTAGAGAGCGAGTGTAACTCGGTAGTGGAATTGGCCCTTCAGGAGATAAATGACGTATATGCGACGCCAGTAGGTTGGGCGGTGCGAATGGCCATTGATCGATGTGAAGGGAATAGAGCATGTGTTTTAGCCCTAATACAATACCGGAGATTAGATGTTGGCTACCCTTGTTGGATACGCTTGCACACAGCCCAACGGTGGACTGCTTAAGCAATCACAGATAGCCTGGCAAGAAATGTCAGCTGTCTGCTTCCGTGGGCGGCGACTACTCTGACCCTGATAGGGGAGTAATTAGGGCAAATCTCACGCCACCACCTGCAGCCCCAAGGCTAACTGCAGCCCCAAGGCTGACACGCTCCCAACTATAGCCTTCCACTGTGTGGAAGGCAGTGGAGAAAGGTGTATTTGCACCAATTCGGGACACTCTATTTTGGGATCTCCCAGTGTACTAAGACGCTGTGCTTGATCAATGACTCTTGCTCAGCAACCTATGTATATGGTACGATCATAAACATTGCTTGTTCCTTTATCAATAATCAGACCATGGTGACTGGTATAATATGGGCCTGTTGAGAGAATGAGTACCACCACCTTCGCCTGGGATTGAAAGGGTCCTGCTACCACGTGATACTGTCAACTGGCAAAACAGTGTTCGTCTCAAGGGCTGGTAACAGACGCGCCCGAAAGGACATCCCACAGCTTTGGAATGGGTACAAACGAGCAGACCCCTGGACTACACCAGGAGCGAACATTGGGTGGTCTATTCTCTTGGAAACAGGAACAACGGTAGTAATAAAAAAGATTAATGGCACTGCTATAGTGTATTTCTGTTAGCAAATGAGACGGAAGAAGGCCTAGCACTCATTAACACTGAGATAACGGCGGTTAAGGAAGCAGTGATACAAAATCGATTAGGACTAGACATACTGACGGCCGAGAGAGTGGGCGCCTGCAAAACGTTAGCTACCTCATGCTGTCTTAATATTCCTGATGAGCCCCAAAATATCACTAGTGTAAAAAATCATACGAAGGCAGCGATTCGACCGACTCGCCCAGCAGATGACTCCTGGTCCTGATGGCTCACCTCCCTTTGGGAGTGATGGGGGTATTGGAACCTACACGTTCAACTATTTGTAGGACTGGTCTTACTCATAGTGCTTTGTATAGGACCCTGCTTGTGTACATGCCTACGCCACTTGTTTTTGAGTGTAGTAGGATACTAAACGATAAAACTATCAGTGGCCGCATGTCAGGAAGATCTGATTGCGTGGACCCCACTCTACCGTGACTTTGACAAGTGTGACGTGTGAACATGGCAGGTCACGATACTACCACAAAGTTGTGTTACAGGTAGGTGATGTTTGAGCAAAGGCCTGGTGTGCCCTTAGCACTGTTGATGTATAGCTATACTGGCTCTGTTTTTTTTTGTTGTTCTCCTTGTTGCCATAAAATGACAAAAAGGGAGAAAAAGTAATGGAAAATCAACACAATTAACATTTACTGTGAAATCTGGAAGAGAATGCTTTGTTAAGTTTAATACTTTTCTGAACATTTTGATGAATTCCACGTCGAGGAATCAGCTTGTCTTTGCTGAACATTGTAAACATTCAACCCGGCCTTGTGAGCAGTCGAATTCAGCAAAAAAGCTAAGGAAAACATTGAGACAGTTATGTCCACGGCAAGGGAATGAAAAAATAAGAACTCAAATGTTTCCTAGCCCTTTTCCTTGAGCATGTGATAAGAATGGTATAAAAAGAATATGTGAATTTTGCTCATGGCCCTTACACAATGTGTTATTGCTAGCGGTCCTGCATGCAGAAGTTTAAAAATAAAGCTTTTTCTTTGCTCTTGCTAGCAGTTGACTCGAGTTAATTTAATTTCCACGACACCTATCAAAATACCTGTTGAGTTTATTCACTTGACAAATAATGTGCTTTATTTCGATGTGGCGTTCTAATCAAATACTTCACTTCATTCAATTGCTTTTTGATTTAATAAATCCCAGTAAATATTGCCTTTAAATGTTCACCTACCACTGGCAGCAGCTCTTTATCATCATTAGCAAAATTGTGCATTTTGATTTCTTGTCCGAATTCTGCTTCATCGCATTAAGTGTTACTTTTAAATGATATCGGGCCAACTCACCCGGTCTGCTTAACCTTTCCTTAACGTTTAATACGTGATCCAAAATAGCTGGTTTCTGAACTCTAACACACCAATTTCTCCTCAATTACTCTCACCTCATGCACAAAAACAAATTAAAATAGAATGAATATTGTTGATCTATTAAATGCATCTGTAATTGTAAAAAGTACAAATGGAATTCCTTTACCCCAGTCCTGTGAATAGTCTCATCTATAAGCCTTCAATGTGGTCTTTAAAGTTGATGCAACCCTTCTAGTGCTCTCTCTGATTCTCGATGGAATGCTGAGAATGGTTTGTTTAATTCCTAAACTATTTAAAACTTCCTTGAATGGTTTTGATCAAAACTTTGATTTCTTGTATCTCTCTGGGTAGTCCATACCTCGTAAAAAATGAGTTACACTCCTTCAATCCTTTTCAACATGATGCTCCATAATGACCTGTGCAAATCTAGTACAGTTAACAAATGCTGATTCTCACTTTCTTGATTTAGTAGCGCTCCTATGCAATCAATTAAGACTCTTGTAAAAGATTACTCAAATGCGAGAATGGCTATCAACTATGCTGGTTCCATCATTGGCTGATGTTTTCCTGTTCCCTGATGCGTATGACATTTCTGGCAAAAATCACCTAGATACTAAGCCTGACCAATAAAAATGCTTTTGTAAATTTACTTGAGTTTCTTTCCTCCCAAACGACCTCCAACTGGTAATTCATGTGCTACCGGTAATACAACTTGATGACCTTCCATCCATTTCTCATCGGCCTGATAATGTAACCAGTCAACATGCCCCTATAAAGGCTTCCTTTTCAAGGTAGCAACATCCTGGGATACACTCAGATTCAGCTTCAGTATTTACTTTTAGATACAACTGCTCAATTTCGTCGTCCTTTTAATTGTAATGCAAGTAACTTTTCTGAACGACACAACCCACTTTATCCTCTACCTGCTCTTGTTTTTTTTCTCTCAACCATCTGATCTATCATAGTTTCTGATAAATTGAAATTCAACTTCCGTGTCTTTATTCTTTGATTTCTCCTTTCGTCTCAAGTTATGACTTTGTGACTTTGTTTATCGATCAGTCAGGAAAGATCCCATGACACACTTACTGTAACGTCTCAGTTGCCTGATTTTCAATCAGAGTAGGCTTTACTCCAACGTGTGATCCTATTATATTGTTACCAAGGGAAAATTGTATTTTAAGAAGTAGGATTTTGTCTGTTGTTTATAATGGATCACTTCTCTCCAGACCGTGATTTGTTCATGGAATCATAGAATATCTCCAGTGTGGAAGCAGGCCGTCCATTCCCTTCAGTTGACACCGACCCTTCGAAGTGCATCCCACTGAGACCCACCATACTGACGCTTGCCCTGTAAAACTGCATTTCCGTTGTTTAATGCACCCAGCTTGCAAATCCCTGGACAGAGTGGTTACTTTAGCACGGCCAATCCTCTTAACCTGCACATCTTTGGACTGTATTTCTGATAAGAGTCTTTCTGAATTAAATATCTCTGCATTTATCACCATCAAAGATTGACTTGTTCCTGTATCCCTTAAAACCGTAATAGATTTACTTGCTCTTTTTGACATACGTGAGTAAACTTAGCACACACAAGGAAATGCATTAAGGAGATCCAGCAAGTTATTCTCAACTACTACAGAGCAGGTTGTACATTAGCGAATTTTGAGATGATTTGTAGCTGAGGTGGATTTCTCAGCAACAAACTCAAACAAGCAGACATAACACGTCCAGAAATCCTACCCACTCTCCCTTAAATCAAAGACATCTCGGAAATGACTGCCAAACCATTCAGATCCCTTGGCATCATGGTAGCCACAAACCCACCAACAGACTAAAACAGCAGGTAATGAACTTGAAAGACCCTATACAGACAACAAGTAAAACTAATGTCATTTACAAAATACCGTGCAAGGACAGTAACAAAGACTCCATTGGACAAACAGGCGGAAAACTAGCTACCAGGATACATGAACATCAACTAGCAACAAAGCAACATGACCCTCTCTCACTAGTATCCTTACATACGGATGAGGAAGGACACCACTTCGACTGGGACAACACAGCCATCCTAGGACAAGCCGAACAGTGACATGCACGAGAACTCGTAGAAGAATGGCATTCCAACCGGAACTCCATCAACAAACACATTGACTTGGATCCAATTTACCACTCCCTGAGGAAAAGAACCGGAAATTACAGCATCATATGGAATGATATCACCACAGGAAACGACATCACCAACTCAAAAAAAAACCCAAAAATATCAACAGGAAGCAGGAAGCATCAGCAGTGCTTCATCCAGAGGCTCACTGAAGATGTTATCCAGTATGGTGATAAAACATCTGAAAATGGACCTTCCAGCTCTGCGAGCAAACCTGCATCCACAAGTTGTACATTCTTTTGCAGCATTTTAGCTTCCACCACTTTCCTTCACCCCGTCAACAAAATTCACTGGCTTATCCTGGTTTCCTTGTGTTCCCACTGCTTAATCCATGCAACTAACCATGTGGCGTCCTTTATTTCAGTGAAAACACCTCTGCTTTTTTTATTTCTCTTTGCCTCTCTTGGGTTTCCATTGTAGCCTGTGGCAAGTGATCATTACTATATTCAGTGAGATCTCCTTTCTTTTACTACCTGCACATTTCTCCTTTCCCTTAATTTATGTCCCACCAAGATTGAAAGTTGTTTCAGAAGCCAAATTTTAGTTTATCAGGCAGCTGATAGTCATCTTCAATTTCTGCTGCTAATGTTGCAGCCTTTACTCTGTACTCTTCCACATGAGTTCACAACTCTGGGCAGTAAATTTTTGGCCTCCTCCAAAATAATCATATGTTTGATGTATTTTCAATGCCCTCATCAACCTATCACAATTCCTTTGCTTGATTCTTTCAAATTCAATCTACGTTTGTTCAGGGTCCCACCTTATATTCCTAAGACATTGTCTGCAGGCTTCTGGTACGAGCTCATCTACACTGAAGATGGCATTTTTCATCTCACTACACTCTCCAAATACGGCCTTTGGTACCTTGTGCAAATACATTACTAACCCTACCGAAATCCATGAAATCATGGAGTGATATTTTTAACCATTACTTCCCTGGAACGTTGCCGATATGACACATTATTGCACAAAATACAAACAGATGACATTCATACACGAGAATCAATTAACGTATTGAGTTCTTATAACTTCCACTTAAATTAGAATAGTTTCCTTAAGAAAGATTTGCAATCTTAATATATTTTATGTTATGGTAAATATCACAAATTTCATTTAAAATTACTTTCGTGAACTCAAACACCAGATTATTTGAACTAAGTATCATTATAATAATAATGCTTGTGCGGCTTTCAAATACAATAAATTTGCATTTTGTAATGTTTTTGAATGTCAACCGAAAATGAAGTATATGCCTTCTGAATGATATTCATCAAATGGTAAATTGGATGTATTCAAGCAGTTAATGCTGAAATTTGACTGAATAGAAAACAGATTTAAAACGTGGAAATCGTTAAACAACACGCAATGCAATAATTTTCTCACACAATAGCAGTAACCATTGCTATGGACTAAGCAGGACCAGTCAAAACAGCCCAGTCCTTTACTTTGCAACTTGTTTCAGTAAGTGTGCAGTGAAAATTACCTGGAGTAAGTTAGCTCAGTTGACTACCAGATTTTAAAACAGACAAAAATGTATTCACAAAATTACGGGATGAAACACAAACAACGGAAGGTAGAATACCTACTGAACCCAGAGTATCCAACTAGATCAATACGCTGTTCCGAATATGCACAACAGTCCCAATAAACAAAACCCTTAAACACAAAGCAAAAAATCAAACAAAGGCTTACAGGACAAAGTTAGAAGGGCTGATGGAGAGAGAGTCTGGCAGCCTGTTTTCACAGAGCCCACAGCTGAACTGACTCAACCAAGGCTTCCACTTCCAGGACTGACCAGTCCCCTTTCATTGCATAAGTCACTGCTAAAACATAACCTTTGGTCTAAAGTCTTCGCTATTTATGCGTAAACATAAAGGCCTCACAATACCCTTTCATCTCTGTACCATACCTAGCCGATTCAGAGCCCGCAGTGCTTTTACGACCCCTCTGAAAAACGATCAAGGACACAGAATCCTTGAGCAAAGGAACAGCTTTTATAAAAAGTGCCAGCTTTGTGACACCATCCACTTAACTTACCAGGAACACCAACGATGGCAAGAATAGGATAATAAATGCCTTCAATCTGAGCTATAGGTGACCACCCCATTTTCTAAAACCGTCACTAGTAATGCTGGACGACCGGCAGGTAGATGAGAAGAATTAGAAGCAGCAAATAATTTATACACAAGGGATATCTCTCGAGAGTTAAACTGTTACACAAGAATCACATCTGTTTGAACAAACGGAGGAGCAGCTGTAGTAAAACTACAAAAATAAATATAACAAGTTAATTAATGATATTATGTTGAAAAAATATTCTACAATGCCAATTGGAATTTCTTACAAATAAGTAAACTTTAAAGGAATAATTTCAAAGTCCATCAGCAGACATCTGACCATGTGAATCGTTATTTACAATATTGAAAGAAGCAATGATAGTACTGATGCTATACGTGAAAGAAATCGATGCATTCAGTTAGTACTAGTCTGTAATAAGATTACACACTTTTTTTCTGTGCACACTGTGTAAAATAAATTGGGCATGTGCCACTGCTTTTCTATTTCTTTGCTGATTTTTATTTGCAAATTTACATTTACTTTTCTATTTGTTGTTCACGATACCTCATTCTTGTGTCTACTTTAAACAATTCACATTCATTGTCTGACCATTCAATTTGCCCAGCTGTTTCCAAAGCAAATTTTCAAATTATCATTTAATGCTTGTCAAGTTTAGTCCAATCACCTATCGAGAGCCATCAACTCCTTCTTGAAACACATTTGCCAATGCAAAAATTGTAAACTGCAATATATCTCCAATTTAATTTGCACTTCTAAGCATTTATTCTGATGAAGATTACCAAATAGATTATTGAAACCAAGGACATAAATATCTTTCATACATAGTACCCTTATGACTCATTTGATCATTGCATATGCCATTCTCTGTGGACATGGTATAGTTAACCTATCATTTCCCATTTTTCTCGCTTTTCATGCTATATATAACACTTCCATTCACATCATTATCTTCAGAATCTGTACTGAAGCAAAATTGCATTGGACTTCATTTATTTGGTTCCTTTCTTATCATTCATGTTTAAGGCAATGCATGCGTTCAAATTAATAGTGACGTCCCACTTATATGTTATAACTACTACAACATCCATATAATTCTTTAATGGCTATCCTCATCCAAACTTGCAATTTAAAACAATTCTCCGCTGTTAACAATTATGTAAGGTGTTGCATTCCCTTCTGCAGCCTTTCCTCGTTTGTCATTGATGCCTAAAATTGTCGAAAATTTTTGTTTCGCATGACAGATCCCAGCCTCCATTTGAATGCAAGCATAGCCAATTCGGCCTTCACTGCAGTGGAAATTGCAGTTTCTGTGCTGCGATTTTGTGTAGTTGTGCATAACTTCGTTGGAGCAAGAAACGGATAAGACGTTGCACAAGACAAAATAAAAGGGAAACAATGCTGTCAAAGAGAATGTGAAGTGTGCTAATAATCTCTATAATGGTGTAAACATTATGGGCTTTTTTGGCTCTTGATGGAATGTGACTATTAAGCCAAAAGAGTTTTTTGAGCACATCCAACAGCACATCATTTTTTGCAGTTCATATTAAGCAAGGTAACCTCTGCCTGCAGCAATTGATATAAGGAAAACTCACAATACTGTGTCGAACATTAACTATGATACTCCTGCTGGACAACAAGAGCTGGATAATCCGATATCAGCAAGAATTAGAGATACAATCACTTTCAGACTGTTATGCAGGATCACGACATTGTGTATCTATCTATACTGGAGCTGCATGTATTAATATACAGGATAATAATATTCATTATATACAAAAATAACAAGTGCTCGGAACAGGTTTGTTTCAACTAAAAGCAGAAAGCTGACATTTGCTGGTTCATTTCTCATGACAATTACTTTACCAATCTGAGCTAACGTGCCCAGTTGGAAATCCAAAAATTGGCCGTTAGCTGTGAATTGTATTTAAATATTCCACTCTCAACGTCACCGGCTTTGTATTTGCCATCCACTCGCCAGTTATTTCGCACTCTTCTCTCGTACAATACCATAAAGGATTAACCCACTTTTATCTTTTTGAAAAATCCTGCAAAGTGCAAGATGAGCAGCTTTAAGAAACTGTTGCTTTTTCAACAGTATTCAAGTTCATTTCTACCAAATGCTGAAAAAACCTTCACCGAATATACAAAGTTCGGCAACATTAATATACATCGCTCATTTGATAATCTCAAACAATAAATAGATACCCTGCTATATTACTCAATTGTTTTCTTGACGTGTAGACAGGAATGTGATAGTCCATTTGAACGGCTTCTTTAGCAAAAGCGGAAGTATCGACTTTCCAACATTGTTGTATTGTGTTTGCGAGAGCCATATATGGAACTTCAATCCACAGCTGAACACAGCATCAACAAGTTACTGGCATCACCATTTAAAAAAGAAAAATGTGCAATGTCCCGCTTAAATAAAGGACGTAATTGACGAAGGAGTAAGATCATTGAATTGCTTTATGCTGTAGAATCCATTTAGGTAATTAGATTTCAGTCACGGAAATAAACACTTTTATGGCATTATTAACTTGACAGAACCCTGTTTTTTTTTGTTAAAACGTGCAATATGTTAAAGATGTTATAACCTCAATATACCAGTTTACTTCATATAAATTAGAAAGAGCCGCAACAAAATGATTCCCCTCCGTGTTAAACTGGGAGATATAACGATAGCATTAAGAAAAAAAAAACACTTTTCACACTGCCTGAAACTTAATAGTATCAAGAAAATGCACGAATGACCATTGGTGTCACCCAAGCATATTTAGTGATATCAACTATTTGATTACTTTCAATTTTGCGGTGGGTTTTAAAAATATATAAATTCACTTAGGACCACTGTGCAAATACCCAAGGCATATATAAATGATAAATTGCAAATAGTATGTAGAATTATGCTCTTGGAAATTTTATAGTAATGGATGCATTTGCTTGAAAAATGTATTTCGTCAGATTGTTTCGGACTGTAGATTGTAATGGTGCTTACATATTTTTGGAGTAACAGTGCTTTTCATTGCAATGTTGTATGACAGGACGATGGTAACTCCTTCTGGTCATTTCTTGTTAAGAATATCAGAACATCTTTTATATAGACCACAAATGAACCAGGCATCACTAATTTATATTTATTCTTCCTTCACTTCGTTGATCAGCACATCACTTTTGACATGATCGATGAGAGCAGATTTCTCTACCGTCCAAATGAAACGCTGTATATTTCTCATCTATATCTGTATGTTTTATCTCAATGCCTTCCTAAATGATATCTCCAATTTGTGTCCAATTTATTTATCTTGACGAGGAACTATCCCCCATCTACATTCTAAGTCTGGAAAGATCATCTGAAAAGGGGGTATTGCTATTGATATGTATGCTAAAGAAACTGAGACTCAATTCGCTGGAACATCAATCTCCTTGTTACTGATGGAAGGATCAGTTTCAGCCATCATGATGGTTACTGGAACCTTCCTTCAATGTTTTAAGTATTGTAATGGACTGGGCCAGACCACTCAAAATATTCTTAAGCAGGCAGCCCCAGGTCATAACTTTGCAATTTGTTTCGATAAGTGTACCGTGAAAATTATCCAGACGACGAGATTTTAAAACAAACAAAACTTTATTCACAAAATGACACAATGAAACACAAAGAACAGAATAAATAGCCCCGATAGAACTCAGTCTATCCAACCAGGCCGAATTATGCTGTTCCGAATGTACACAACAGTCCCAATAAGCAAACTCCCTTTAAAAACCAGTATCAATGGAACACATGCTTACAGGTTGAAGTTGAAGGGCAGAAAGAGAGAGAGAGTTTCCATTCAGCTCCCTGTTGAACTTCTCACCAGATCAAGACTGAACTAAACTGCTCAGTTCAGCAAGCTGGAGGGCTGACTACTCACCTTTCATTATTCAGGTCACTTACAAAACATGGCCACTTTTGTCTGAAGTCTCATCTGTTTACATAAAACCAAAAGGCCTCTCAAAATCCTTTTCATCTCTGTACCAAAGCAGATTGATCGGAGCTCGGCCAGGTTTATTGCCTCTGTGAGAAAAACCAAGGACAGAGTCTCTTTCAGCCAAGGAACAGCTTTCAGAAAAAAAGGGGGGGGGGGGGCTAACAGTATCCATTATAACGTTTGGTCCCGACTCACTGAGTCTGACATTTTCTGTCTGGCACTGTTTGAGACTGCAAAAACAGTTGTTCCCACATTACTTCCAACATAAAGCAATTTCCTTGTACAGGTTATCTATTTTCAGTCGAAGGGTAAGCTTTCAACATTTGCAATTGAGAGAATTTTCTTCACCCATAAACTGGAGAGTCTATGCCATTCCTTACCAACGGGAAGCGGATATGGTCAAAACATTGAATGTCTGAACAAATAGTTACAAATAGTTCTTGATTGACCAACAATGATTGTATTGTATTGCGAAGTAGGTTCAAAGGATTGAATGACAAACTGTGCTCTAATTTCCATGTTTCTAATCAGACTGTCACATCGCCAAATTCTTCCTCTGCTTCTGCTCATCTGATTCAATAACCTCCGTCCTTTATAACCTACTCTTTGAACTCGAGTTCTTAAAGCTTCAACACATTATTATTTGTCTCCTGCCTACTTTTTTCTTCAAGAAGCCAGCTTCTGAAATTCTTCAGATTTTACTATCCTCCAGCCCACAAACCTGAAATACGTCTGTGTATTATCAACTTTGGTATTTGGTTATCTGCAGGTTCTTCAATAAAATATCCACAACAATTCTCGCTTTCCTTCTTTTATACATCCCTTAATTTCTATCTCGTTGATAAACCCACTGGAAATTTTACATTATGGCTTTGTATTTGAATTTTGCTTTTTTTTAATCATTGATGCCGTACTTTCTTAGCTGGAAAATAACGCAATGTATTTTTATATTCAAAATTAATATTTAGCTTATCAATAACCGAGCTGGAAGTTTTTGTTGCAAACGTTTCGTCCCCTGGCTAGGCGACATCATCAGTGCTTGGGAGCCTCCTGCGAAGCGCTTCTTTGATGTTTCCTCCGGTGTTTATAGTGGTCTGTCCCTGCCGCTTCCGGTTGTCAGTTTCAGCTGTCCGCTGTCGTGGTTGGTATATTGGGTCCAGGTCGATGTGTTTGTTGATGGAGTTTGTGGATGAATGCCATGCCTCTAGGAATTCCCTGGCTGTTCTCTGTCTGGCTTGCCCTATGATAGTAGTGTTGTCCCAGTCGAATTCACGTTGCTTGTTGTCTGCGTATGTGGCTACTAAGGAGAGCTGGTCGTGTCGTTTCGTGGCTAGTTGATGTTCATGTATGCGGATTGTTAGCTGTCTTCCTGTTTGTCCTATATAGTGTTTTGTGCAGTCCTTGCACGGTATTTTGAACACTACATTAGTTTTGCTCATGTTGGGTATCGGGTCCTTCGTTCTGGTGAGTTGTTGTCTGAGCGTGGCTGTTGGTTTGTGTGCCGTTATGAGTCCTAGGGGTCGCAGTAGTCTGGCTGTCAGTTCCGAGATGTTCCTGATGTATGGTAGTGTGGCTAGTCCTTTTGGTTGTGGTATGTCCTCGTTCCGTGGTCTTTCTCTTAGGCATCTGTTGATGAAGTTGCGCGGGTATCCGTTTTTGGCGAATATCTTGTATAGGTGTTCCTCTTCTTCTTTTTGCAGTTCTGGTGTACCACAGTGTGTTGTGGCCCTTTTGAATAGTGTCCTGATGCAGCTTCGTTTGTGTGTGTTGGGGTGGTTACTTTCATAGTTTAGGACTTGGTCTGTGTGTGTGGCTTTCCTGTATACCCTTGTAGTGAATTCTCCGTTCAGTGTTCTCTGTACCATCACGTCTAGGACTGGGAGTTGGCTATCCTTTTCTTCTTCTCTCGTGAATCGGATTCCTGTGAGTGTGGCGTTGATGATCCGGTGTGTTTTTTCTATTTCCGTGTTTTTAATGATTACAAATGTGTCATCGACATATCTGACCCAGAGTTTGGGTTGAATTTGTGGTAGAACTGTTTGTTCTAACCTTTGCATAACTGCCTCTGCTATGAGTCCCGAGATTGGTGATCCCATGGGTGTTCCGTTGATTTGTTCGTATATCTGGTTGTTGAATGTGAAGTGTGTTGTGAGGCACAAGTCCAGTAGTTTAAGTATGCCGTCTTTGTTGATAGGTTCAGCGTCCTGTTTTCTGTTCTGTATGTCCAAGAATTCCTGTGTTGATTGTATAGAGTGTTTGGATCCGCTGAACAGGTGTTTCAGTTTCTGTTGTAGTTCTTTGGCCAGTTTGTATGATGGTGTCCCTGGTAGTGATACTATGGGTCTATACAATCAACACAGGAATTCTTGGACATCATCAGAAATATACACATAGACAAAGAAGAAACCATGATATCATTCGACGTGACGGCACTGTTCACTTAGATTGACAAAACCCTAGCCAGAGAAACAATAGCCAACCTACTGGACATACAGAACAGAAAACAGGACGCTGAACCTATCAACAAAGACGGCATACTTAAACTACTGGACTTGTGCCTCACAACACACTTCACATTCAACAACCAGATATACGAACAAATCAATGGAACACCCATGGGATCACCAATCTCGGGACTCATAGCAGAGGCAGTTATGCAAAGGTTAGAACAAACAGTCCTACCACAAATTCAACCCAAACTCTGTGTCAGATATGTCGATGACACGTTTGTAATCATTAAAAACACGGAAATAGAAAAAACACACCGGATCATCAACGCCACACTCACAGGAATCCGATTCACGAGAGAAGAAGAAAAGGAAGCCAACTCACATTCCGAGACGTGATGGTACAGAGAACACCGAACGGAGAATTCACTACAAGGGTATACAGGAAAGCCATACACACAGACCAAGTCCTAAACTATGAAAGTAACCACCCCAACACACACAAACGAAGCTGCATCAGGACACTATTCAAAAGGGCCACAACACACTGCAGTACACCAGAACTGCAAAAAGAAGAGGAACACATATACAAGGTATTCGCCAAAAACGGATACCCGCGCAACTTCATCAACAGGTGCCTAAGAGAAAGGCCACGGAACGAGGACATATCACAACCAAAAGGACTAGCCACACTACCATACATCAGGAGCATCTCGGTACTGACAGCCAGACTACTGCGACCCTTAGGACTCATAACGGCACACATACCAACAGCCACGCTCCGACAACAACTCACCAGAACGAAGGACCCGATACCCAACATGAGCAAAACTAATGTCGTGTACAAAATACCGTGCAAGGACTGCATAAAACACTGTATAGGACAAACAGAAAGACAGCTAACAATCCGCATACATGAACATCAATTAGCCACGAAACGACACGACCAGCTATCCTTAGTAGCCACATACGCAGACAACAAGCAACGTGAATTCGACTGGGACAACACTACTATCATAGGGCAAGCCAGACAAAAAACAGCCAGGGAATTCCTCGAGGCATGGCATTCATCCACAAACTCCATCAACAAACACATCGACCTGGACCCAATATACCAACCACGACAGCGAACAGCTGAAACTGACAACCGGAAGCGGCAGGGACAGACCACTATAAACACCGGAGGAAACATCAAAGAAGCGCTTCGCAGGAGGCTCCCAAGCACTGATGATGTCGCCTAGCCAGGGGACGGAACGTTTGCAACAAAAACTTCCAGCTCGGCGAACAGAACCACAACAACGAGCACCCGAGCTACAAATCTTCGCACAAACTTTATCAATAACCGTTTGCAATCTGGACTAATTTTTTTTTTCAATATTCCTTTATCTTTTCACAACAATTACAAAGCACTTGAAGAGGTCTCCTGATTCTCAATACTCATATGTCCAGAGTCACGAGAAACTTAATTATTTTATCTGATAATGCCATTTCCCACACTCTCCAGCCTGACAGAATCTGGTTAATAGAAAATGTTGAGCAACTTCTGTAAATCAATAAGAACTATTGTTCGCTCCATCAAACAAATTAATAACTACAGATATAAAAAAACTAGAAATATCCAAATATAATTTAATTTATTGAAACTACACTTCCAGTTTCAACTTATATGTACTCACACGTGAAAACAGATAAAAGGAGGAGAAGAACTAAGAAATAAAGATAGATGTAATACAGTTCAATGGTATCATTCCACAAGTTTTGATGAATTCTTCCTTCTACCTCCAAACACCTTTTGTTTGTTTTTTTATCTATTTGCTCTGATTTCCTTTATCCCATTCACAGGAAACATTGGCTGACAGGTACATGAATTGTAAGCTGCCTCAAGATCGAGGTTGCTGTACAAAGTGGAGGAAATAAATGATCATTGTTTGATGGCGCTGTATAAGACTTCTCGTCATACCACAAGCATGACAAGGAACTGCTTGCTCCTTGCCACTTTGCTTTTAATGTCTCGTCAAGCCAGCTGAGCCGTCGGCTGGAGTAAATATCGAGTGAAAGGGAATTCGTCCAACGGCAAGGTGTTTCACACACATAAGAGGAGAACCCGATACTGCAGATGCAATGTGGCACAGGCTACCGATTTATTTCTGCCAATGATCTGCACGATGACAGATCCATTTTATTTCAACTGCAAAAAGTTGTAATTGACCAAATTCATGTTGGTTATTTCCTAAGTTAACAGGAAGAGCGCTTCGTGATTAAGAGGATCACAATCCTCACACATCGAGCTCCAGCAAGCTTGACAGCACTTTCGAATACTGACCATTCAATTGGCAATAGAAGCATGAGCTACATTGTCGAGTAATTGTGGTTTCTCCCCATTTTTTTTCTATTGATCAATTTCATTTTTATTGATCAAACTCAGATGCAAGTAATGTCTCAGGTCACGAGCGTTATACCAGTTATTATCAAGAAACTGATTATGAAATGAGTAATGAACATATTTGCCTTTGCTTGCGGAGTCGAATATTGGGATAAATCCCATGGTCAAAATATATACGTACAAATTGAATAATTCCTGGTACATACCCTGTAAAGGACTGTTTATTAACCATAAACAAAACAGGTTTATTTATTATTTATGTACCTTGTATCAATGATTAGCTGAAGCAGTTTCTTCAAGTGTTTAGTGCATGCTATTCATAAAATAGCAGTCTCAAGTATAATCTTCCTGAGCTATGTTTTGGACCTGCAGTTGTTCTGCTTTCAGAACAAAATATTCTCAAAAAGTTATAAAGCTGGCCTGAATCAATTTCCCTCAGGTTATCATGGAGAATTCTCTGAAACTTTTAGTTCCTCATCGAGTGAGCAGTAGTGAAACAAACATGTACCTTCGTGCTAAAATGACTGTGACTAATGTTTATCTTTCTATAACCAAATTGCTCCCTTGAGATGCATTCTAACTATAAATAGACCTTTCAATTAAACTGTATGTATTTGTCTCTCTGTCACTCAAACTTTTGGCACCTAAGGTCTATATGGGACAGCCAATATTTGCTCAGGTCGAAGGAATCTATTATCCCATTCTTGCAGCAGTTGGTGTTCCAGGTAAGGCACAAAATGCAGATTTCTGTAACACGTCAAAATTTAGTAGTAAGTGTTACTTTGATGGTTAGCAAAACATATCATCCCTGTTCTCCTCTATGTTATTTATCACAATTTCATGTTTTACTGGTATACAGGTACAAAATTGTCAAGCTTTTTGATGGACTGAGATGAGGTACTGTTCAGTTCCTTGCGTAATTTTTAACAGTAATTTAGCTGTTTAACACTATTGAATTTAGGATAAGGTCCTAATTGATTTATTCAAGCTTTTCAGCTATTTAAGTACAGCTGTATATGTGTGCGATGAAACAATTTAATGCCAAAGTGGTTAATTGATAAACACGAGTTCTCTTGCTTCAAGTGATCTTAAAAAAATTATTAGACCTTGACCCGAGACAGCAGAAACATTTAACTGGTTCCAAGTCGCAATGCTATCTGTTATTGCATGCTATTTTAGATTATGCGATTAATCAAAGTTTAAATTGAGGTGAGCTACATAATGTATTGTGCTTTTTTTTAATATCTTGGCACCAGTCTAATCTGGTCATTTTGAAGTTGATGATCTGCCTCACTCACTACTTCACGTTCTTTTTTTTGACAATATTTTACGACCTGCCGACAGTATTTAATGTGGCGTTTTATTTCCCATGTACAATTCCGTTCTCATTGTCCTGAAATAGACAATCCCTGCAGATTATCTGAGCAATTTTCATTGAACGAACGTGCTGCTAATTCTGAATTTCATTGCTGCAAATTAAGTATTTAAGGCAGTTTCAGGTTTCTGCACAACTGCATATATGTTATACGTAAGTCGTTATGAGATGATAACTTAACTTTTTGCCATCCTTAGTAAATTAACTTCAGCAATCAGCAATGTCTGCATTTGTGCTTGGTTGGAGAAAACTAGCATTTGTTTCTCTTCACGATTCTCTCACTGCTCATTTCTTTGCCTCTTGGGTCCCAAAAGCCTGTGCAATTGAAGTGTTGTCTCATTCCATCTGCCAAAATTAATGATTCATTACTATTCACGTGTATTCTAGCTGCACACACACCGACACAAAATGCACACGAGCTTAATCTGGGAAAAAACGTACAAAATGTAAGTGGGAATAGGCCACTTCCAGCCTTCTGTGCCATTCAACTGAACACACAATAACCAGGTCCGATTTCCACCCCATACTTTGTAGACCGAAGAACTAAAACTAATTTCTTCTTGAAAACATTAAAGGATTTAGCCTCAACCGATTGCTGTGACATGAGGCTGATAACGCTGTGGATGAAGGATTTTTTAACACATTCTGCCTGAACACAGGCTGGTATTCTAGCGTCATTGTGTACGTGCATTCAAAGACTTGCCTTCCAGGAAGTTTACTCTTCAAGGTAAACTGTATTATATGTCTCAAGACTTTTCCCGTTTTCTCCGTTATTTGGTTCTGTGTGCAGTCATCGGAATAACAAATGCAGTTTTATTTCAAATACACCATGTCTCAGATAAACATATCTGCAACAATAATTTGCAGCTCATTTAATTATCTCATCGACACATGACATTCTCTAGAATATACTGAGATTACACGTACATATTCCCTGATCACTTCTGTTTCTTTTTCATTATATTTTTCCTTATGTAATATCCCTGCCTCTCTCATCATCAGTTATGATAACTTTGATTCTTAATTTTCTCCTTTTCAATCCTGGAGAGTTTATTTTCGTAAAATATATCATTTTCGTCTGTATTTTGAAATAATTTCTCCAGTGGTGACAGATACTCATACTGAAGCTGTACATTTTATAAATTAAAGATGTTGAAATTTCATGTCTCACCAATTAGAAGCTAGAAATCTCTTAAACATACTTTTAAATCTTTTTAATCAAATCCAAATCAAATCACAGTGTCGGCATGATACAGTGCACGAATTTGTGATGTCAAATTGGAGAATTTCGTCTGATTGCTAATGTCAGTGTTAATATCGCGCTTGTTATGACAGTCATGTTGGACAGATCACTGTAGCCCATGAAATCCAAAGTTGCACCGTACATTTGTGAACCATCATTTTCAAATTTAAGCCCAACTCAGTAAACCACCTGTCACAGAGGCTAATCATCAGATGTGACACCAACCCACACTTGATACATAATTTCGACCCTAGGTAAGTCTCAACCTGATCCGTGATCTGCCGACTCCTGACTTAATATGAAAAATGTTGCCAGCGTGTGAATGGATGTGCTTCAACGGTAAGAGTCCCTCGACTGGACACTCTGGTCTGCTCTAAATCCTCCTGCAAGTATCCACTGAACGAAGCATTATCCACCTGTGAGCTGTAATTTCTTAACTCAACCTGCCACCTATTACGTCGTGAAACGCCTGGCAACCTGGCTTCTGGGTTCTGAACAACCCAGAACCCTGGAGAAATCTGAGAGCCGTCACTTTAATTTTAATGTCCAGAAATGTTGACAGCTGTCTTCTTCCAAGCAATTCCAAATTCTTATCCACTTCGTCTCATTATTTGTTTTGGTGAGTTCGTCACGTAATTCACTGTGAGCCAACATTTGGATACAGACGACTGAGGACATGAGATATAAAGTCTCTTGACCCATTTGCTCGTGTTCACGATAAAACAAAGTTGTCTCTGTGCAAAACTGTTTAGATTATATCAGCTGGCTTTTAGTGTTTCATAGAGTCAAAGATTCAAACATTCCAATCTGATTCTGTGTCATTATTTCCGAAAGATACTGCCGGCAATATTTTACACCCACTTGGAGGTAAGGCATACCACTTGGAGCGTTGAAATCAATGCACCGTAGTGCATGCACTTTCCAAGGGAGAGAATCGGCACTCAAATCATGCACCTCTTTCAAGACAGTAGCTGCCTTATATCACAGTGTGACGAGCAGGAAGGTCCATTGAAAGCTACTGTGAGAAGATAACTGTGTTAGGTAGTCAAAGGGGCATGTGAAGAATGAAGTCGAAAAAGATTATGGGAAATGTGCTGTTTAGTGAGGGTGATGGGTGCCAGGCGTTTGATTAAGTAATGTGCGGTGGGTTGAGGTAAGAAATCACTTAAACTAAGAAGGTCTATGTGGCTAGGACTTAAAGCTCACAGGTTGATAATGGTTAGATCAGTGGATACTTGTAGTAGGATGTAGAGCAGACCAGAGTGTCCAGTCGAGGGAGTCTTACCGTTGAAACACATCTATTCAAAGGCTGGCAATATTGTTCATATTGTCAGGAGTCAGCAGATCACGGCTCAGGTTGAGATTAACCGAGGGTCGAAATAATGTATCACGTGCGGGCTGGTGTTTCCTCCAGGATGGTCGGCCTCTGTGACAGGTTGTTTATTGAGTTGAATTTCAATTTAAAAAGGTTTGTAGTCGGGCATAAGTGCGATGCAAGATGCGATGGCGGTTGTGGGGTTCAGTGCACGTGGAAAAGCAGGGTGGGGAGGGCTGGGGTCAAGGCCATTGCGTTCATTAGACCAGGATGTCAGCTTTGCAGGTTTTTATAATGACTTCGGACCAATTTTAAATAATTAAACACGAGTTTGTTAACGATTTACCATAAGTGACTCCATTGACGTAAATCAAATTCTTGTTTATGGACAAGATAAGTGGCTCCAGCTGGCAAGCAATTCCCAGACGAAATTTTGACTTCACTGAAAATTTCATGGAGTCATTTTTGTCAAAACTATCTTATCCCCCACAATATACAGCTCATCGATTCTGATTTAACAAGGACGATTCTCACCTTGGGAAGTCGGTATCAATGGTTGTTATTTGCAACACCACCTTTAAAGTAGAAACCCACATGTCGGGCTCCATAGCTCAGCGTTTCGAGCACTGATCTTGGAAACCAGAAGTCGTGAGCTCAAATCCCACTCGTGCCTCTTTGCATTTGGCGCTGTTGCCAAGCACCACTCGTTTCCAGCATTTGGTCATTCTCAAGATTTGGGTGTGAGACTCTGGTGCCCCATATGAAAATCACCCGCCAACAGGCTTATTTGGAAGCACCTCCATTCACCACAACCATCTGATGAACGAGTCACGCTTGTTAATAAAATCATGAAGGGTATAGACAGGATGTATAGAGACAAGCTTTTTCCTAGGGTGAAGGATTCAATAACGAGAGGTCATGCTTCCAAAGTGTGAGCTGGAAGGTTTAAGGGGGATACACGCGGTAAGTACTTCACACAGAGGGTGGTGGGCGTTTGGAACGCGTTGCCAGCAGAGGTGGCAGAGGCAGGCACGGTAGATTCACTTAAGATGTGTCTGGACAGATGCATGAGTAGGTGGGGAGTAGAGGGATATAGATGCTTAGCAATTGACCGACAGGTTTAGACAGTACATTTGGATCGGCTCAGGCCTGCTGGGCCGAAGGGCCTGTTCCTGGGCTATAAAGTTTCTTTGTTCTTTGTTCTTTATATCAAAATAAGCTATTCATGATAGTAGTCTGATCTAATTTGAGCCTAAGGGCAATTAAATGGTGGAAAGTGCTGTTTGCAATGCTGAATGGTTTCAATCCAACCCCACACTAACACTTTCCTTTTTTATGGCACACTCAGCAATGCCGTTCATGATCAGCCATGCCAGAAGCTGGTTGAAACCAATTGTCTCCACAATGCCTCATTGTTCGTTTCAGTCATAGGGTAAGGGTCTCCTGGGTCTGGATGTTCAGATGAACTGGAATTTTCTAAACCTTCTTGAAAATCCTTCATGGAAAATATTGCCTTATCTATGTTGCATGAGATAGGTATTGAATGGTGTGTCAATTAATTACTTACATCATTTCAATGGTGGCATTGATTTGGACCCCAGTTTAGATAATAATAAATACCGATAAGTGATATGACTGAAGCAAGCAGACACTAGACCTGCACATGATTCAGTCTGCATCGAGTGTGGCGTTACTTTGGTCTTGGAATAATTCCAAGTAAACATCCACTCTTCAACACCATTCACACTGTTCTGGCATCTCAATAATTTTCTGTAAGATTTCCCCTTGCCTTCCACTCCGATCCAGTTCTGGTGAGTTGTGATTTCTGCGTACAATATTTTTTTTCAGGATTGTTTGTGAAACTTTGCAATTCGGAAAAACAACGATGCGGGCCGTCAAAGGTAGCGAGCAATGACCAAAAGTGAGACCTACGGGAGATGAAGTGGCGTTCCCCAGAGAGGGGCGCAGATGGTGAGGGTTCAGAATGTGAAGGACTGGTCCCGGAAAAACGGACAGTGAGGGGCCAGAGAGGGACCGGCACGCCGTCACTAAGAGCTGGAGAGAACGACTGAGCAAGTGGCGAGAATCGCAGCCCAGAATGGGATCAGAGGAACAGTTCACTTCGGTTTCAAGCTGAGCCAGCAAGAATGCGACCAGTGCAAACACTCGGAGCTGAGCTAAGTGTGACAGTTTAAGAGTATAAATCTCAGTCTTTTGTGGATAGTGGATAAGGCAAGGTTAGCTATTTTAGCATTGTACTCTTTTTTCCAGCTAAGGAAAATTGAAACAAGTTATCCTAGTGCTGTGTCTACTTAATCTAATTAAGGTCAGTCAGTAAAATGAGTATATCTGGTTCTTGCAGGCCTTATGGTGTGACATTGAGACCTAAAATGCGCCCAGCACCGCGTGCCAACGACAAGAGTGTGCAAAAGCTAACAGTTGAGCTATGTTTGGGAATGTAGGCAAGTGCAGGAGGGAAACATGGCTGAGTCTTGTTCGGACGAATTTTGAAAAGGACTGCTTTTTAGTCGAGGTACTACAAATTAGATCTAACACTGGCCTTACGTGAATGCCAAGCTTTGTTGAGGAGGGCAAGCAGCAACGAGGCCAGGTTAAGACAAGATTTTACTTTTTCCCCCATGCCTGCTAGTTGTTAAAGGGCAGACATGGCAGTCAATGGAGTGGAATGCTCCTCCTGTCAGATGTAGGAGATCAGGAATAAGTCGACTGTCTGTGGCGACGGTGTGTGCAGGAAGTGTGTCTGCTGTAGATCCTTTCAGACCACATGAATCGATAGGAGTGGCAGTTAGAAGCACTGTGGAGCATACAATAGGTTCAGAGTGAGCTTGCCAGTAACTTCAGGGAGGCTGTTACACTGCATATAGAGTCAACCATGATGGCTGACTGCCAGGAAAGGAAGGCAGATCATGCAGGAGTCTTATATGCTATCTCTCTCTCAAACACATACCATGTGGGATAATGTCGAGGGGATATGCTCTTAGGGGAAAATAACAGCTGCAGCCAGCTCGTTGGCATCATGACTGGCTCTGCTGTAAAGCCAGGTAGGACAAATTCCAAGTGAACAATTGTGATAGGGAACGGTCTCGGCAGGGGCACAGACAGGCCTGCCTGGTACCAGGATCAAGGACGTTTCAGAATGACTGCAGCAAACTTCAGAGGGTGCTTAAGCAGTCAGATGTCATTGGACACATTGATCCTAATGGCATAAGTCAAAAACAGAGGAGGTTCTGCAGAATGAATATGGGCCGGTAGCCAGGAGATTAGAACGCAACACCTCGGCAGTAGTAAACTCAGGATCATTCCTGGTTTACGTGCTAGTGAGAGTAGAAATAGAAGGATAGGGCAGGTGAATGCGTGACTGAGGAGCTGGTGTGGTGTGGGGGAGAGAAGGTATTTCGATTTTTGGTTCATTCAGATCTCTTCTTGCGTTTAAATAGTCCCCGAAAGAGAGATGGATTGCACTTGAACTGCAGGAGGACCAATATATTGGTGGGGATATTTGCTAACGCTACTCGGGAAGATTTAAACTTGGCTGGGGGTGGGAGGTGAATCAGTTAGGATCCTAAGCAGTTAGGAGACAAGATAGAAGGCTGTTATTGGTGTAAAAGTGAAGGCAGCAAGTTAAATGGGCGAAGCAGACAAGATCACGCAGAGAACGAGGGAAGAGTAATGAATTAAACTGCATTTATTTCATTGCAAGAGGCCGAACAGCTAAAGCAGATGAACTCAAGCTATGGACGGGAAGTTGGGATTGTGATAACACAGCTAATTTAGATACGTGGCTGTGGTAGGGATAGGATTGGCAGCTTAATGTTTGTGGTACAAGTTGGATAGGAATGCTAGAAGGGGAGACAAGAGAGGAGGGGAAATCACGCTTTTGATCAGGAAAAGATAACGACAATACTTAGAAAGAATATTGCTGCATCGTCCAGTGAAACAATATCGGTGGAACTAAGAAATAGTAATGGGTTGAGCTTCTTGATGGTATTGTACTACAGATGCCTCCCCTCACCTCCCCCATCTGATGTCAGAATACTGAGGAGCAAATATGTAAGACAATTTCAGATGACTATAAGAATAATTGGCTTCTAATAGCAGGGGATTTTAACTTTCCAAACTAAAACTGGGAGTACCACAGTGTTAAGAGCTTGGATAAAGAAGAATTTGTTTAGGGTATTCAAAAAGAATCTGTCAATCAATAAGTTGATGGTCGTACTAGAGAAGGAGCAAAACTAGATCTTCTCTTGGGAAATAAGGCAGAGCAAGTGACTGGACTATCCGTGGGGGAGCACATTGGAACCAGTTACCATAATTCAATGAAATACAAAAAGTTATCGAAAGGGATACGGCTAGTCTATAAGTTAATGATCTAAATTGGAGCAAGGTCAATTTTGACGGTATTTTCATGAAATTTTAAATTTAATTGAGGGAGGCTGTTCACAGGTAGACGTACGGCTGGCAAGTGGGATGTTTTCAAAGGCGAGATAACGAGACTGCAGGGACATCATGCTCCTGTTAGTGTGAAGATCAAAACTGGCAATAGGAAACACTGGATAACAAAATTTATTGCGATTCTCGTCAAGAAAAAGAGGAGACATATGTCTAGTATAGAAAAAAGGCCAAAAGTGAATCCTTGGAGGAGTGTAGGGGGTGTAGGAGTATACTTAAGACAAACATAAGGAAGAGAAAAAGGGGACATAAGATAGATATGCAGATTGGTTTAAGGAGAATCCAAAGAGACTCTACAAGTATAACACGGGTAGAACACGGCGTCCTGAACTGCAGCAAAGTCAATTAGATGGAACCACAGGAGATGGGCGAGCTCTTAAATAGATAGGTCGCATCAATACTTACTGTGGAGAAAGATATGGCAGCTGTAGAACCCGAAAAAATAAAGAATGATGTCTTGAATAGAGGCCATCTTAAATAAGAGGAGGTGTTTGAAGTCTTAAAATGCATAAAGGTAAATAAATCCACATGAAATGATCAGGTGTTTCCCAATACAATGTGGAAAGCTAGGGAAGAAATTGTCAGGCCTTTAGTGGAGATAATTACATCATCAGCAACCATGGGTGAGGTGTCAGACGACTAGAGGATGGCTAATATAGCTTTATCATTTAAGAATGTCAGTAAGGAAAAGTTGGGGAACTACAGGCTGACAAGGTTGATATCGTTGATTCATAAGTTGTTGGAAGGGATTCTGAGAGACAGGATCTACATGTATTTGGTTTGGCAAGGACTGATTAGGGATAGTCAGCATGACTTTGTGCATGTGAAATCAAGTGACTTGACTGAGTATTTTAAAGAGGTGACCAGACAGATGCAGGCAGAGTGGTAAATGTAATCCACATGAAAGTTAGCCAGACCATTGAAATGCCTTTGTGTGGGAGACGGGCTAACAAGATTATCTTAAATAGTATCCAGAGAGAGCTAGCGAATGGATACAAATTTGGAATGATGGTAGGAAGCAGAGCGTAGTGGTACAGGGTGTTGATTAGACTCAAGGCCCAATAGTGTAACACGAGGATCGTTGCTGGATGCACTGCATTTCACTATTTATGTAAATGAATTGGATGTGAATAAAGAAGGGAAAGTAAGTAAGTTTATGGATGATACCAAAATTGGTGGTATAGTGGACAGTGAAGAAGACTATCGAAGTGTAAATCGGGAACCCAATCAACTGTTCGCCAAGGAAAGGCAGGTGGAGTTTAATTCAGAGAAATATGAAGTGTTGTATTTTGATAAAACAAACCAAGGCAGGACTCATATAGTTAATATCACGGTTCCAGGGAGTGCTGTTGAACCTTAGACTGGGAAGGAGACACACAGTTCCTTGAAAGTGACATTGCAGATAGAGAGGATGATGAAAAATTTGATTTATATGCTTGTCTTCATCGCTCAGAGCATTGAGTACAAGAGTTGTGACATCATGTTACACCTATGTAAGACATTGGGAATGTCAGGTATGGTATATTACGTAAAGTTCTGGTCACCCTGCTTTAGAAAGGATGTTACTGAACTGGAAAAGGTGCAAAAATGATTTACATGGATGCTTGCGAGACTGGGAGCATTGGAGAGCTTGGATAGACTTGGCACTTTCTCTCCAGAGCACAGGACTCTGAGGCTTAACGTTATAAAATTTTAGAAAATCAGGTCGGGCATACATAAGGTGAACAGCCAAGGTATTTTCTCCAAGTCAGGTGACTCCAAAACTAGAAGCCATGTGTTTAAGGTGTAGCAGTGTCCGTGTTGGATTGGGATGGACAAAGTTAAAAATCATAAAACACCAAGTTATAGTCCAGGTTATATTGTTTAGGGGCCCAAGCTTTTGGAGCACTGCTCTGTCATCAGGTAGCTAGTGGAGAATGAATCTGCCCAACTACCTACCTGACAAAGGAGCGGCGCTCCTAAAGCTTATACTGTAATTCCAAATAAACCTGTTGGACTAGAAGCTGGTGTCGTGTGATTTCTAACTATACTTAAGGTGAGAGGGGAAAGATTGAAAGGGACGTGAGAAGTAATTTTTCACAGAGAGGTTGGTTCATATATAGAACAAGCTGCCAGAGAGTGTGGTCGAGGAAAGTGTAGAATTACAACATTTAAAAGACATTTGGACAGTTACATGGATAGGGAATATTTCAAGGAACATGAGACAATGTCAGTTTAGGAAATGTGGTCAGCATTGAAGATTTGTGCTGAAAGGACTGTTTCCATGCTGTATGACTCTTTGACTCTCATTAATCTGTTGAAGGTATTTTTCTGAAGATGCAATCATAATGTTCTTGTACGCTTCTCAAAATATTGTGTTGCCTGTCGCTCTATGTCTGCATATTATTTTTGGTGACAT
The DNA here is from genome assembly GCF_037043375.1 of Chiloscyllium plagiosum. Classification (NCBI taxonomy): domain Eukaryota; kingdom Metazoa; phylum Chordata; class Chondrichthyes; order Orectolobiformes; family Hemiscylliidae; genus Chiloscyllium; species Chiloscyllium plagiosum. Next base: position 45,711,020 of record NW_028270173.1, read on the forward strand.
TCAAACTATGAGGTATTCTTCGATCAATATCACCTTTATTTTATTAGCCGTGTATTTGTTTGCTGAAATAGAAGAAATCATGCGCTGTCCAAACATAGACAATGCTGTAATATTTGACGAGCTGCCGCTAATAAATCAGTATCTTACATTCAGAGGAGGATATACATAGTTTAAAAGTTCAACATTTTTAAATGAAAACCAACATTTCAATAATGGATGAAATGAGATATCAGTATATGACACAAACATGGAAGAAAAACATACGTCTGTTCATCTTCTTATTTTATTGTCCTTTGAAACAACCATAAAACATAAACAATATTTGTATAATCTAAACCTAATGTGCAATCTGAACCTGATGCTAACACTTTTATTGTAACTATCAAAGGTCTGCTTTGTCAGATCTAGTATGTCTTATATAAACACGTGAGACCAGGAATAATGTAATTGAAAAGGGAGACATTCTGAGGACTTCAAAGTATGTGATAATGTAGGTTTTGTTTTTGCGGTGGAATTTGAAAGGGAACATCAGATTCAACTGTTTGATTTAAATTAACGATGGTTTCGACATTGCTGTAGAAATATATTAAGAAGCTGTTCGATTCGAAGGTTGAGATTTTCTAAATGAAAATTATATGCAATTGAGCAAGAACATAGAACATAGAACATAGAAGAATACAGCGCAGTACAGGCCCTTCGGCCCTCGATGTTGCGCCGATCCAAGCCCACCTAAACTACACGAGCCCACGATCCTCTATATGCCGAGCCAATGCCCGCTTAAATGCCAATAAAGAGGGAGAGTCATCTGCTACTGGCAGGGCATTACATGAACTCACGACTCGCTGAGTAAAGAACCTACCCCTAACACCTGTCCAATACCTACCCCACCCCACCCCCCCCCCCCCACCCCCTTAATTTAAAGCTATGCCCCCTTGTAATAGCTGACTCCATACGTGGAAAAAGATTCTCACGGTCAACCCGATCTAAACCCCTAATCATCTTGTACACCTCTATCAAGTCACCCCAAACCTTCTTTTCTCCAATGAAAACAACCCCAAGTGCCTCAGCCTTTCCTCATACGATCTTCCTACAATACCAGGCAACATCCTGGTAAACCTCCTCTGCACCCGTTCCAGTGTCTCCACATCCTTCCTATAGTATGGCGACCAAAACTGCACACAATACTCCAGATGTGGCCGCACCAGAGTCTTATACAACTGCAACATGACCTCAGGACTCCAGAACTCAATTCCTCTACCAATAAAAGCCAGTACACCATATGCCTTCTTCACCGCACTATTTACCTGGGTGGCAACTTTCAAAGATCTGTGTACATGGACACCAAGATCGCTCTGCTCATCCACACTTACCAAGTATCCGACCATGAGACCAGTACCCCATCTTTTTGTTACTCTTACCAAAGAGAATCATCTCACACTTAGCTACACTGAACTCCATTTGCCACCTTTCTGCCCAGTTCTGCAGCTTATCTATATCCCGCTGTAACCTGACACATCCTTCCTCATTGTCTACAACTCCTCCGACTTTCGTATCATCCGCAAACTTGCTCACCCAACCTTCTAACCCCTCCTCCAGGTCATTTATAAAAATGACAAACAGCAATGGTCCCAAAACAGATCCTTGCGGAACACCGCTAGTGACAGCACTCCAAGATTAACCTTTGCCATCAACTACTACCCTCTGTTTTCTTCCAGCCAGCCAACTCCTAATCCAAACCTCCAACTCACCCTCAATGCCATACCTCCGTATTTTTTGCAGTAGTCTACCATGGGGAACCTTATCAAACGCCTTACTAAAATCCATATACACCACATCTACCGCTTTCCCCTCGTCCACCTCCTTAGTCACCTTCTCAAAAAATTCAATAAGGTTTGTGAGGCACGACCTGCCCTTCACAAAATCATGCTGACTATCCTGGATCACATTATTCCTATCCAGATGTTCATAAATCCTATCCCTTACAATTCTCTCTAAGACTTTGCCCACAACAGAAGTGAGACTCACCGGCCTATAGTTACTAGGGTTATCCCTACTCCCCTTCTTGAACAAGGGAACCACATTTGCTAGCCTCCAATCTTCTGGCACTACTCCTGTAGACAACGAGGACATAAAAATCAAGGCCAATGGCTCTGCAATCTCCTCCCTTGCTTCCCAGAGAATCCTAGGATAAATGCCATCAGGCCCAGGGGACTTATCTATTTTCACCCTTTCCAGAATTTCCAACACCTCTTCTCTCCATACCTCAAAGCCATCCATTCTACTTAATTGTGACTCAGTATTCACATCGACAACAATGTCCTGTTCCTGAGTGAATACTGACGAAAAGTATTCATTCAGTGTCTCCCCAATCTCTTCAGCCTCCACACGCAACTTCCCACTACTACCCTTGACTGGACCTATTCCTACCCTAGTCATTCTTTTATTCCTGACATACCTATAGAAAGCCTTAAGGTTTTCCCTAATCCTCCCAACTAAGGACCTTTTATGTCCCCTCCTTGCTGCTCTTAGCTCTCTCTTCAGGTCCTTCCTGGCTACCTTATAACTCTCAATCGCCCCAATTGAACCTTCACGCCTCATCTTTACATAGGCCGCCCTCTTCCATTTAACAAGGGATTCCAATTCCTTATTAAACCACGGCTCCCTCACACGACCCTTTCCTCCCTGCCTGACAAGTGCAAGAAGTTGCCTTAAATTCTAGGAATGAGGCAGTGAAAATCTATGTTCAATGACGGTCGTGAATCAGAAAGGTGCAATGCCAGAGCGTTTTATTTCTATTGATAGATTGAAGGATATATAAGGAGGCACTCAGTGAACCCTACAGATTTTTTAAACTTCATTATTAATGCAGCTATTAGCATACTTGGGTTTACTAATTACGTGTTGCCAAGTTGCTAAATTGCATCTGATGTCGCACGCTGCCTTCAGTATTTTGCAATAAGACTTACAGCACACCCAGTGTTCTCCTTGTTGCGAACTGATATGTTGAACCAATAACTTGGAAGTCTGGGTGCACGCAATTTTCTTTACAATGACAAGGATTTGCCAATAACGTATTATACATTTCTGTAAGCGGCGGCTCTGTTACTGTATTACGCAATTGCTATATCCCATTTGTGGAGAGTACTTGGTACTGCAGTGCAGTGAACTAAAATTCGTTGTTTAACGTTGTGTCAAAATTACCATATCCTTCCTGGATAAATTGAGTTAGAGTGTTGACTTTTTTCCAGCTGAACTGGGCGGCATGATATCAGTAATTTACCCAAAACCATAACCTGCTTGTGCGAACATTTTCCCACAAGCCAGCTTTGATGCAGCCAAATGAGTTCTTTTCGTGGACAGGAAGAGCAAAAATGGAGAGAGACAGAATGATTTCATTGTTCATTTGTCAGCTTTTTTTTGGAATTCAATTTCAGAATTATTGTAAATTCATGAAGTCCAACTCCAGGACTTCACAGGTATAGAAAATCAGGGACAGCATCATTTTTTACCAAAATAAAAGACACAATTTCCATTGTCACTTCCAATATATGACTACTTCGTACCAACCAGTTTTAAATGTATTGATTCCGATGTTGCATATTTGTGTGACCCATTTCTTTGTTGTTTTTTTTTTTGCCTTCCAGCCAACTTGTTAACAATTGGAATTCTATTACGTGGAAAGTGTGGACTATCCAAGTGCATCACTGTGTACCTGGTGGCTATGGCAGCAGCAGATCTATTAGTGCTAATATTTAGTATAATACTGTACGAAATCAATGACATATATTTCCCAAACTCCTTCCTGAACTATTCAATTATCTGTAAACTAAAACACATCATGGGTTTTATTGCTGTTGATTTATCTGTCTGGTTTACTGTCGCTTTCACGTTTGACCGATTCGTGGCTATCTGTTGCCCAAAGCTAAGAGTGAAATATTGTACTGAATATACAGCTGCAGTCGTCATCACAACAGTATGTGGATTATGTATTTTAGAAAATGTTCCAATTTATTTTGCATATGAACCTGGGAAAATAATTAATAGCACATCTTGGTATTGCAACTTAAAGGCAAGTTTCTATACCACAAAGGTTTGGGTTGCATATTCTTGGACTGATAGTATATTAACGCCATGTACCCCGTTCATTTTGATTCTTCTATTCAATATTCTGACCATCAATCATATTTTAGTGGCCAGTAAGACAAGAAGGGCTCTTCGTGGTCGCAATAGTATTGAGAAACAATATGACCCAGAAGTACAGAACCGAAAAAAGTCCATCATATTATTGGTTGCTATATCGGTCAGTTTCGTTCTTCTCTGGATGACTGCCTATCTGTATTTCATATGTGTAAATATCACTGACGCTCAACATTTCGGCAATGATTTCTCACATCCTCTTGCCGTAATGGGGCAGGTAGGCTACATGCTTCAGCTTCTCAATCCCTGCACGAACACCTTTATTTATGCAGTAGCACAGACAAAGTTCAGAACAGAGTTAAAATATGTGTTTTCCTATCCTTTCGATATGACTATAACCTTAATTAAATGATTAGTATCAAAGACATTCTGACAGATGAGAACACACCTGAAAAGATAGTACAGTATTGATTTATAACAAGTTAAGCAGTTATATGTATTTGTGCTTTGATTGTTAGCATGAATCTATCATTTAGTAAATCATAGATTGCAAAATGAAAGTGTTCACAGAAAATCAGAGAAATATTCTAAAGTTCTTTGGACAGGCTAGAACACTTCACATTCAGAAGTGTTCACTGTTTCTAATATAGATAATATTTGCTTGTTTGTAATCAAAAGACTTCTAATGTCAACAATTATGAATAAAGTATATTCCGTTTCTGGGTCTTAGGTGTAATTTATTAAGTGTTGAGATCGAAATTCCTAACCACACCTGCTTAATCCAGCGAACATTTCTAATTTTGATTTAAAATTTGCCTCTGACTTCAGGTTTCCAGAACTTCACTTGAAGTTTCAAACACATTATCTGTTCTTTATTTTCTGAAATGCAGAAATATGAGGGTAGTAGGGAGGGAAGAAGAAGCAGGAGAATGGTTTTGAAGTCTTCGAGGCTGTATTGCTATTCAAGGTGGTCATGGCTGATCAACCAATTTAGTACCAAGTTGCTGTTTTCACCCAAGTCCCGTTAATCCCTTTGTCTTAAAAACCTAGACATCTCCTTCTTGATAACATTCAAAGATTTCGCCTCAAAAGCTTTCTATGGTAGATAATTTCATACCAAACTCCAGCAGCTTGCCCCACCCCCAAAAAAAACACTCCATTCTTAGGGTGAAGAAATTGTTCTCCTTGTCAGCCATAATGTCCTAACCCATATTGGTTCTAACCTCTGATTCTGGATTCCCCAGTCATCAGGAATATCCTTCGTTTGTTGACCCTATCACTTCGCAATTCTGTAGGTTTCCATAGGATCCACTCTCTTCCTCTTCCCCAATCTTCTGACTCCAATGGAAGAAATCCTAACCAATCCAATCTCTCTTTGTACATCAGTCCGGCCATGCCACGAATCAAACTACTGAACGTTCATTACGTTGTCTCCATTGCCAGAATATCCTTGCTCAGGTGTGGATACCAAAACTGCACACAATACAACAGGTCACAACACACTATTGCACAACTGTTACATGCGCTTTCATTTTGCACACTATTCTCTTCTATTGGACTTTAACAAAGCCTTTGGAAATTCCAAGTATATCACATATACCTGATCTCCACATTAACTGCTGGTTACATCCTCGCTCTATTCCAAAGAAGTTCTGATTTGTTTCCAGGAAAAACACGTTTAGTCTCCAAAATATACCCATAGTAGTGACTTTTCTTGATGGTGTGTGACTTCCATTGAAATGTAATGCTTTTTATGCTGATGTGATTATTATCAATATTTATAATGATGCACCATTCTTGATTTTTTTTTTAAATCTCGCAATTTCAAGCCTCATCTGGATGGTAAATCACTAGGATTGGTTGAGAGGGGTATGACAAAATGCTGGAAAATAGGATTGGATAAGTAGAGGATATCTGGTCATCATACGCGGGTTGGACAGAAGAATCTGTTTCCACGTCATATATCTTGATGACTCTATGACTGATCCTTAAGACTATACTTGTCAGTCAAAACTGTTAATCTACAAGGAGACAGTCGCAAACAATTATTACATCAAGTCGTAACGAAGCCTACATTATTTTTAATTTGTTTTTCTGCTGTCTGGGAGTGGATGACATTACAGGATATATAAATTCATGTTAATTATATCTAATACTTCTTAATGACAATTAAAATGTTTATGTTTTATTATCTTCCGAATCAAGGTCCTTTCTACCTTTCATATTTTCGTGACTGGTCTGTTTTAGTTTCTAACTGGAAATTCATGTCTGTCCTGATTTCATAATGTCTGACGAGAATGAATTCATCACTGTCTCAAGAATTAACTCCACTAACGGCTGAGCCAGACTATTCCAGCATTGCCCAACTTTTTGAGAGAAAAAAATCCTCTCACCCCCTGAAATTGGGTTAATTTTAAAACAGTGCCACCTAAATCGGAACTGAAACACAAGAGGATTATTCTTTCTGCGGACAAATTGTCAAACCTGTTGAGGTTCTTCTATACTTGTTGCCCAACACTCTTTGCAATGACAGTGAAAACTAGACTGGTCTGGTCAACCTATCATCATAAAATCGTACACAATAATTCCAGGCTTCAGTCATATAAGCGCTTACTGTACCACCAAAGCTCCATTTCTATCATGATATCTCACAGTCATTAAAATTACATTATAGTGGCTCATGTCATTTCTTTTTTGTCATCAAGAAGGAAGGACACACGAACGATCATTTTTTCTTATTTTTAAAGTTTTCCATCATTGTTTGGACCAATAGAAAATCATCCATAATTAATAATGCCCATATTATTTTCCATAACAAGAGCATTCTGTATTTCCCACATTGTGCTAAAAAGAATCACAGAGAAAACACAAAAGAACTGTGGATGCTGTAATTCAGAATCAAAAATAGAAGTTGCTGAAAAAACCTCAGCAGGTCTGGCAGCATCTGTGAAGAGAAATCAAGGTTAATGTTAGAGGTCTGGTGACCCCTCCTCAGAACTGCACGCTGGTCAGATCCTATCGAAGCAGTACAACATTCCTGAATAGTGCTTTTCTTTTCATTTAATTCGTGCATTAATCAAACACTCTTTCCAACAACTATTTTCTTAATATTGATTGATCATTTTAATGATGTGTCTACTGGATACCAACGTCTATTTCCTCATCCACGGACAATTTTTATTTCTTAAAATTTATATTGCATGCAGTTATTTAATGTTCGTGTTCTCAAATGTATATCAGGGACCCTTCTACACTTTTCCACATAACAATGTAATGTGCACAGAAATCAGTTCATTGGATATCAGTTTATTAGTTATGTGTTGGTAAATGTCAACACAGCGACAGAATTGTTGCATATGCTGGATTTTTCTAGAAATGAAGAAACATTAATTGTTACAATCGAACAGCACACGATGTTCTACATGTCATAGAGTTATACAGCACATAAAACTGATTTTTCCGTCCAGCCAGCCCATGCCCTACACGACCCAAGATAACCTAGTCCTATCTGCCTGCTCCTGGCCCATATCTCTCCAAACCTTCCCTATTCATCTATTTATCCAAATGTCTTGAAAACATTGTGACGGTGACATCCATACCTTGCTCAGGAAGTTCATCCACATGTGAAACATCCTTTGTGTAAAAAAATGCACCCATTTTTTGATGTTTCTTCTCTCTTCCTAAAATTGTGCCCCCGAGTCTTAAAATGCCACTCCTGGGGAAAAGATAACTATCAATAAAATCTTCATTATTTTAAAAGACTTTGACAAGGTCACCTCTCGATGTCCTTCACTCCAGTAAATAAGGTCTCCAGCCTATCCAGCCATTTTTTTTTAATCTATTTGGAGAGTAATAATAATTGACTTTGATTGACAAGAGAATCAACGCTCTTGAATAAAAAAAAAACTAAGGTTGTCAAGCTGACCTGTGCAAGTAATTTGGTCATTAAAACATAGGGTTGAGATCTTTAATCCACTTTTGATGTGAAAAATATTATGTGATAATATGATAATCTATTGAAAAATGCCCAGTAGTTCACAAGAATGCCTGCACACTCCGGGGACATGTATTGATTTACTTTTAGGCAAATTTAGTAACAATGAATTGAATACGTAAGACTTCTTGGGTTTTGCAGGAATTCTGCCCCTTGGAACAGCCATCCAGCTTAATTAGATTTAAATTTCAGGTATTGTGTCTGATATTACAGCATTATTCCACACTGAACAAACCAAAATGTGCACAAATCTATTAGAGTGGGCGTGTAAATGCTATAACTATTTTTAAAAAGATCATCAGAAAAACAATGAATCATTTCATTCAATATGCCATATATGGAAAAGTTCTTTTTCCACATGTCGAAAATCCAATCCACTATCCGATCAAAGGACAGCATAAGAGATATTGTACTAACGTTTTTAGTATTAAGAATGGCGAAATACATGTTTGTTGCAGAGTAAAAAAGAATTATAATCTCCTTCCAAATTGCCTGGGGAGCATCACTGCCAATTGACGTAATCCTTGGCCTATAGAGCTTCAAACAAATCTTGTTGTCATTTCAACTAATGACAAACAGCGCATGTGTTTTGAAGTCACTTATATATCCTGGCGGTTATAAATGCAAATTTTATTTCCAAATGAAAAGACGGTGTGCATGTTTCTAAGACGCAGAGGAAACGTCTTTATTCAGAAATGGGTCAACCAGTTATCATACAGATTGAAAACGTATACTACCCTATTATTGCAGTGATTGGAGTACCTGGTAAGACATTTAAAATGAGTATTTCTCTCGATATCAAGCCATATTTTCTTGATGAGATATTAAGCAATTACGACTGGTAAATTGGTGATGGTGTTCTTGGCAAAGATTAACATATCACCATTATGTACGCCTATACTAGTCACTTACACTGATGTTAATATAAATGAAAAATAGACAGAGTAGAACTAATCAAGATTTTCTACTTTATCCTCAGAAATGTAAAAATAATACATTGTCATTCACAAATACAAGTCGGTCTATTTATATGACGTTTGTGAATATAAGCTTGTGAAAATATTTAATTGAAATTTCTATAAGCATTAGTTTCCTTTGTACAGTAGGTGTTAAATGCTTAGACTGCGCTGGCAGATGAAAAGATGGAGGCAGATACAGTAACAATGTTTAAGAGGCATCTTGGGAGATATATGAACAGGTCCTGAATAATTGGAAATGGACCGTCTGAATGTGACTGGTTTTTAGTTCAGAATGGCATCATGTGACTTGGAGGGTTGAAGGGCCTGTTTGTGTGCTGTACTGTTCTTTCTCTTTCCACAATTTGACTAATTGTGTCATAATAGCATGAATAGTAAAAGTTTAATCTTCTTATTAAATACAATGATAAGCCATATATGACCAACATCCCATGTACCTTCGTGAATGCAAGAAATAAATCAATGGCCTCGGATTCAAGGTTCACAGGCCCGGGATGCAGAGTAGATCATTTGAAGCAGGCATAAGAAGCAATTTACTTACAGAGAAAGTGGTGATTTAGGGAACAAAGACATTCACTTTTTTCCCCCGAACACGAGATGGACGTGGTTATAGAGTCATATAGTCTCACAACACAGAAATGGAGCTTCCCGTTCAACTTGTCCGCATCGATCAGATATCCAAAATTGATGTACTCCCATTGCCAGTATTTGATCCATATCCCTCTGAATCCTTTCTATTCATGTATCCATCTAGATGCCATTTAAATATTTTAGTTGTACCAGCCTCCACCAATTCTACTGGCTGATCCTTCCATACACATAACACCCTCTGTATGAGAAAGTTGCCCATTACCTCCCTTTTAAATCCTTCCCCTTTTGTCTTTTTTTTTCCTTCTCGTCTTGGACTTCATGAACCCGCGAAGCAGAATTTGCCTATAAACATTGCACATGTACCTTATGATCGTCTGATATACAGTTCCGCCGAAAGATCATCCTCAGTCTCCATCTCTCCAAGAAAATTAGACCCAGCTTATTTGGACTCATTCAATAGCTTTCAACTCTGGTAAAATCCTTATAAGTCATATCTAAACCCTTTCAAGTTCAAGAACATCTTTCCAATAGCGGACAGACCAGACTTGCATCCCCAATAATGGCCGCATCGATGTCCAGTAAGGCTGCAACATGACATCCCGTCACTTATACTCAAACGCTACCCAATAAAGACAGGTGCACCAAATGCCTTCTTCACTATCCTGTCTACCAGCGAATCCACTTTCAGGAACTATTAATCTGCACCCCACGATCTGTTTGTTCGGCAACAATCTGCAGTACCCTATCATTAAGTCAATAAGTGCTACCTTTTCAAAATGAAATCCGTCATGTTTCTCTAAATTAAACATGGTCAGTCATTCCTTGAAGTTTCAACACATCTGTACTCTTATATAGCCTGCTTCACTGCTACTACACCAACAATACTTCAGTCATTTGGAAACTTACTAACTACAGTACACCCTTTTTATTCACATCTACGTCAATTAGATAAATAACAAAAAAAAAACAGTTGATCCAGTAATGATCCTTGTGGCACACAGCTGGTCACGGTCCTGCAGTCTGAAAAACAACTTCTCACCATCACCCACTGTTTCCTAACTCAAAGCAATTTTGTATCCAAGTAGTTAGCTCCGCTTCGATCCCATGTGATGTAAGATTGCTAACCAACATGCCATGCAGAACTTTGTTAACCCACTTGCTGAAAACCATACAGGTAACGTCCACCACCTTCAATCTTCTTTGTCACTTCTTCAAAAACGCAATCAGGGTTAGTGAGAAAGGATTCCCATGCACAACGCTATGTGGACTGCCCCTACTAAGTCTAAGCCTTTCCAAATACATGTGAATCTTGTCCCATGGAATCCCTCCCACAACTTACCTACCACTAAAGTCAGGATTACCGGTCTCCTCTTCCCTGGCTTTTCATTACTACCTTTCATAAATAACAAAACCACCTCAGCCAAACTCCAGTCTTCTAGCACCTCACCCGTGGCTATTGATTAGATTAGATTAGATTAGATTACTTACAGTGTGGAAACAGGCCCTTCGGCCCAACAAGTCCACACCGACCCGCCGAAGCGCAACCCACCCATACCCCTACCTTTACCCCTTTAACCTAACACTACAGGCAATTTAGCATGGCCAATTCACCTGACCCGCACATCTTTGGACTGTGGGAGGAAACCGGAGCACCCGGAGGAAACCCACGCAGACACGGGGAGAATGTGCAAACTCCACACAGTCAGTCGCCTGAGTCGGGAATTGAACCCGGGTCTACAGGCGCTGTGAGGCAGCAGTGCTAACCACTGGGCCACCGTGCCGCCCACGTGCCGCCCATGATGTAAGTATCTCAGCAAGGGGTGAACAATCACTTCTCTAGATTCGTAGAGAATTCTGGGATGCACCTGACCGTGACCAGCTGTGAACTGGACAGGTATCTACCTTTATGCATATTAAGTTTTCCCGAAACACTTCCTCTATGTTATGAACATTGTTCAAGACATCCCTACTGAAGTTTCCAAGTTCTGGATGTAAGTTCGCTTGCTGAGCTGACAGGTTCGTTTTCAAATGTTTCATCACCATATTAAATAATATCCTAGAGGGTTAACTAGTATAGTGACAAAACGTCTGGTCTGAGAAACGAACCTTCCACTCAACCAGCAAACCTACATCCAGAACATCAAACTGAGCTACAAATCTTCCCAAAACTCGCTACTTTTTCCAAGTTCTCTTATCAATTTATCTAGTCAGAAAACATTCCTTGCAATTAACAGCCTTTCCACTCATACTAAAAGGAACATTCGGTCTCTGCACTCTGGTAATTTCATTTCTGATGCCCTCCCACTTGCCAATCATTCACTTATATGCGAATAGCCTCACCCAAGCAACATTTGAAACCTCTTGCTGAATGTCATCAAAATTGACCTTAGTCCAATTTGTAACTTTAATTTTGAGATCAGATCAATTCTTTTCCATAACCGTCCAATAAGTAATAGAATTACCACTGGCCTCGAAGTGCTCCCCACTGACATCTCAGTCACTTTCCCTGCCTTATTTCTCAAGAGAAAGTCAAGTTTTTTTTTTCTCCTTCTCTAATAGGCACATCTATAAACTCAATATGAATGTAATTCTCGGACATCAAAGGGCATGGGGTAAGTGTGGGAACAGAGAACTGAGTTTTATGGTGACAGATGATCAGAATGAATAATAACACCATTTCAAAACGACAAACGGTTTACTCTAGTTCCGACATTTTATCTGCTCCCTGTTTTATGAATAACAACTGCAAAGGTCATAATCCAACGATTTTGTGACGTGTATTACTGAGTTATCATCTATTAATTTTAGAAAATGAATAACCAACAACTCACAATGCCAAGTCTCATGAAAGATACAAAAATGCAAATATTTTCAGAATGTTCAGTGTACTGATTTTAGCCACAAAACATAATGCTTTGGTTGATAAATCGAAGGCAATTTTGGGGCTTTGTATTGGCTAATATGGAACTAATGTTGCTGCTTTCACGGGACACCGAAAAAACACTCATGGAAATTCATCCGAACTTATTCTCCTTGTCCATATACGCAAACTGGCAGTATACTGTGTTCTTGCTGGACTCATTTACCCCAAAGCTGCAGACAATTTACAGGTTTTTTTTTCTTTTGTCTCGGGAAATGGCTATCAGAGCGTTTTTTCAGTTCCTGAACCATGTCTGCCGTTCCCTTATCTGTAAATGAACGTAAGTTATCAGCACACAAGAGTTGAAAGGCATGTAGAACTGCATCAGTTTATCATTGGGTGAAAATTGTAAAATCTGCCGGCTATCAGAATTGATGATAGAATCCAGCTGATCATTTGTTTCTATGAAAGTAACAGAAAACAATTTGTATCCTGTAGAGAAAGAGATAGCTTCAGAAATGTGTCCTGCTCTATGCATTAAGTAGCCAAGGCAAATTGCAAGCTCTGTGTGGACAAATTCATCTCATACTTGCCATACTTCTCAAGTTGTAGACCTTGGAAGTTGATTTGCTTCAAAAACTGTTAGTTACTTTTGAATGTTGTCTTGAATTTCAAAGCGGTTTTGCAATATTCATCTTGGTCAGTCAAAAGTCATTAAGACCAAGACCTTTGAGAGGATCTCTATGAACTTGCATACATAAGACACTTAATATGAACACATTTACCTCCATCAAATTCCGATTTTCTTTTGTTGGAAAACGTCAAAGTTTTAACCAAAACCCAGAGATACACAAATTCTGTGACTGACATACTAGGCAGGGAAATGAAACACAGAAATGGAGAGAATGACTGGAGTACAGAGTACGACGGCATTCAATTATCTACAAATTCAGAAACTGATAGAATGAGAATTGATATTTATACAATGCAATTTTCGGTGAATGAGAAGGCAATTTACAGAATACAAATATACGATGCTACCTAGAAGTTACTTACTTAGAATTGATAGCAGTGGTATATTGTTAGGCTGAAACTGCCAAAGGTGGGTTATTTAAGATCTGTTCGAAATGATAACAAGATAGTTTCAAAATGCAGCTAATTTTGGGATTAATACACTTAATACATATATGAATAAATAATTGGCAGTGTATTTTATATAACGTTACTTTTTATATAATTTACAAAAGCTAAATACTTAACTCAAGCTACTACATGCACATTTAAAAAGTGAGCCTCAAAATTTCTTCCTGCTCGGCAGGAACTTCAACGACAGCGGCACTGGACCTCCATCTTACATTCCATAACACTGGTCTCATGAATCCCAGTCTGATGGTGAAAGTCCATTATGTAGGACGATGTCCCTGATATTAATACTGTTCTGAATGTATCATCATTTTTTCGTACATTCAGTACGTCTCTAGACACAGCATTGCAAACATGCCTGGGTGGCCCCATGTTAACTGCATAAAATAATGTATTTTCATGAAAGTCCTACGAGCAGTGCTAGGCACGTGATATCAATGCTGCTACAAAGCTGATATTATGTACTGTATAACCATATTCGTAGTATTTTAAATTATTATAGACATTCCAGAAAACAATTTAAAACCATCAGTGGCTCCGTGTTAAGTGTATTAATGAGTGGTTCCAACAGATAGTAAATGTTATGCAGTTAGCTCCTCGCCAAAGCTAACTTTGTTTTTACACTCGGTCGATTTTCATATATTTTTCCAATTTGTTTCAATTGCTTGTGTCATGTCCAATTATCCCTTAACACTCACCTTTATGGATTTTTTCAAGGCATTATTTTTACGCCCAAACTACAGATCACTCTTTGATAGCTTGAAAACCCTCTTATGAACCCCTCTTAAAAATGCATACATATTATTCAATTGCCACAAGTTGGTTATGCATGCAATGAAGTTTGCACGCCATTACCAAGGTATATAAGACAAGCAAAGCACAATTAACAATAATGTAATAAACGTTGAGATAAGAACGAGTGTACTGCTGAAATTGCAGGTGACAACATCTTAAATATTTTGCACTGATAATGCACAACAAGGGCTTTTAAATTGTCAACTATGCAAATCAATTGGTCATGACCGTAAATTAAGGCAGTTTCTTGCCATGAGAAGCCATATTGAACTGTTGCCAAATGACAGCTAATCTGCTGATGCTGTACAATGATTTGATTACATTGTGTTTATGTCTAATTACATCAGTGATAACATAAATGTTGTCCTACTGGAGTTGACACGTGCATTGTCTCTCTTTTATGTGCTTGTCAATCATATGCATGATTAGTGTCAATTTCCTGAAATAATCTGTACTGATTGGCACTTTGGTCCACTCGAGATATGTTGCAATGTAATGGTTCAAAACTAGAGGTATGGAAGGGACATATTAGACCTTATGGCTGTTCCTTACAATCATCTTCCTGGTGGGTCTCGTTGTTCCCAACAAGCATTTGCCACGAGATAATGTTGTCCACAATATTATCCCAGTTCAATGGAGCAGAGTGATAAACTGACCCCATATTTGATGTTGTGTACTATTTAAAACCAAAGAAGTCGCATTACATATTGTAGCATTGCAAAAAGCTTTCAATAAATTAAGCATTAATTTAGAATGGGCGAGATGAAATAATTGACTCCAAGGCAACAAGTCTCAGGATAGCAATAAAATGTATTTTGCACGTTATTGTCTCGTTCTAATGGTATCCAATTTTTAATTTATTTTGTATTGTTTGTTTCTTGTTTTTTATAAACCTGTGAAATGTCATGTAAGCTGGGGTGCATTATAAATTACTTGCAGAAATGGAATATGTACGCACTCGTACAAGTCATTAGTAATCCGTTATGAAGAAATCAAAGGTTGTTGTGCAGTTTTGGGCTTAAAATATAGCTTTTACACATTATAATATATCGGTTAAGTTCAGCACCGAGATTCGACTAGGCGTGATACATGACACAAGCGGCGTTATCAACAAATTTCCAAACTAAGTTTGTGTAAAAGTAATCTGATAATTTTCTGTAGGCTAATGGTTTGTTCTACGCAGCAAATAATTTAATTGCTTCATTGGTCATTTTCCCAAACTAAGCAAAATAATTTTTGCAGAAACTTAAAATCCATGGACTTTAATGCATATATTACTGCTCTGCCCCAACTATAACAGAGACATTATATTTCCTCTACCCTACTTTTCTCATGTCAGTCTTACGTATAAATAGTGGCAACGGGGATTTACATGGGTTATCTCTCCTGTCATAGTTAAAACAATAGATAGATTGAATAATCGGGTATAGAAGTTCAATGACTGCTGAAGATAGAGCAACGGTATGGCTTTATGTGGATCCCAATATGTGGCCCATTACAGTGCCCCTTATGGTGGTTTGGACATCATTATCTATGTAATATGTTGGCATAAATACCAATCACTATTTCCAATTGTGACATCACACTATGACTGCTACGTAGCATCTTCCTGAAGCATTGTGTACAGAAAGTCATAACCATGCCTCTATTCAGTAGTGAAGTGCAATTATCAGTCAATTTGTTGCAGTTAAATGAGGGTGCTGAAGTTGCCCTCCTGATTTGTAGGATAACCTGGGATTATACTTTGAATTCTGGACGGGTCAATGTACCAGATCTCATAGAAGAATGCTGGTGTCATTTCATGCATTGGTAAAGTTCGGCATACTGCACAGATCATTCGGTGGACAATTAAAATTGTCTTGTGTTCAGTGATCAGTCTTACAATTCCCAACTCTCGATTCCATCCTTTCGCAAAAGTGTTCAGGTAATAGAAGATCTTGTGTTACAGAATGCAGGAGGACACATAGGTACCACATGAATCGCCACATCTTCAGTAAGCTGCAAGAAAAGTTTATTTTATGAATTTGAGATCTGATATTCATCCCACCGACGGGTGAATCCATACTTTTGTTGAGATGTGAATCGGTCACACAATTATTGTCATCAACTAACTGTCCTCAGGAATTACGTAGGAGTTTGCTACCCCATGTTGGGGTCGGATTTTCAGGTCGTATTCTAATTGTGGAAGCACCTGTAGCCTACTTTTGAGCTTAATTTAATATGTTTATTAACAACGCCTTTCATATGTTTTACTAATAGCTGCCTTTGCAAAATACATAACACAATGTTTCATTGGATTCCAATTGTCAAGAACCCATTGCTACATTGCTTGGACTGCGAAAAGTGACCCACTATCGGTTTGTATTTCCATTGGCTCCCTATATCATAAAATCAGGGCATATGGCCCTTTTATTGTACAGGTTTAATTTGTCGGTGTAACAGTTGTACAGAATCACGAGGCCCAAATAGCTGTTTACCTTCGTCAAAATATATTAAATGAACCATAAAGTCCTTTGGCCGAGTCCAGTCAGGTTTTGTGTCTTTATGAGTAGATGCTAAATTCCTCCTCTGCAGGAGGACATGTTTCACCTGCTGGGAGGATTTGCATTGGTCCAATACTTTGTGAGCAACGTCATGGATCAGAAGAATCCTTCGCTCCACAACACTTTGTTTGGTACCTGAGGTATCCAAATATCCAGACTGGGTATGTGACCACATGTAAAATTGTTTAAGCTCTTCTTCTGTAGTTCACCAAGCAATGTGCATCTTTGTAAAGCTATCAACTGTGTCATTGTGCAAACCATTTCAGAGATGTTCCTGATATGGGCATTAACATGACGTACACTTATGGAGAGTTATTGTGCTCCTTGCAGAACTTGTTCCACCAAGATTCTCTGCATAAGTGTATCCATACATCATCCATTTGTTGGTCTACCATATTGTCACTTAAACTGGCATACTATTGGCAACAGCCCAGGAGTCAGTGAAAATATGCAGCACCTTATGTTCTGCTTCTAAAGCAGGTGACAGATGCTAAGTCTGCCAAATCACTGGATCCATCAATACCTTCGTCTTCTGTATTGTCTGTTTGTTTGAGTTAAACACTGTAACTTTCCAGTGATAGTTTCCAATACCAAAGGTTGCAATGACATTTAGTTAATAAAGTACACTTTGCTTTTATGTTTTCAAATGTTCTAAAGGAAACCCTCATTATATCAGCGAATTGGGAATAGGGCCAGGTGATGGAGTTTCGTCAGTATTACTGGCAATATTTTTGTAGGGACTCGTCCCTTTGGCTACGCTTTTGAAATGTGCCATTACCATTCGGCTTTAGACTTCTGTTGTGCTCGTCCCATCCTCTTAGCGGCATTTTTGGGCAACACTCAAGTCAAGACGGCGAGTTCTGGCCTTCAAATAGTCTTAACTTTTCCAATTGTCCCTTCATTTTGCACAGGTACACAATAATATGCTAACAGCCCCTAGTCAAATGCAGTCTAATTTTGGGCAATTTCAGAAGTGGGTGAGATCGAGCAGAGACTGCTGCTCAGGCTGATTTTGCCACAAACTTCAAGCATGCAGATCGTCTGTCATAGGTACTTACAATTTTAAGGATGGTCCTGTACAATACAGCTGGGGAACTACTTGTGCAATCGCCTACCGAGTAGTGTCAAAAGCCTTGTGTTATGGTGGGCCCCATTCAAATGCTGACACTTTCTGAGTGATAACGTAAATAGATTGCAGTAAAGTACTTAAATGAATGATGTGCTTTCTCCAATAACCTAAAAGTCCAGTAAAGCTGAGCCATTACTTCTCTCAAAAAAACTTTCTTCAATGGTAGAAATATCTGGCCCCAGGTCACGAGACTCGCCTCCCTTTATTAGTTTCTTATGAGGGATCCATCTTTTTGATGGAATTGACTGTTATTTTGGAAGGAACTGTCTGAAGACCATTGTCGAATTTCTGCCCTGCATTTCGCAAATGGTACGCACTGCTGCATACCTGCTACACTGAGTTGTGCAATGAGTGGGCGTTTTTGGATGTGATACCAATCAGGCAGGCTGCTTTGTTACGGTGGTGTCAGGTTTCGACAATACACTTGCAGCTACATTCATCCTGGTAAGTGAGCAATATTTCATCACACTCTTACGTGGGATTTGTAGATGATGGATAATCTTTGGGAGTCAGCAGTTTAGTTGCTTCGAACAGCATTCTTATTTTTGCTGTTAAATTCTCGGGAAACACTGAATGGACGTATTTCTGTTGTTTTTGTTAATTATCTTGAGATATACAGTTAGTTTACACAATGCAGATAAAGAAAGAAAACATACATTTTCAGGCACACCATTGTTGTCTCACTATGTTTCAATTTTGATAATTTTACTAAATACGTTCTCTTTCTTTTACAGCTAATCTAGTCACAATTGTCATTCTGTCTCGTGGCAAATGCAGTCTCTCTAAATGCATAACTCGATACTTGATGGCTATGGCAGTAGCTGATCTAATGATCCTGATACTTGAAGTAATACTGTACGAAATTAAAGATGCGTATTTTCCTTATACATTTCTGAACTTTACTCCCATTTGCAGTCTCAACATGACCTTACTTTTTATTTCCATTGATTGCTCTGTTTGGATAACTGTCACTTTCACATTTGATCGATTCATTGCAATTTGTTGTCAAAGTCTTCGAGCAAAATATTGTACTGAGAAAACTGCAGCTGTGGTGATAACAATTGTTTTCTCTTTAGGTTGTGTGCAAAATATCCCAATATACTTCATTTACGAACCACGGGAGTTAATTCACAACGTGCCATGGTCCTGTTATGTGAAGTCAAGCTTCTATAAATCACCCTTATGGATAGCATTTTTATGGCTTGAAACCCTTTTAATACCATTTCTTCCTTTTATTTTTATATTGGTGCTCAATTGTCTGACCACGAGGTATATTCTATTGGCTAACAGAATCAGACATGGTCTCCGAGGTAACCACATTGCAGGTAGTAATAATGATCCAGAGGTGAACAACCGAAGAAAATCCATCATTTTGCTGCTTGCCATTTCAGGCAAGTTTATAATGTTATGGATTGTCATTTTCATATATTTCTTGATTGTGCAATTTGCAGATGTACAGTTTTTCGAAACGACTTATAATGACTCTTTCACTATTATGGAACAAATTGGTTATATGCTTAGTTGTTTAAGTTCATGTACCAACACATTTATTTATGCAGTGTCTCAGAGAAAGTTTAGACAGGAGGTAAAAAATATAATTAAACATTGTCTGGCTTTCATTACTCAAATAATCAAATAAACTTGGCAAACTTATGGAGTCAAAAGAGCGATTTTATCCTCACAAATCTGACCTCAACTAACACGTACACTCAGGTCTCTCAAAGACAATTGTAGCTGCAGCCGAGATTCTATATTCGAAAATTTAGTCGATGGGCTCAAAAATAAATTCCGTAATACATCATTGAGGAAGAAGATCACTCTGAGTGATGACTTAATCTGTGAGACCCGCTTAGAATGGGGATCGCTAGGAATCTGTTTAAATGAAAGAATTCTGGTGTAATTTCTTTCCAAGTTCAGAGAAGATTTGTAGCTCAGGTTGATAAGTATGTAAATTAGCTCGCTGAGTGAAGGGTGTTTTCAGACGTTTCAGGAACAGAGCACCCATGGGATCACCAATATCAGGTCTTGCAGTGGAAGCAGTAATGCAGAGGCTAGAAAAAGCTTCTGTCTCATCTATCCAACCCAATACCTTGGGTCCGCTACAGAGATGACACCTTTGTCATCACAAAACAGACCAAATTACAGGAAACAAACAACACCATCAACAATATCTTGGCAGGTACAAAATTCACAAACGAGAAGGAGAACGACAACAGACTCCCATTCCGAGACGTGACAGTTGAATTTGCAGATAACAAAGAGCTTCAAAACAGCATCTACAGAAAAACAACAATCAGATACAAAATACGTAACTTCAGATGCAATCATCCCAACACGCACAAACAGAGCTGCATCAAGACATTATTTCAACGAGCTACACCACACAGCAGCACCCACGAACTACAAAAAGCAGAAGAATAACATGGTTACAACATTTTCAAGAAAAGTGGATACCCAATAAACACAATCCGATGATTCCTCAGAAACAAGCCCAAACAAGCAGACACAACACAACCAAAAATATAGCCACATTACGTTCCATCAATGACATATCAGAAATGACTACCAGATTACCCCAACGCCTTGGCATCATGGTAGACCAGAAATCTATCAACACAGAAAACTATCAACAGTGACGAATGAACCTAAAGGAAACATTAGATACTACCAGCAAAACTAACATCATTTACAAGATAGAGTCATAGAGTCCTACAGCACGGAATAGACTCTTCGGTCTGAATCACACATGCAAACCAGATATCCCAAACCAATTTAGTCCCACCTGCTAGAACCTGGCCCATATCCCTCCAAGCCCTTCCTATTCATACACCCATCCAGATGCCTTTTAAATGTTGCAATTGTACTAGCCTCCACCACTTCCTCGGCAGCTCATTCCATACATGTACCACTCTCTACTGATTTATCCATTTTCATGCGTTTCAAGACATCTAACACTTCCTCCTCTGTATCCCATCGTACCAAGCCACGACACCCTGTGTCAGAACCTCTCTGGCGTCCCATCGTATCAGGCAATTGGACACTATATGAGAACATCTTTGGCTATGTCGAAGGCATCTTGAAACCCATTGTACAGGGGATCCCAGCTTCTGCTGCGGCACTACAGATTTCTTACAGAAACTCAGCACCCACTGTGCAATCAAACTAGGAACATTCTTCGTCACAATAGACATTTCAGCACTCTACACTGGCATCCCCACAATGACGGCATCATGGCAAAAGCCTCAGTACTCAACACCAACAACTGCCAATCTCTGAACGCTGTCCTACAACTCCTCTGTTTAATCCTCGATCACAACGTCTTCACCTTTGACAACCAGATCTTCATCTAGACACATGGAACAGCCATGGGGAATAAAATGCGCACCCCAATATGCCAACATCTTCATGCACAGGTTTTATCAAGACTTCTTCTCTCTGCAGGACCTCCAGCCAACACTACATACCTGGTACATTGACGACATTTTCTTCCTCTGGACCCATGGCGAGGAGTCACTGATTAAACTACACAGTGATATTAACAAGTTTCATCCCACCATCAAACTCACCATGGGCTACTCTAATATCTGAATCATTCTTGAACATGCGTATCTCCGTCAAGGATGGACACCACAGCACCATACTCTACCGCAATCCCACAGGAATCTTACAATGCTACGCTTCTCTAGCTTCCACCCAAAACATATTAAAACAGCCATCCCCTATGGACAAGCCCTACGCATACACTGGATCTGTCCAAATGAGAAGGAACGTGATGGGCACCTGGAAGTACTCAGGGATGCCTTCATAAGAGTGGGGTATGATGCTCATCTTATCGACCGCCAATTCTGACATGGCACAGCAAGGAATGATAATGACCTCATCAGGAGACAGTTAAGTGCTGCAACCGACAGTTGTGCAGTACTTCCTAGGAGCCGACAGACTACACCATGTTCTTCGTGGTCTGCAACACATTATCAATGAGGATGATCACTTTGCCAAGACCTTCCTCACGCCTCCACTTCTCGCCTTTAGACAACTACTAAACCTCAAACAGATCATTGTTTGTAGCAAACTGCCCGGCTTTCATGAAAACTCCATACAACCCTGTCACGTTAGGTGTTGCAAGATGTGTCAGAGTGTGGACATGAATATGCATGGGGACACCTCCCACCATATAAGTGGCAGGTGCTCATGCGACTCATTGAATGTTGTCTATCTCATACGTTGTAGGCAAGGATGCCTTGAGGCATAGTACACTGGTGAAACCAAGCAGAGGCTACAGCAATTGATGAATGGGCACCGCAGAACAATCAACAGACAGAAATGTTCCCTCCCAGTTGTAGAATACTTCAGTGGTCAATGACATTCAAACTTGGACCATCGGGTGACCATCCTCCAAGGCACAAATCAGGACAACATTTCAATTCCCCCTCCCACTCCACCAAGGATATGCAGGTCTTTGGACTCCTCCATCGCCAGACCACAACAAAACGACGGTTGGAGGAAGAGCGCCTCATCTTCCACCTTGGAACCCTCCAACCACAAGGGATGAACTCGGATTTCACCAGTTTCCTCATTTCCCCTCCCCCCACCTTGTCTCAGTCTAATCCATCGAATTCAGTACCGCATTCCTAACCTGCAATCTTCTTCCCGACCTCTCCGCCCCCACCCCAGTCTGACCTATCACCCTCACCTTGACCTCTTTCCACCTATCACATTTCCGACACCCCTCCCCCAAGTCCCTCCTCCCTACCTTTTATCTTAGCCTGCTGGACAAACTTTCCTCATTCCTGAAGAAGGGCTTATGCCCGAAACGTCGATTCTCCTGTTCCCTGGATGCTGCCTGACCTGCTGCGCTTTTCCAGCAACACATTTTCAGCTCTGATCTCCAGCATCTGCAGACCTCACTTTCTCCGCAAATCTGGACAGGCAGAGCACAGGCTAATAGCTAAGTTCGGTACACACACTCCAACACACACAGACTCCTAGATACACACACTCCTATACACCCACACACTCTCACACATACATTCCCACTTTCACACATGCACCTTCTCACAGACTTCAACCCCATTACACTCACACTAACATACACTCTGTCTCACAGACACTCACAACCCAGCACCCCAGTCACACACGCACTCCTACAGTCACACACACACTCACACATGTAGCCTCTCACAGACTTAGTCCCCGTTACACTCACACACACACATATACACTCTCTCTCACAGGCACTCACAACCACCCACCGTACACACACATGCACACATACAAGTTTGTGTGGTGCATTTGTACTTGCAGAGTTACATTGTACTATGCTCAAAAACTGCATGAATCCATCTAACACTCTGTAAACTCATGTTTTGGATTAGAATCAGTTTAAACATTATGGCACAGACAACAGTACACAGGGGGCGAGCACCTTCACCACATTATCTGGGCTGACACCAATTTTTAAAGTTAAGCTGAGAATGCAATGTTTAGATTAGATTACTTACGGTGTGCAAACAGGACCTTCGGCCCAACCAGTGCACACCGACCCTCCGAAAAGCAACCCACCCAGCCCCCTTCACCTGCATTTACCCCTTCATCTTACACTACGGGCAAGTTAGCATGGCCAATTCACCTAACCTGCACATTTTTTGGACAGTGGGAGGAAGCCCACGCAGACACAGGGAGAATGTGCAAATTCCACACAGACAGTTGCCTGAAGCGGGAATTGAACCCGCTCTCTGGCCCTGTGAGGCAGCAATGCTAGCCACTGTGCCACCGTTTAAAAAACGTTTTGTGGCTTACACCATTGACAGCTCAGTCCCCTGCCCTGCTTATTTCCCAAGTGTAGGTCAAGATTTGCACCTTCTCTAGTAGGTACATCCACATACTGAATCAAAAAGTGTTCTTGTAAACACTTAACAAATGCCCGTCCGTCTGAACTCTTAACACTATGGCAATCCCAGTCTATGTTTGAAAAGTTAAAGCCCCCTACCATAACCACCCTATTATTCTTACAGAAAACTGAGATCTCCTTACAAACTTGATCCTCAAATTTCCACTGACTATTAGGGGTCTATGATACAATCCTAATAAAGGGTTCATCATTATTTTATTTCTCAGTTCCACCCCAATAACTTCCCTGGATGTACTTATGGGAATATCCTCCCTCAGTACAGCTGTAATGCTATCCCTTGTCAAAGACGCCACCCCACCCCACCCCTGTCTTGCTCCCTTTCTATCCTTCCTGTAACATTTGTATCCTGGAACATTAAGCTGCCAGTCTTGTCCATCCCTGAGCCACGTTTTTGTACATGCTATGATATCCCAGTCTCATGTTCCTAACCATGCCCTGAGTTCATCTGTCTTCCCTGTTCGGCCTCTTCCATTGGAATTAATGCAGGTTAATTTATCAGTGCTATCTTTTTCTCTGCTTTGACCATGCCTGCCCTGATTGTTTGCATCGCTTCTTTCTCAACTGTACCAATCTCAGATGGATCTCTTTCCTCAGTATCTCCTTGGCCTCTGACCCCCCACCTCCGCTTTCGCACGCAGTCACCTGACTGGTTTAAATCATCCCCTGCAGCTCTAGCAAACCTCTCTGCCAGTATGTTAATCACCTTCCAATTTAGGTGCATCCTTTCCTTCTTGTACTGGTCACTTCTACCCCAGAAGAGATTACAATGAACCAAAAATGTCAATCCTTCTCGCAAACGCGCTCCACAGCCATGCATCCATCTGTTCTATCCTCCTCCTACACTCACTAGCTCGTATCACTGGGAGTATTGCAGATATTCTTACTCTCAAGGACCTCCTTTATAAATTCGTGCCGAACTCTCTACATTCTCCCTTCCGAATCTGATCCTTTTCCCTTCCTACGTCGTTGATTCCAATGTGCACAACAACATCTTGCTGGGCCATCTCCCTCCTCGGAACATTCTGCACCCTCTCTGAGACATTCTTCATGCTGGCACCAGGGAGGCAACACACCACTCTGATTTTCGACTGCTGGCCACAGAAACGTCTGTCTGTGCCTGGGTATAACGCATTCAATCTCTTGGAACCCGACGTACCCCTCACTGCATTCGAGTCAGTCTCGATAGCAGAAAATTAGCTGTTCATGCTATATTCCCCTGAGAATCCATCACTCCCTCATGTTTCCAAAACAGCTATTTGTTTGAAATGGGGTTAGCCAGAGAAGACACCTGCACTACCTGCCTACCTCTTCTACCTTTCCTCAAGTTAACCAATCTATGTGACTATATCTGCGACTTTTCTCCCTTCCTATAACTGCCATCCATCATAACCCCTTACTCTTGTAAATTCCTCATTGCCTCTAACTATCCCTCCACCTGATTCATTCAGCCTGATCGGATGTGCAACAAACAGCATTTATTGCAGATACAATCCTCAGTAACATGTGAATTCTCCCTAAGCTCCCACATCCGACCATAAGAGCATATCACTCTTCTAAGGCCATTTTTGCTTCTTCCAACCGGCAGTTCCAGAAAATAGTGCTGTCTTATTTCTCTACAAAACACTGCTGTAGGCTAATTTAATACTTATGACTTATATTTTTAAGTTTAATCAAGAGACATATGTCAGTAAAATATATAATCAAGAAAGAGCCCACTCCTCACACTACTGAAGTCTTCCTGTAAGGCCACACATAAAACTATGCACTAATCTGTTTCTATGCTGTGACCTCTCCCAAACAGGCTCCTCCAATATCAGTTGTGAATTTTATTGTGTGTTTTTATTGAATTTTATTTAATTTTCATAGATGCACTCTGATGTCCAGCGATATGTGAATTCAAGCAACAAAGGCAGTAACTAGTGCAGGTTTACGGCTGTCAGGGAGCAGACAGGGTTTCTTTTTCTCTGTCTCCTGTACTGACCTGACCATGTGCTGCCTTTGTCTGTTTCTCTCCCTTTTAAAAGTTGTTTTGACATTTGTTACTCAAAATTCCAAACAACGAAACAGTATATAAAGCAGTAATTGCTGCGCATAAAATTCTGATCCTAAAATACATCAAAAAAAGGAGCAGCCTGAGACAGCCAGAAATTTTTCCCATCCTCCATCTTGCACGAACCAGATTCCTCCATACCATGCAAGAACTATTTTTAAAAAACCACTATATTGAATAAATAAGCAATAAACTTGCCAATAGGATAAACGAACACCAAGTAGCCATCAAAAGACACGACCCACCATGCATACTGACAAAGAAGGACACCACTTTGACTGGGGAAACACACACATCCTAAGAAAAATAAAAGAAAGACATACACGAGAATTCATAGAGACATGGCATTCTTACCAGAACTCCATCAATAAACACATAGATTTAGATTCTATCTGCCTTCTCTTTAAAAAAAAACAGAAATTACATCACCCACCTTAAGAAACCAAGACCTACAAATAGAGACGCGGGACATGCCACCAAAACTTCACCGAAGACTCTCACCAATGATGTTACTTAGTCATGATGATGAAACGTCTGAAAAGAAACCTTCCAGCTCAGCAAGCAAACTTACGTACTAATGTTTCCGAGTCCAGTTCAACAATTAAAGACAGATTCAAAGAAAAACCTTTCAGGAAAATTAACTTCTCTAATTTAAGGAGCCAACTAAATGTTAGAGGACGTTTGTATTCAGAGACCAAAAACCCCTTGTCTAAACGATGTGTTAATTACTGGAAATAAGAAGTGACTCCAAGAAAAATCATGCTTGAATTTGATTTAAAAGACATGGGATCATTGCCTGGCTCTAAGAGTAGCAACGACAATTATTCAGTTTCTGTTTTCACAGAATGTTCACGTCATGCATGAACGTAAAAATGCAGTTGATTGGGTACACATTTAAAAAATAACTTCAGTGCACATTTTAAATATATCAAGGCTTAAGAAAATGTTTATTTTCTCAAGACAGGGCATGTGACAAGAGGAAAAGTTTAAGATAATGCTGTGGCACAGACACTTTTGCAGCTACTTACTGCCAGATGTTAATCTCGCAATATCACAAACATAGAGTACATTCCACTCGCTTAATGGTACTAACCACACATCAGTAAAATCTGAGCAGATTATGGATTTTGAAGATAGGCTAGTTCTAACTGTACCCTTATACCAGTAAAAATAAGAAAGTCAAATGCTGAATCATAGCACATCCAGATTTATAAGTCAGAAAATACTTTAAGTTGGCGGGACACACCATAGTAGAAAGGCCACGAAAGACTAGAGTAAAATGCAGAAAGTAACTGCAAGCGCAGGCAGGAAACTCTTTGTCAGATCTAAATGGTAAAGAGGTCCGAGCCCCACTTTTGTGTGTCAGAGAGACGACTGCTGTTGATTTAACCGGAGGGTCATCACGGAATAGTCAAAAGAGAAAGTTGAGAGGGAGGTTATTTCAAGATAACCTCAGAGCTCAGCTGGTATGCGAATGGAACTATTGTATTGATATTACAAACCAAATGTCTGAGTTTACCAACACCATTCGACATTTGGATTGTCTGAATGAAGTTAAAAAATAAAAATGCAGCACCAATAAATGGAATATTCGCATTGTTGTCATACTTCTGATCAAAGCTCAAGGCAAATAAACAAGTAAAAAAAACTAGTCAAAGGTATCTTATTCGCAGAAGAAACGTGTGAAGAAAACCATGTTGACAGCAGAACCAGAAAGAGGTGCAGTTTAACAGTATCAAAGGACAAAGAGAGGAGTATCACCACAAGAAATAGGAGCGAGAAGTGAAGCTCCAGTTGCTAATAATGAGTTAGATGGTAACACTGGAAAAATGAAGATTAAAAAGAGTTTGTTCTGTTTGGGACCGTTTGCTGATATTGTTTGAGGTGTCAGGCAAAAGACTGTTATGGACTAGATTAAATATTAAAATATATTGAGAAAATAGCCTAGAAACCCAAATTTCCTTGTTTTTAAATAAAGTGCGTCGGTAATTACGTTGTTTCATCCTGTTACATGTACTTTTGTATAATTTTCAACTTTACTGGCTGTGGCAAGAAACTCCATTTAAACAACTTGACATTTTTATCACTAATTTGCTTTTTTTCTTCCAGAAGCATGAAGTGCTTATGAACGATATATAAAATTGTCTGAGATACATTACTGTCAACGTAAATGTTGAAATGTTGCAATACCAACAACAAGCTCAATGTCCCCTTCTCAACTGTGAAATATTTCCGATGATGGCTATTCAAATTTCTGGAAATATGTCCAATAGGACTGTCGGTCTTGTCGTCATCATTTTGCAAGAGTACAGCACCAACAACCACATCAGTCGCATCTATCACCATCTTGCTTTGCATAGCTCGGTGTGGAGAACTTTGAGGTTGTGGTTAATACAGCTTTTATCTTGCCAGGTGTTTTCTGACAGTCTTCCACGCACTGTAAGTTTCTGAACTTCTTCAATAGTTCAATCAGTGAAGAAACCACCCTTAAAATTTGGTGCGAGCTACCAGTAAAACAAGCACTCAGTCCCAGGAATTGTAGTACGTCCATCTTCGTCGATGGTATGGGGAAATCCCTAATCGCATTTATTTTCATATCCTGCTGAGACATCTGTCCAAGTCCTTTGACACACGCCATAAATGCGACTTTGTCTTTTGCAAACTTACTGCTAGCCAGGTTTATCACCAAGCCCATCTCCTGAAGTCAAGTGAACAATTCTGACAGTTGTTCCATAAGTTCCTCGCACACGGAATATCCTAAGCCCAACCATCTTCAGCTGCTTCATCAATGACCATCCCTTCATCGTCAGGTTACAGATGGGTATGCTTGTTGATGATCGTACAGTGTCCAGCACCATTCACTCAGCTTACTCGGATATTGAAGCAGTCCATGTTCAGATGCAACAACGTCTGGAAGAAATTCAAACTTAAGCTGATAAGTGGCAGGTAATATTCACGGCACGCAAATAACAGGCATTGGCGATCATCAGGACTAGACAATCCACCGACTGTCCCTTGACATTCAATGGTGTCACCCACTCCTTAGAATAACTCACCGTCTGACTCCCCAAATCATGTCCACCAGTGACAAGGCGAAGATAGGAGTGTCATGGAATACACCCCACTTGCCAGGGTGGCTGCAGTTCCAACAATGTTGTTTGATTTGCACAACAGCCATTCTACCCTTAACGGCATTCTTGGCCACAGACATCACGTGGACTAACGCAATTCAAGATGGCAAACCAACACTACCTTTTCTTGAGCATCTTGGCACGGGTAATGTATGTTGGCACCCAACGACACCCACATCCCATAAATGAATTATTCAGAAATCCAAAGCATTAGTGCACATATGCTCAACTGTGAAGCAAGTCATGATCCTTGCAATACTCCAGTACTCACAGACTATCAACATAATAATGAGCGATGCCTTCATATTCTCTGGGGTTTTTGTTTGCCTGCTAGCCATGAGTTATTTCTGGGATAAAAACACTCCGCTACTCCCTCAGCATCTTATCTCACACAAAATGAAAGATTCCTGCAAAGTTCAGTCCTTCTGGTAACACCTGAGAGTCGAAAACAAAGTTCGTGTTTCGATGCCAATTTGACTCTTCTGAGCTGAAAAAGAAAGTGGCATTTGGTTTGCGAATGGGGTGGGGAGTGGGTCGGTGTTAGCTGTGAGTTGTAAGGCATAGGTGGAGCCCAGAGAAAGAAAGAGGAAGGCAGAAAGATAAAGGGATGGTTGATAATTAAGCAAAGAATAAATGTTTGATAGATAATGGGGATTGTGAGTGGTGAAAATGGATTTACTGCGGCTGCAGCAAATCCTGTCATGACACCAGTTGAGGCTTGGGTGTGGGTAGTAGATCATGGAAGGAGCTATGGCTCAAATCGATATTCAGTCCTGAAGGCTGCAAGGATTCTAAGTGGAAGATAAGGTACTGTTCCTTCAGCTTGTGCTGAACTTCATTGAAGCAATACAGCAGGCAGAGACAGAAATGTTGGCACGAGACCACGATGGTGTGCTGAAATATCTAATACCTGGAAGCACAGTAATACTTCATAGACATGCATGATACCAAATTTGTTGAGGATTTTAGTGATATTCTGTTGAGAATGTTCAGAATTGCCTCGCTTTTTGAATGAAAACAACAAATCAGAAGCGAACTCCTGCAAGGACTAAGATTTCCTTTATTTTTATTACGATTCTCTAAAGTTTTCCCGTCACTATGAGTGCTTCATCCTCAGTGTCCCATGACGTACTGTATTGAAACCTACAAATAGCTCATTGAGTCGCTAATTGCCTGCAATTTTTAAACTGAGTATCGAGTTAAAATATGAACCCGGTTATGTATTCTGTTGAAGATACATTATATGGTCGTTTTAACTCAAATCTGCATTTCGTTTTTTTTAATCTTTTTTTAAATGGTATTTTGTACTTATGTTGCGGTGCAATTCTGAGCAAAGACGATTTGGAGCTTTCAATCTGATGATGAGGAAACCATTATGCACAAAGGAACATGAGTATATCAGCCATCTCGTGGAGTGATACTACTGTGCAGACAATGTCAGCTTTGTTGTCAATTCAATATGAGCAATGGATACTAAGGAAGCGGGGCTGGGGTGCGGAAAACAAGCTTGGATGTCCAATCATTGTGAATTCATATGTTTCATTATATGAAACAAAAGCAGGATAAAGTCGTGCAGTGATCCGTTCTACTCCTTTCTTTAATAAAATCGTTAAGAACCTGATTACAAACAGAAAATGCATTGCTGCGAGTACATGATTACCGTTTAACCATTTTCTTCACAAAAAAGGTCAGTCTGCGTTCATTAGACTTAAGATTCTCCCTCTAATGCAGTTTTGGGAAATAAATCGAAAAAGTAGAGCACAGTTTTAGAGAAGAAGTCGCAAGTTTCTGTTTCAAATGGGCATTGTATACTTTTGAAAATGTAACCACCTCTTTCTTGAATTTCCCCTTATTGATTCTATTTTTTTTCAGGATCTTTTATCATTGATTCAAGTCATTATTAATCATTTAAGCTCCAGAAGATACGGATCTCGCCTTTCTAAACTTCCCTCATAAATCAAGCCACTCATCCCAAACGTTAGTACTGATAAGCCCTGTCTGAAGTGTTCGTTGTATTTACATTCTTGCTTATATCATGTGCACATAAATGAGCAGAAGTCCAGATTTAGTCTCACTTCCCGGCAATTTTCTTTTAGCATCTTTTGAAACAGCTGATATCACTGAGCTTTGTGGTGAAGGTTAGGAAAAAATGGATTTAAAATGATATTCAATGGACATGACAAAGAAAAACGATCCCTGCTGCAAGCTTGAGAAGCATACTGGAAATGTTTGAATTGTTTCATGTCGAGTGCGCTTTGTTAACGGTTTCAATGCACGAACTGTGCAGTAAAGGACACTAATAATTAGGTTACATAAGGAAGCCAATGAAGACAAAAATGCAAAAACCTTCCTAAAATAAAATGCACTCGTAAACCAATTAAACATTTTGTTTGTATTAGTTCATGTGATTTCTCCACCGACTACTGTTCAGCTGTCTTCTTGCAACTTTGAAGTCTATGCCACACGGGGATTAAACTAGAAATTCAGGGGAGTGAGAACTGGATCAGGAAGATTGAGGAGGGAGAACTAAGATAGAAGCAAAGGAAAGAACAACGAGAAGCCGAGTGGAAGGCAATAAGAGAACGGAAGGTGGAAAAGTCACTATGGTATAAAATAAAACTAAGATGCATACAAAAGTTAAAATCATAAATCTAAATGTCTCGTACGTTAATAATAATAACATTCAGAGCATGTTTGATGAATTAACAGCGAAAGTAGATATAAATGCTTATGATATGGTTGCAATTACAGATAGACAGGTGCAGGATGACCAAGGATGACAATTGTGTTCAGTGATCATTCTTCAGAACTGAATGCGCCATGTAAAAGTGATAGTTATCTTGTTGTGAAGGTTTAGGAGGGTTAATGAGTGGACAAGTGAAAACAAGCCTTTGAGAAATAAATATATTGTTGATAGTTCGCCAGAGAAGAAGAGCAGCAGAATTGATAATACTGGATATGATGGATGAGTGAAAATGAGTTGACTGTGCTGAAAGCCATCCATGTTCTGACAGAACCTGAGACGTTGAGGCAGGAAAAGGCATTGAAGGAGATAATCGTTCTCTACAAACAATGTACTCGATTTGAAATTCATAAAGCTGCGTGGTACAAAAGCGAAAATTAATTTTGTTCCTTCAGGTTGTGCTGACCCTGGCTGTTTTAATTCAATTATTCATTTCTATCCAACACAAACAACGGTATTAAATCTGAAGAGGATACATACAATTTTTTAAGAAATGACAGCAAGCTAATAAGTTTGAATCGTTTTAAAATTCAGCAAAGGAGGACAAACGATTTGACGAAGTGATGGGGAATTACAGTTTGAGAGTAAAATTTCAGGAAACATAAAAAATGATCGTAAATGCTTCGAAAAGCATGTGAAGTGAAATAGATGAGAAAAGCAAAATGTCTGTCCCCAACTGTTAGAAGTTTGGAAAATTGTCATCGGGAACAAAACAATGGCAGACGCATTTAGCACAAACGTTAGTTGCATCTGTACAAACCTGGGAACATATAACTTCCCAGAAATGCTGGGGAACGAATGAACTAGTGAGTAGAATGGAAAGAAATTGGTATTAAGAACATATTTTGGAAAGGAAACATTCAGAACTAAAAACTGCCAAATTTCCAGGGCCTGTTAATTTGCATTATCGAGTAAGAAAGAATGTGATCCTGGAAATTTTGGATGCATTGCTGGTCATCTTTCAAAATTTTGTTTACATTGAAGTAGTTCCTTCAGATTTGATATTGGAAAATATAACTCCACTATTTAAAAAACAGAGAGCAACACCACTGAGAAATGTAGATCATTTAGCCAAACACCAGCCTTGTGAAAAATCCGAGCGTATATCATAAAACAATAACTTGCAAAACATTAGCTAGATTTGATAAAGTTGGTCTTAGCTTTTGAACAGAAATTGTTGAAGAAGAATTACACCCGAAACGTCGACTGCTCCACATCCAGATGGAAATCATGATGAACAAAACCATTCATTGTTTTCAAGAAAGGACAAGGTAAAATCATTAAGTGAAAATAAATCTATGTAGCACAGTTGATTTTCCAGAAGTATTTTGGTAATATCCATGATGAAAAGTAGTTTTTAAGTGAAACTTATTAACTTTTTTGTGTGCATGTGTATATAACGAATCATTTCTAACTCTCTTAACGGCACAAAATGAGGCAGGACTGCAAGTTGTGAGGAGGATCCAAGAAGATTTTAAGGTGATTCAGAGAAGTTGGGTGACTGGGCAGTTGCAGGCAAAAGTGGCTAAATGTGAAGTTATGCGACGTGATGTTAACGATAGATAAGAATAACTTTAGTTAAATTATGATATATTGTGAAAATGGCTGCACGAAATGGTGCTAGGTCTTTGTACTCAGTGAATGATAGACTGAAAGATGCTTCAGGAAAATAGTATATCGGCTTATATTGCAAGATGATTTGAAATTCAGAAGTAATATATCTACGATGGGTTTATAGTTCTTTGCTAATATCATACCTCGAATACAGCGTGCAGTTTTGGCCTTCTTACAAGGCATATTCTAAAAAGATTGTTCAGACGAAATATTGAGAGAAGCAAAATATAAATTGCTGCATGAACTCAGCAGTTCTAGCATCTTTGGAGACAAAGCAGAGTTAACAGTTCTGAAAAAGGGTCATTGGGGAAGTGTCTTTGGACTCGCAATATTAACTCTTTTTTCTCTCCACAGATGCTGCCAGATCTATTGAATTACATCAAAAATTTTTCTTTCTCAGTTAGATCTTCAGCATCCGCGGTGCTTTGTTTTATTCGAAATTAGGATTGTCCCCAGTTGGGAAATCCACAAACAGTGCCCCCAGTCTCAGGAGATGGCGTGGGACATTTAGGTCTGAACGGATGAAAGTGCTATTTCTCTTTCAAAGGGTTGTGGACATGTGGAAATGTCTGCCAGAGAAAAAAGCTAAGGAAGAAATGCCATTGAATACATCCGAGAAGAGTTTCAGTTGTTGTTTTGAGTTTAACGTTATCGAGGGAAATGTGAGGTTAAAAAGTGGAATGTGGCATTGAGAAAAAAGTTCAATAATGATCACACTTAATGGAAGAGCTGGCTTAAGATGCGGAGTGCCATGATCCAGTTTCTAGTTTTCTTGTTTCCATATTGTACAGTTGCACACACGGTACTCTTAGAAAAGCTGTTTCAGAAATTCGATCAACTGAAAGCGGATGAATGGCCACTTACCTCCAAGGCACAGCAGTGTACAACTTGGAAGGAATATGCCTTCACACCCCCGCCCCTACTACTCCACACCCCAAACTCCCCAGCCCCATTCCCTCACCAGACCATCACCATCATGAATATGCTTCACTGATCTTTCTTGGAGATTTCAACTTTGAGAAAAATGTCAAAGTTTAGAGTGGGTTTCATTACGTTTATTAGGATATAGTAGAAATATTGATAATGAGTTTTGACAGTCTTGAAGAAATTGGTGAATAACGATTTAAAAAATCAAAGAACATTGAAAAGTAAAGCCCACAATAACCTGTAACGGTCAAGTGCTTTCCTGCAAATTTAATATCGTTTACTTGGGAAGTACAAGTAGCAAAGTTAATTTGATAATCCTCTACTAATTCTGAGACAAAATGAGTGAACTCTTAACGGTGAAAAAAACAGGCAACATTATATGGATAAATTTCACTGATGATAACTGCCAAGTATTGTGAAGGTGTAGCAGAGTACTGTACCTTGAAGAGAGTTGAAAAGCTAGCAAGGACTGACAAAGCACAGAGAGTCTTGAACAAGGCAACAATGTAATATTTGGTCGAAACAAATAGCAGCAGCTGGGTTGCCATGAAACAACAAACTTCAATTCGGCCAATCAGTTTAAATTCCGTCCCAAGATACCAAGGTAAAATCAAATTCTAATTTGGTATTTTGATCATATCACAATTAATTAACCGATCTGCTGATTTGGGAAATAAAACCGGGCATTTTGAACATTTAGGAGGAGAACTGCTACCGACCAGCAAATGTAGACTGCTAGGTGGGGAGGACTAACGCTATTGTACATGAAGTATTCATAGGGAATACTGCTCCGATAAAACAACACCCCTATCGTCTTAAGCCTTTCAAAGTCCGAGAGGTCTAGAAGGATGTGGAGGCCATGCTCAGCGAGGATATCAGTGAACCAGTCCAGAGTGAGTGGGGTTCACCAGTCGTCTTAGTTCCGAAACCAGAATGGACTCAATGTTTTTGCATGGATTATCGGAAGGTCAACGCCATGCCAAATTCGGACTCATATCCAATTTGGGGATTGGAAGACGGCATCGAGAAAGTT
Organism: Chiloscyllium plagiosum; assembly: GCF_037043375.1. Taxonomy (NCBI): domain Eukaryota; kingdom Metazoa; phylum Chordata; class Chondrichthyes; order Orectolobiformes; family Hemiscylliidae; genus Chiloscyllium; species Chiloscyllium plagiosum. The sequence goes on from NW_028270173.1 coordinate 45,746,598, forward strand.
GCATAAGTCAGTTACATCATTAAGTTGGACTTACAAAGTGGTTACTGACAGGTACCTTTATCAGAAACAGCGTAAGGAATATTTGTATTTGCAACCGCAAATTGGCCATATAAACTTAAAGTCATGTCCTTTGGAATGAAGGATGCGCCCGCCATATTCTAGAGACTCATGAACAGAGCTGTGGCTGGCTTAACAAATTGTGAACTCTATTTGGATGATGTAGTGATCTTCAGTAAGTCCTGGAAAGATCACATGGTACAGCTGGCAGAGCTCTGTAAATGACTACGAGAAGCAAAATTGGTAATCAACTTAAACAAAATTGAATTCACAAAAGCAGAGGTTCTTGGGACATAGCGTTGGTCATCGAAACTTGAACCCAGCGAATGCAAAAGCGAAGGTCATTGAGGAAATTCCTCGATGAACCTAGAAGAAAGCTATGCTTTGATTCTTGAGATGAAGCAGATTCTATCAGAAGTTTGTTTCAAACTTCAGCAGTGTAGTGGCACCGTTAATTGATTTGCTGAAGATGAACACAAAGTATCGGTGGACACAACAATGCTAGGAAGCATTCGACCATTTGAAAGCAATACTAACCACTGCACCCGCTTTAGCTACACCAAACTTTTCAAAACCTTTTGAAGTTTTCATTGATGCGAGTGACATAGGAGTTGGAGCTGTACTACTACAGAAAGATGATGATTGGTTTGAACTGCTTCATGGTTACTTTTCGAATAAATCAACCAGAGGAATACTTCACAATCAAAAAAGAACTACTGAGTTTGGTAATGGGCTTACAACATTTTAATGCATACGTCTCGAAGAATGTGTCAGACACAGTTGTGTACACGAATCATGACCCTCTTACATTCTTGGAAAGCTTTAAAGACAGGAATACACGAGTATTTCTTTGGTACCTTATATAACAGACTTTTAATTTACATATTGTGCACGTTATGGCTCATAAGATTTAATCGCTGATGCATTATCATGGATTTAACTGATGAGGTATAGATAATACTGATATCTACTCGATGTTATGATTATGTGGGAAGAAGTTAATATGAACTCAGATTAAAGTCAGGTATGTCGTGGTATTGTAGTTCAGGAATATAGAAAAAAAAGCCATCGTTTCATTCTGATGGTTCATTTTTTCTTAAAGAGGGAAACTGTTACGAAGATGTAGAGGTGTACTCTACTTCTAAAAGTGTTGAAACGCTAACAAGGACTGACAAAACAGAGAGAGTCCTGAACAAAGTAACACTTGGTCGAAACAAATAGCAGCAAATGGTTTGACATGATACAAAAACAAACTCAAATTCGGCCAATCATGTTAAATTATGTCCCAAGAAATCAAAATCCAATCAAATTGGAATTTAGTATATTGATATTATATCCAATGAAAGGATCCGATGCTTTGGGGTACAAAACTGGAAAGTTTGATCTGTTTGGGGGAAACTGTCACAGGCAAGCAAATGTAGACTGCGAGCTGAAGAGCTCCCTGAAAAGTATCTGTTTGTGGGGAGTGCGCAGCCAAACATCGAGGGTGACCTGAAGAGAATCTACAAAGGAGAATCAGCAAAGCTCACTGATTTTGAAACATGATTTTTTTTTAATCTCACTAGTATTGTCGTGAAGATATGTTTAAGAGAAAGGAGTTGCAAATGTTTATTGTTTTAATATTCTCTGTTGGACGTAAAGAAATGGTTGTTAATTTTTAGTTTAAATAATGCCCTCTGGGATAGTTTTTTGCCTTTTAAATTTTTACAGATTACAGCGCAGGGTGAATCTTTTCTGTGCTGCTGGTTAAAATTAGAAGAGGATTTTACCACGTGTCATAACACAAGGTAATTTGGATGAATCTTGACTTGCGATGTTTGTTCAGTGTGCCATAATTAATATGTCCAATAGTGCAATATTGTATTCTCCAACTGCAGCTTCCCATCGCATATAAATAAAACATTGGACTGAACTGGTTCTACATCTTGGCAGTCTACTTTAGTGCTATCTGCAGAGGCATCATGTCACAGGAACAGATTGATCAACAGATCTTTCCCAAGATTGAAGAAGTCTATTACCCTATTCTCGCTTCCTTTGGTGTTCCAGGTAAATTAATTTATATAATTGTTTAATAATGTCAAAAACATGGAACATAAAACATTACAACACATTACAGGCTTTTCGGCCCTCGATGTTGTGCCAACCAGTGGAACCAGTCTAAAGCCCATCCAAACTAAACTATTCAATTTTCATCCATATGTTTATCCAAAGATCAGTTAAATACCCTTAAAGTTGGTGAGTCTACTACTGTTGCAGGCAGGGCATCCGCGCCCGACTACTCTCTGAGCAAACAAACTACCTCTGACATCTGTTCTATATCTGTCAACCCTCAATTTAAAGCTATGCCCCCTCATGCTAGCCATCACTATTCGAGGAAAAAGGCTCTCACTGTCGACCCTATCTAAATATCTGATTATCTTATATGACTCAATTAAGTCACCTCTCAACCTTCTTCTCTCTAACAAAAACTGTCTCATGTCCCTCAGCCATTCCTCATAAGACCTTCCCTCCATACAAAGCAACTTCCTAGTAAATCTTCTCTGAATCCTTTCCAATGCTTCCACATCCTTCCTATAATATGGTGACCAGGACTGCACGCAATACCCCAAGTGAAGAGCACTAGACTTTTATTACAGCTGCAACATGACCTCATGGCTCCAAAACTCAATACCCCTACAACAAAAGCCAATTTTACTTCAGCCACCATAATACCGTCCCTGAATAACAATGCCACACCTCTTCCACTTTTTCCACCTTCCCTGTTCTCACTGAAACATCTAAACCACGGAACCTACTTCGACCATTCCTGTCCCTGCTCTACCCATGTCTCCGAATTGGCGACAACAGCAAAGTCCGAGTAACTAATCCTTGCTGCAAGTTCACCCACCTTACTCTGGATGCTACTGTCATTGAAGTAGAATCTCTATCTATTTTGCCTTTTTTTGTGCGCTTTAATCTTGCTTGCATAGCCTATGATGTTGAAGTTAATATAAATACCATTAATGTCTATGTAACATTCAATGCAATAACATGGGCAATTTTCCAGGGACGTGAACACGTCCTTCAAAGTTTCAGCATCAGATATTCGTACAACTGTGATGAACATTTTGTCAAAATTAAGAGTTAAATAATTGGTTCCACATGGGGAAAACAATTATCAGTGAATTTGAGCTATTTTTGTTTAACATCCTTTTTATCTATGCAATGCAGTGAGATGAAAGCAAAGTCCAATGTAGTTTGACACTTATGTTTCAGCTTTCCAGTTTAGGCAATTTTATGCTGCAGTCAAACGTCAAGTTAAAACTTTTCGCTTAAAAAAAGGAAACAAACTGGCCGGGGACAGAGAGAAGCAAGCTGCAATGACAGCGGTTGAAATAACAAAGCAAATCATGAAAGATACAGCCAAAGATAATAACAAAAATAAAACAAGTAATGGATAAAATCGCACCATGCAAGAAACCAGTGGTGTCTCTATTATCGAAAACGCACTAGTATTTGTTTTCTTTTGATTTCAATGAATTAGAACCTCAAATGCATTGACTTATCAGTTGACCATTAGATGAATTATCGCCAGTTTTAATCTGGTCATTGAAAACATGTTTGCAACCAAGGAAACGTAAGAAATTGAAGATTGAATGCAATACTGGGTTCCAAGAGTGTACATCAACCAAAAATAAAGATACAAAGCTAAAACAGGGCAGATACTCTGTTGACTAAAATATAGTCAGTTTCTATGCAATTGTTTAATCATTTGTTCCCTAAAATTTGTTTCTCGATCAATCCAAACCACTTAACAATGTAGCGCAATGTTGTACTTTTAGTCTGAGATATTGCACATATCACAACCAGTAGCATCAACAAATTGAATTGAATGTTACTGTTGACTTAATAATAGCCCACATCTGCATTAATATTCACAGAGCTAATCATTTCTATGAGATAAGCAGGTGGATAAAGAACCATAGAAAGTCACATCAATATAAAGTGAAGCTCATGAAGACAGAAGAGAACTTTCATTCGGGTGTGTAAATTAATAGAAAGTAAATAGAATCACAGGAAAGCAATACAATATTCACTTATATAGACAGTTCATAAACTATTAATCAACGACGATTCATGCTAATCTACATATCTCAGAGTAACTTGCTTTAAGTTATGATTTTGATAAAATGCGTCATCTACATATGTTTTTGCCTATTTTACAGCAAATTTATTGACAATCATCGTGCTCTTCCGGGGAAACTGTGGCCTCTCAAAGTGTATCACCCGTTATCTGGTGGCCATGGCAGTTGCCGATTTACTGGTGGTAATCTTTGATGTAATTCTATCTGAAATTAAAAGGATTTATTTCCCATTTTCATTCTTGGACTATACTCCCATTTGCAGTCTCAATCTTACATTGACACTTAGCGCTATTGACTGTTCTGTCTGGTTCACCGTTGCATTCACTTTTGATCGATTCATCGCGATTTGTTACCAGAAGCTGAGAATAAAATATTGCAGGCGTCAAACGGCAACTATAGTTATTGCAGTGGTATGTACTCTGAGCTTGTTAAGAAATATTCCAGTGTACTTCACAAATGAAGCAGGGGATACACTCAACAATACACCATTGTTCTGCGTTCAAAAATCCATGTTTTATACTTCACCCATTTGGATGGTATATCTCTGGCATCACACAATCTTAACCCCATTCGTTCCATTTCTCTTGATGTTATTTTTCAATGCACTTCTCATAAGACACATTATATTAGCAAATAGAATCAGGATGGGATTCCGGGGCAATTCAGCAAATTTAAGCAACAATGATCCAGAGATGGAGAACCGAAGGAAATCTATCATATTATTGCTTGCTGTTTCTGGCAGTTTTCTTATGCTATGGGTGGTATACTTTCTCCATACCATATGTGTACAATTTACAAATGTTCAAATGTTCCAAAAAGATTATACAAATCCTTTCACTATCATGGAACAAACCGGATACATGCTGCAACTGTTGAGCTCCTGCACTAATACAGTTATTTATGCAGTCGCACAGACAAAGTTCAGAGATGAGATCAAACATTTGATCAAACCAACAATTTGTTAGGCTGATAACATTTGTTCAATTAATTTTAAATCGAAACCTAATATCAACAATTCCTCAATACTAACTATCAGCACCATAAACAGCACCATAAACAATCAGATATTGCTAGATATGTAGAGCTCCTGCCGAGAGGAAACTGTTAACGTTTCAGGTTGGCAATTATTTACTTTTCTTCAATTAAAGTTTGTTCAGAGTTGCTGGCTGGGCCAAACTGTCTAACTATCTTTATCTATGCTTGAGAATGAAATAGCAAAGTGTTTTCTTTACATGCTGTATCTCATGTCATCAAGCAACCCAGAGAGTGCTGTCTGGAAAGGAGTACTGGGAATGCTGACAGTGAAAGGGGAAACGGCAATTGATTTTGAAGTCAGGGTGTGTGTGCCATGATAACAGATTTTAGGTGCACCTGATGTTCAAACACTAAATTGCTGCATGTCACAGCAGAGAAGGTACTGAAGATGTAAAGCCATCGCATCACTGCAGTTTGTCTATGCTGGACAACAACGTATTTCGGAAAGTGTGTTAGGAGGAATATATGTTTCAGTTAGTGGATGGAAGACTATCTAGGCGGGCTGTTTTCCGCTGCATGGTATTAACATGTTTAGGAACAGTTGGGCGTACATGTTACAGTCAAGTCGAAAGCATTGCACTGCATTCCTGATTCTTTTTTTTTCATTTTCTGCTGCACGTGTATGCATTAAGAATCGCGAAGTATGTTGCTCACTGCAAAATGCGCTGGTGAACCCTTCAAACCTCTGCATTTACTTTACTGGTACATTTCAGTTATTGAGAATGTTAAACGTCAGTATATTTACGATCGCACTTTCTGAAGAAATGACATTGTTCGGGAACATTAACTCGTTTCTTTCTCTGGAAATGTTCACGTACCATTTGATTAATTCAGACTTACAGTTTCTTGTTTCATGTTTCTGGGATTCAAAATGTGTTGCTGTTATAGTAGTGAATTGTGATAATTGATTCCTGCCCTTATTGGAAGGACCTCATCCTCAGTAAAATAGTTAGCTCAGCATACAAGTTAACTTGCAAATTGGAGTTTTGAAATAGACAGGCATGTGTAGCAGTCAGTATTGCTAATGTGGATATGAAATTCTGCAATAACGAAAATGAAAGCAATCATTTGGATATATGGTGAAACGTAACTTCAATAAAAAAGAATAAATGACCAGTTCTAGTGTTTTTCTAAGGCGACTGAGTGAATATTTTGGTCCCTGTTGCAAACAACTGGTGAAGTTTCAGTTGAAAGTTTTATGGATCAAACCAAACCCTCTCAATATATATCATGGAGATACCCTAGACCTAATTCTTATCTTATTTTAAAGCACATGCACATGATTCTAAACGTGATTCATTTGGTTAAGCAAAACACACCTTATTCTGACACCACAGTTAAAATGGAAACAAAAAAGAACTAACATAATTTTAACTCTATACAATTACTTAACAAAATGCAGTCTATTTTAATTATGATCATCAACTGTTGTAATATAGCAGCACCCCCGACACACAGCGTGGCAAATTCTAATTCAGCAAAACAGATTTCTCTCACTTGTGGTCTTCGTTATTCCAGAAGAATAAACCAGCTGAATGAATCTTGCAACAGAAAGAGAATTCAGCTTTTGTAGCAGCAGAGGAGACTCTGTCTAATAGATATTAAGAGTGATGGTTTTATCACTGTCTGAGGTTGTTCAATTACCTGACATGTATGACATGATTGGCAAAATTCAACCTCATCCTTATGCTGTCCGGGATAATAAAAATGTATTTATAGTTGACTTGACCGTTTCTTATTCCCAAATAACCTACAGGCAGTTCATGCGCTACATTCAACATCTGTTTTTAACACTGTCTGTGTGGAGTTTGCACGTTCTCCCCGTGTCTGCGTGGGTTTCCTCCGGGTGCTCCGGTTTCCTCCCACAGTCCAAAGATGTGCAGGTCATGTGAATTGGCCATGCTAAATTGCCCGTAGTGTTAGGTAAGGGGTAAATGTAGGGGTATGGGTGGGTTGCGCTTCGGCGGGTCGGTGTGAACTTGTTGAGCCAAAGGGCCTGTTTCCACACTGTAATGTAATCTAATCTAAAAAAAATCTAAAAAACCCACTAGTAATACATCTTGATGAACTTCTGCTAAATTATCACCCTTCTTAATTTTTGCTGACTTCCATTTCCTCGTGAAGACGTCATTTCTAAGATAGTTAAGTTCTGGGGTATACTCCAATTCTTTTCTTGTTCATTTTTTTTGATAGAATTGCTTTAACATTTCAATTTTTTTATTCTAATTTTGCAAATTTACCTGAACTAAAAATATCACCAATGTCCTCCATCTGTTCTTGCTTTCTTTTTCTCAATATTTTGATTAGATATATTTCTCATAATTGAACTTCAACTTCCTTGTCTTTATTCTTTGATTTCTCTTCCTCCTTCAACATGCGGCTTTGTGATTTTGTTATCAGACCGTCAGGACAATTTACCGGTATATGTTTCCTTTAACATGGCAATAGTCTGAGTTTACACTGGATTTTCTGCTAGAGTAGGCATCAGTCCAAACTATGACCTTGCTATATCGTTACTAAGGACAAATTGGAATCCTGGAGTGGAATCCCACATTTCTTTCCAGATTTCACTAGATACTCAGATCTCATTTTAAAGATGGAACATTTCTTGCCTCGCCACGAATTCCACATATCACCACTTTTCTGACACAGTCCTGATGAACTACATATTTCCTCATCTATCAACTTCAAAGATTGGTATGCTTTCCGTGTCACTTAAAATCGTAATTTCATTATCTGCCCCTCCCAGCATATGCAAGTAAACCTTACCCTCACAAGTAAATTATTTTAATAGATGTGGCACATTTTTCATAGCCAACCCCTGACCAGGTTGTAAATTCGGCTGCAGCTTTTTAGCTTCCACTGGCCTTTCTTTTCCACTTACACAACATTCAGTGGCTTTTCCTCTTTTCCCACATCCGTATTCCCAGTACTTTTTCTTTCTAAACCATCACCACTGTGACTTCATGTGGCCTATTTTCTTACAGTGAGAACACTTGAGCTTCTGTTTTTACTTCTCTTTCACAGGCATAGGTTTCCTTTTCACTGGGTTAAATTGTCTTCCAAATCTTCAATGAGATCTCCTTTTCCCTTACCATCTGGGTTTTTCTCTTTGTCACAATTTCTGTCCGTCACAGATTGAAACTACTCTCAGAAGCAAAACTTTGATTCATGCATCAACTCATGTCTGTCAGTCATTTCCATTGATAACCTTGCAGTTATTACTCTCTGCTCTTCTCATTAAGTAAGAAAGTGTTTCTTATGTTTTCCAAAATAATTTCTCTCTAAACTCATCACATATTTTATCTATTTTCAATGCTGTTTTCAGTTAACTTTCCTGTCGAACTGCGAACTTCTGAAGTCCAAACACTCGTTCTGCTTTTGCACTCCTGTTCAACCTATCCTCTTTTTTTCCCTCTTCAAGGGATATTCATAGAACAAATGACATAGAACAATACAACGCAGAACAGGCCTTTTTGCCGTCGATGTTGCACCGAACTGTGAACTAATCTAAGTCCATACTCCGACACTATCCCATCATCATTTATGTGCTTATCAAAGGATTGTTTAAATCTCACTAATGTGGCTGAGTTAACTTTATTGGCAGGCAGGGCATTCCACGCTCTTACCACACTCTGTGTAAATAATCTGCCTCTGACATCTGTCTTAAATCTATCACCCCTCGAACAAGCTGACATCATCATCCGAGGAAAAAGACTTTCACTGTCTATACTATCTAATCCTTTGATCATCTTCTATGCCTCTATCAAATCCCGTCATAGCCTTCTTCTTTCTAATGAGAACAGAGACAATTCTGTTCTCGTAAGACCTTCACTCCAGACCAGGCAACATCCTGGTAAATCTCTGCACCTTTTCCAATGCTTCCACACTCTTCCTTTAATGGGGCGAACAGAATTTGATGCAATATTCCAACTGCAGCCGCACTAGCGTTTTGAATAGTTGTAGCATGACATTACTGCTCCGGAACTCAATCCCTCTAACATTAAAATCTAACACACCATATGCCTTCTTAACAGCACTATCAGCCTGGGTGGCAACTTTCAGGGATGTTTGTACATGGACTCCAAGATCCCTCTGCACATCCACACTACAAAGAATCTTCCCATTGAACCAGCATTCTGCCTTCCTGTTATTCTTCTCAAAGTGAATCTCCTCACATTTATCTGTATTGAACTCCAATTGCCATCACTCGGCCCAATTCTGCAGTTTATCCAAGTCGCCCTGCAACCTGTAACCTTCTTCCACACTGTCCACTACTCCACCGACTTTTGTGTCATCTGCAAACTTACAAACCCATCCAGCTATGCCTGCATCCAAGTCATTTATAAGCATGACAAACAGCAGTGGTTCCAAAACAGATCCTAGTAACCGGACTCCAGGCTGAACATTTTCCATCAACCACCTCTTGCTGCCTTCTTTCAGAAAGCCAATTCCTAATCCAAACTACTAAATTACTGTCAATCAATTGTCTCTGCATTTTCTCCAACCTACCATGTGAAACTTTATCAAAGGTTTTACTGAAGTCCATGTACACCACGTCAACGGTCCTACCCTCAATCAAATGCTTGGTCACCTTCTCAAAAAACTGAAACCATGTTGACTATCTGCAATCAAATTGTTGCTTGTTTGATGATTATAAATCCTATCTCTTATAATCCTTTGCAAAACTTTTCCTCCACCAGACCTAAGGCTCACTGGTCTGTAATTACCTAGGTCATCACTACTGCCCTTCTTGAACAAGGGCACAATATTTGCAATCCTCCAGTCCTCTTCTACTAAACCTTCTTTCCTTTTCTTTTTGCACTTTTTTTAGTTCCAATTCAAATCAATTCATTCCCTTTTCGTGTTCAAGTTATTTCATTCGCAATTGAGTTTTGGCCATTTCGAAAAATTCTGATGGACTTTCCAGCAATTATGAACATTGAGTTTTTGTTGCCGTTGCCTCTATTTTTCACATGGACCATAACAGTCCCAATTCCAGCTGGTCTGGCAATTCAAACAGTTTGGCTTTGCTTACTTTCCACAAAAATCCAGAAGAAACTTCTGCACCCAGAAAACCCTTAATGACTGAAAGAGTCATTACCATTCGAGGCACACCCTCTTAAAAAACACCTAACTCAACACGAGAAACAAAATACACTAACACCTAGCACACACTTTGAGTACAATAATCCGAAATCCAATTTAGAATCAGTGATTCTGACCCTAACAATGGTCCCAAATTTGTTATGGACCAAGTCAGACGCCTTCAAAATATTTAAAGACCCTGACTATTTTTCTTATTTAAAAGGCAGACGTCAAGTGCCATGTTCCAGACACGTCAAATACTTAATGTTAAGCAAAACGCATTTGATTTAAACACGGTAGTTAAAATACAACCAAAGAAAGACGAACTCTTTGGAAAACTTAGCATTATAATAGACAGAGTAACTATTACTAATTAACTGTTGCAGTATAGTAACATGCCATAAACCCATCCTTCACTTCAAGGCAAATTCAGAAAAACATATTTCGTTTCACATGCAATCTAGAGGCTTAGGAATCGAGGGAGGGAAATAAAGCTTCTGCTTCAAGCACACAATAGCAACTGCTTAAATGCAAATCTAAAAATGAAAAAAGAACTAGGATTTCTGGACTCTGAGAGCTGGCTACGCCTATCTAGGCTGCTGCTATTGTTCCAACTTATAACGAACAACCCAAAATCTCATAAGATCTTTACTTTCGTGGATATGGTAGGTTCCTCAGCGTCTCTGCCTTACGACCTCTCTTTAAAAAAAAACATAATTTCCTAAAGCTACAACATTGTCAGTGTGGAGATAACACGGTGCTACGAGATGGTGAGGGCAGGAATAGGAGGATAGAGCAGATGAATGCATGGCTGAGGAGCTGGTGAATGGGAGAAGGATTCATATTTTTGGATTATTGGAATCTCTCCTGGGGCAGAAGTTACCTGTACAAGAAGGACGGATTGCACCTAAATTGGAAGGGGACTAATATATTGGCAGGGAAATTTGGTAGAGCTGCTCGGAAGGATTTAAACTAGTAAAGTCGGTGGGCAGGTGGGGGGGTAGGGTGATGGTGGTGGGACCCAGGGAAATAGTGAGCAAAGAGGTCAATCTGAGACTGGTACAGTTGAGAACAGAAGCGAGTCAAACAGACAGGGTAAGCAGGGACAAGGTAGGACAAATAAATTAAACTGTATTTGTTTCAATGCAAGGGTCCGAAAGAAAAGGCAGATGAACTCAGGGCATAGTTAGGAACATGGGACTGGGATATCATTGCAATTACAGAAACATGGCTCAGGGATGGGCAGCACTGGTAGCTCAGTGTTCCAGGATACAAATGCTACAGGAAGGATAGAAAGGGAGGCAAGAGAGGAGGAGGTGTGGCGTTTTCGACAAGGGATAGCATTACAGCTGTGCTGAGGGAGGATATTCCTGGAAATACATCCAGGGAAGTTATTTGGGTGGAACTGAAAAATAAGAAAGGATGATCACCTTATTGGTTTAGTATTATAGACCCCCTAATAGAGCGAAATTGCGATAGAAACTTGTAAGGAGATCGCAGGATGGTTTTGGTAGGGGATTTTAACTTCGACTGGGACTGCCATAGTGTTAAGGGTTTAGATGGAGAAGAATTTGTTAAGTGTGTACAAGAAACTTTTCTGATTCAGGATGTGGATGTACCTACTAGAGAAGGTGCAAATCTTGACCTACTCTTGTGGAATAAGGCAAGGCAGGTGACTGAGGTGTCAGTGGGGGAGCACTTGGGGTCCAGCGACCATAATTCTATTAGATTTAAAATAGTGATGGAAAAGGATAGACCAGATCGAAAATTTGAAGTTCTAAATTGGAGAAAGGCCAATTTTGACGGTATTAGGAACTTTTGAAAGCTGACTGGGGACAGATATTCGGAGGTAAAGCGACGGCTGGAAAATGGAAAGCCTTCAGAAATAAGATAACGAGGATCCAGAGAAAGTATATTCATGTTAGGGTGAAAGGAAAGGCTGGTAGGTATAGGGAGTGCCGGATGACTAAAGAAATAGAGGATTTGGTGAAGAAAAAGAAGGAAGCATATGTAAGGTATAGACAGGATAGATCGAGTGAATCCTTAGAAAGGAATAAAAGCCGTCGGGGTATACTTAAGAGCGAAATCAGGAGGGCAAAAAGGGGACATGAGATAGCTTTGACAAATAGAAATAAGGAGACTCGAAAGGGTTTTCCCAAATACATTAAGTACAAAAGGGTAACTAGGGAGAGAATAGGGCACCTCAAAGATCAACAAGGCGGTCTTTGTGTGGAGTGCAGAAAATGGGGGAGATACTAAACGAGTATGTTGCATCAGTATTTACTATAGAAAAATATATGTTGCTGCATTTTGGGAAAGCAAATCTTAGCAGGACTTATGCACTTAATGGTAAGGTCCTGGGGAGTGTTGTTGAACAAAGAGATCTTGGAGTGCAGGTTCATAGCTCCTTGAAAGTGGAGTCGCAGGGAGATAAGATAGTGAAGAAGGCGCTTGGTATGCTTTCTTTTATTGGTCAGAGTATTGAGTACAGGATTGGGAGGTCATGTTGCAGCTGTACAGGTCATTGGTTAGGACACTGTTGGAATATTGTGTGCAATTCTGTTCTCCTTCCTATCGGAAAGATGTTGTGAAACTTGAAAGGGTTCAGAAAAGATTTACAAAGATGTTGCCATCATTGGAGGATCTGAGCTACAGGGAGATGCTGAACAGGCTGGGGCTGTTTTCCCTGGAGTGTCGGAGGCTGAGGGGTGATCTTATAGGGGTTTACAAAATTATGAGGGGCATGGATAGGGTAAATAGACAAAGTCTTTACTCTGGGGTCGGAGAGTCCAGAACTAGGTGGCATAGGTTTAGGGTGAGAGGGGAAAGATATGGGCGCATGGTGGCACAGTGGTTAGCACTGCTGCCTCACAGCGCCGGAGACCCGGGTTCAATTCCCGCCTCAGGCGACTGACTGTGTGGAGTTTGCACGTTCTCCCCGTGTCTGTGTGGGTTTCCTCCGGGTGCTCCGGTTTCCTCCCATAGTCCAAGGATGTGCAGGTCAGGTGGATTGGCCATGCTAAATTGCCCGTAGTGTTAGGTAAGGGGTAAATGTAGGGGTATGGGTGGGTTGCGCTTCGGGGGGTCAGTGTGGACTTGTTTCCACACTGTAATGTAATCTAATCTAATCTAATCTAATATAAAAGAGACATAAGGGGCATTTTTTTCACACAGAGGGTGGTACGTGTATGGAATGAGCTGCCAGAGGAAGTGGTGGAGGCTGGTGCAATTGCAAAATTTAAGAGGCATTTTGATGGGTATATGAAAAGGAAGGGTTTGGAGGGATATGGGCCGGGTGCTGGCAGGTGGGACGAGACTGGGTTGGGATATCTGGTCGGCATGGATGGGTTGGACCGAACGTCTGTTTCTATGCCGTACATCTCTATGACTCTATCGATGACTCTATTCTCCCCGTCTGTGTGTGTTTCCTCCAGGTTCTCTGGCTTCCTCCCACTATCCAGACATGTGCAGCTTAGATAGATTGGGCATGCTGCAGTGCACAAAGTGTCAAGGATGTGCAGGCTACGTGAACTGACATGAGAAAAGCAACGACACAGAAGTAGGGTGGGGTCCGGTCAGGATGGGATCCTCTTCAGAGGGTCTGTGTTGAATGACCTGCATCCACCTGATAGGGATTCTATGAATCTATGCTTAATTTTAAATGTAAATCAAGCTCTTTACCTACAATGTAAACTGAACGACTTTAAAACAAACAATGTAAGCAGGATGCCATTAACCATAATCGTTTCCCTGTAGATTGAAAAGATGCACAACAATATTTTTGTAAAATACCGAGAACATATTCCTGCTAAGCAAACTAGTGCAATATAACAACCTCAGAGACCCTGCTACACACCCCTCCTATTCATGTATGTTTCCTTCCCATCTTGTCAAGCTGTACACCTCCCTTTATCGCTTGTCCTTTGTCTCATTATTTTTCTTTTCTTTCTTTTTTTTTCTGCAGGCACCCAGTCATGCTCCCTCTTCTTTTCTACCACTTTGCAATTTCCGAAGTCTTTTGGGAGGCGGGAATGTGGGAAATATTTGGGACCGAAGAATTGGAATGTATAGGATGTCCAAACACTATCGTGGAAAGTGACTAATACAGGAAATCCAAAAATGGCACCTACGCAGTTGGTGGCCAATCAAAGGCGAAGTGAGGATTAGTCGCCCATAAACTGCATTTCAGCAAAGTAGGGAGTGTCAACTGAAACATCTAGACAATATCTTGGTGGAATGGACAGGCCTTTTCTTGATGGATATAATGTTGCAAACATGTGCGGTACAGCCAGCAATTGATACCTTCCAAAGAAAAGAAAACTGAGAATTTAAATGGGTTCAGGAAAACAAATTTGCAGAATGTTAAATGTCAGAATCATGTTCGTGAAATAGAATGACAGATTTAGGTTCTCAGCAGTAACCGAAGGGAACACCTCTCTGTAATATAGCTGTCAGCTCCTTAAAATTCAATCTCCACATAACTAGTGAACATGTTCAATTTGGCGAGATGCACAACTTTGGAACCCTTCATAATTCTAAAGCTGAATAGAGGGAGGAAAGAGGATTAAGCAGTAAAGAACTCTACTGCTAGGTCTTAGGTGAAACATGATTGTGAGAAGAAAAAGGTTTAGTCAGGTATTGCATTGAATTAAATGTGAGCACCGAACTGAGTGTGTCTTCCTTCCTTCATTTCTTCCTTCCTTTCTTTCTTTCTTTCTTTCTTCCTTCCTTCCTTTCTTTCTTTCTTTCTTTCTTTCTTTCTTTCTTTCTTTCTTTCTTTCTTTATTTATTTATTTATTCTTTTTTCTTCCTTTCTTCCTTTCTTTCCTTCTTTCTTTCTTTCCTTCTTTCTTTCGTTCTTTTTTCTTCCTTCCTTTCTTCCTTCCCTTCTTTCTTTCTTTCTTTCTTCCATTCTTTCTTTCTTCCTTTCTTTCCTTCTTTCTATACGTATTTCTTTACTCTTTCTTATATAAACTGATCCCATACCCAATGATTTGGAGCCTTCGTTGACATCAGGTTAAATGATGCATTTGTTTAGCGTTACTTAATACGATGAAGTGGCAGATTGTATACTATTGATTTAATTATTGAACAAAAATACATAATTCATTTGCTTTTACACAGTAGAACAGAGCTCCAGAGTAATGTGTAATTTGCGAATACATTAACAGTCACTTTGAACATAGAATGGTTTCTGTGTGCAATTCATGCATGTTTTCACAATCATTTCTTCACAACAATATTCCAAACATCTAGGAGGTTTCAACTTCCTCAATACTGACAGTGAATAACTATGGTTAAATATATTAAAGTCTTTACCTTGACTGCGTGTTCACTGTCTGTGATTAATGTCAGTCACTCGGAATCAATGCATTCTCGAGGGATTGCTACTCTCTCATATAAATAAGGAGATTTGTCTTCGTTTTATTACAAGACCACTTGAAGCAAATCTCCTGAGTGAACTGACAGCCGCTATTCGCAGCAATCGGAAGTAATGGAAAGATGTCAATCAATTGCAGACAAGTTGCAATACGCACTTCATTCTGTACAAGCAATTTATTATCCCCTCCTTGCTGCTGTGGGTGTTCCTGGTGAGTCTTGATATACTCTCAAAACTTAAAGACAGTCTTAAAATCAACTGCAATTCCATGTAACAATCACAAAAGTTGTTAGTACTACACAATTTCTGATATGTAAGAATTGATGTTATTTATAGTATCCGTCATGACTCTTTTGCAGTGTTGTGTCTGCTCGGCATAATGTTTTGGGCTATTATCCATTCAAACTTTGATATCCTGCATTTATTTTATTTGTTCAATGTGATTCCATGGTATTAGCCTCGAAATGTTGATTAGGTACCCTACTTAAAACTTTTAATAGCGATTGCATTTACTAGAGAACTACAGAACGTTCGGTCTGCTATACAAAAGAGAGTTCTGTACCATTTTTGAGAGCAAATGTTATTGCCGTTTGTTATGTTTTGTGATTTCTGAAGAGCACAAAGAAACAACCATGAGATCAGTCTGCAACAGATTTTGGAAATTTATTATCCCGCAACGTGAATCTCGTGAAATAATGTTAATTTCTATGAACCTGCTGGTCTTCACGTTCATTGAATGACTTCATTCAAAAACCTCGCATATAGTGAACTCTAAAATGTTTCCCAGCTACCTAGATTTTTAATTAACTAACAAATACTCAAAAGCTGATCCAAATTCAATTACACTTGAAATAAATTTTGGCTAATTATCAAATTATCATTTGCTACAAATGTTAATTATTTCAATTATACACGTTTGGAATGTGCACAGGTTTATTAATTATCTGCCGGTCCCGGTCCCTTCTTGATGTCTCTTCCTCTGTTATTTTTTTAATCACCGAAATGAGTATATCCTGTCATTTTGAAAATATTTCATTTTCTGTACCCGAGAATGTATTCTTAAATTGCCTATCCTGCTCTCGCTCTTTGGTATGTTTTCAATTTAACCATCATGCACCACGATTGAATCTGCATTTGGGAGTATTAATTGAACATTATGCAGAGTATTGTGACGCGAGCCTGTTACACACATGATCTCTATGTTTCACACAATGTCCTGGGCACCTGGTGTTCAATTTCCTTGCCACTGTCCATTCCTCATTATTTGGATACGTGACTCCGTCTTTCTCACCTCTCGTTCAGTTTCACAATTATCACATTTTCATTCTCCCTTGCTTGATTTCATTCTGAACCCTCTTGACACCTTTGCAGTCAATCTCTCGCATTCTCATTCTATTACGCTATCGTAAATTTGATATAATGAATTTTAGTTCCCCTGTCATTTTTGTTTCTTCTTCTTTCAAAATGGCCTGCGAAGGTAGAACTGCATTGATTAGTATGTTAAAGGATACATGCCATTTCAAAACGAATTTCGTGACCCAGGGTAGATATGTTAGTTTTGACAGGCTTACATTGGAATTCCTGCTTCAAGACTAATATACAGAATCGACTAAATTGGAAATAAATCGTGAAAGATAAAATGGTGCACTACTGGGTGCATACTGTTTGCGCTCAACTTCTGAAAATAAATCACAAAAGAACAGAGATAAATGGAAATTTGAAGCAAGCAAATTATATATCTGTGCATGGGCAGGGGGTGCGAAAGGTGAGTGGTGGACCATCCAAGTGATAAACAAATTGAGAGCAAGGAACTACAAGGGTTCAGGATTAAAAGACAATAAGAACACTGAAATTACGGGAAAGCAAAAAAAAAGGTGATGAGTAACTTTTAAATGCTGGTGAGGAAGGACTCCAAATAATAATGGGATAATAGTTAGTTAAGTAAATTAATTAATTAATCAAGTGAAAAGCGATCACAGAGGAGGCAATGCCGTGACATTTGTGACGATATGTGTATTAAAGAGGGATTTATTTGTCCTGCGCCAGCAGAATTGATCAATAGTTAGCATTATGTTTCATAGCACCAGGGTCCTCAGTCCAATTCCACCGTTGGGTGACTGTTTCTGTAGAAATTGTGCATTCTCCGCAACTCATTGCTGTTTTTTTGCTGGGTGCTCTGGTTTCGTCTCACAAAGGAAAAAATTTAGGTTGTGGATGGACCATGGTAAACACAAGAAGTTGGCGATGGATCTGGGGGGGAATAACACTCGGAGGGTCAGTGTAGACTTGATGGGTCGAATGGACTGCTTCCACCTTCGAGGGATTCCATGGTTCCATTGAAGAGAGGTGTTGTAAATCTGGTGGTGAGGTGCCTGCTCCACGGAAAGCAGAGTAAATAGTTTTGGGTTTTTTAAACTAGACGGAAGAAACACGAATGAATTCAGTCAGGCGCAGACATGCCCTTTTTTTGGTTTGTTTTGCTTTCAGTTATTCTGGCGAGATATTTTGGAGTTTAAGAATCTAGATACCGCTCACTCTATTTCTGCTGCCGCAAAAAAGCTGGATTTCTCCCAGCTGCTGCTGCCGGTGTTCCTTCTCCTGAACTAGTTGAATTTGACGTTGTCAAGGATGTGTTTGCGCGATGCTACTTTATTCAAACAGTTGATCTGTCGTAGTTCAATAATTTGCTTTTTTTTAAGTATTTGAACAGACTTAAAGTAATGCCAATATTATTTTTTCTTTATTTTTTGTATTTTACCTGTGGTGTAAGAATAAAGTGCATTTTGCTAAATATTTTTCAGTTGACTAATCAAATCAGATCTGGAATGCAGCACCTTAGAGTTGCCTTTAAAAAGAGAAAAAGTTAAGGCTTAGGCTAACTCTTTGATATGTTTTGAGGCCGTTTGGTCTGACCCATAACAGATTATAGAAGATGATAATTTATGAATGCTATTGTGAAACAGAACAATGCATGTTCTGCAAATGTCTATCATTCGACCACCGTCCACGCTACATCTTTCATTGGAAGCTAAGCAGTAGATCTTGCTTTTCTTCCTGGAGGCGGGAAGCTATCTAGATTCGGTATTTAACAAGGCATGCTCGCCTTTCACAGAAGGGAGATCTGTTTTCTTTCAGTAGTCAGCGATAGGAAAGAGTGACTGTAAGTTGGACAGGTAAGGGGATTTAGAAGGCAGAGATTTGAAGGTAAAGGGTCAAATAAATAGGATACTTAAGAAGGTACGTGATGTACTTGACTTTATCTTTGCATTTGGTTTATTATAATGGAAATGCATCGAACATTGATTAAACCAGAATTAGTGTACTGCATTTTTTTTACTGGCAGCCACACGAGGAGAAGGACACGATTGGACAGAGTGTGCAGAAATTTATAAGAATATTGAACGGGGTATGCAGTGGATATAAGTGAGTGGGGATGAGATCTCCTTCAGATAGTCAGTGCAGAGTGATCTGCTTACACACAACAGTGACTCTATGACTTTATGAGAAATTAAAATTTAAAATCAGACCCTGCGCAGATTATATAATTTCACCAATTTTAAAACAAACAGTTCAAGCACGACACAGTTAACCTCAAACAATTTGTTATCGATTGAAAAGAAAATTTTCTATGAAACCAAAAACATTCCTCTGGAAAACAAGCTCGTAAAATGACAACGTCAGAGTCTCTGCAAGTGCATCTCAGTATGTTGAAGTCACTTTTGATTTCTTGTAAATCTGTAACCAACTTCTTCGAACTGCTGAACACCTGAGCCAAAATGTTCACAACTTCAAGCACATCTGTGTGCGAACAACTCTTGTCTGGGACGAACTCAAACTTTTCACTCAAATACTATATGCTTCATTTCTCGGATGTATTTGTCAATATAGCAGTCCTGGCCCAAGGACTTCAAAGGGCTGCCCAACTCATTGAAAGACTGCAAATAAAAGCCCCATTTCTCTAAGTTATATGTTTCCCTAAAATTAAGTTTAATTTCCGGACGTCTGTCATAAACCTTGAGAACTCAATATGTAATTTCCTGCTTCACAAAATAGTACGAGATGAACAAAACTCATGAACGATGCACCTCACAAATTCATCTTAATCTTAGTCCACTAAAACTACAGTAGAAAATTACATCACAGGAAAATTACATCATAGGAATCGACCCTTCATCCCTCCAAGCCTATGCCAATCCAGATCCTGTGTCTAATCCTGCCGCCTATTTTCTAAAGATCTGTGTCCCTTTGCTCCCTGCCCATTCATGCATCTGTCTAGATACATCTTAAATGACGTTATAATGCCCGCCTCCACCACCTCCGCTGATAACACGTTCCAGGCCCCCACCACCCTCTGCGTAAAGAACTTTCCAAGCATATCTCCCCAAACATGTCCCCTCTCACTGACCCCTAGTAATTGAGTTCCGCATTCTGGAGAAAAGCTTCTTGCCATCCATCATGTTTATACCTCTCATGATTTTGTAGACCTCAATCAGGAACCTCTGAAAATGTTTTGCTGGAAAAGCGCAGCAGGTCAGGCAGCATCCAGAGAACAGGAGAATCGACGTTTCGGGCATAAGCCCTTCTTCAGGAATGAAGGGCTTATGCCCGAAACGTCGATTCTCCTGTTCCCTGGATGCTGCTTGACCTGCTGCGCTTTTCCAGCAACATATTTTCAGCTCTGATCTCCAGCATCTGCAGACCTCACTTTCTCCTCAATCAGGCACCCCCTCAACCTCCGTCTTTCTTATGAAAGTAATCCTAATCTATTTAATCTCTCTTCATAACTAGGGCCCTCCATACCAGGCAAATTCCTGGTGAACCTCCTCTGCACCCTCTCCAAAGCATCCACATCCTTTTAGTAATGTGTCGAACAGAACTCTACGCAGTATTCCAAATAAGGCCGAACTAAAGTCCACTATAACTGTAACATGACCTGCCAACTCTTCTACTCAAAGTCCTGTCCAATGAAGGAAAGCATGCCATGTGCTTTCTTGACCACTTTACGACCTGCTTTGCCACCTTCAGGGAATAAGGGCTGTGAACACCCAGATGTCTCTGTACGTAAATTTTCCCCAGGACGTTTCTATTTACCATATAGTTTGCTCTTGAATTGGATCTCCGAAAATACAGCATCTCGCATTTGCCTCGATTGAACTCCATCTGCCAGTTCTCTGCTTAAATCTCCAATCTATCTATATTCTGCTGAAATTCTCTGACAGTCCCCTTCACTATCCGCGAATCCACCAATCTTGGTGACATCTGCAATCTTGCTAATCAGGCAACTGATTCCTTCCCCCAAATAATTTCTATGTCTCACAAACAACAGCGGTCCCAGCACGAATCCCTGTGGAACATCACTGGTCACATTTTGAGAAACTCTTGCCCACTACTACTCTCTGTCTCCTGTTGCCCAGCCAGTTCTCTATCCATCTAACTAGAACAACCTGGACTCCATTCAGCCTAACTTTCTCCATGAGCCGACCGTGGGGATCCTTATCAGCCTTAGTAAAGTCCGTATAAATGACATCTCCAGCCCTTCCCCCATCAATAAACTTCGTCACCTCTTCAAAAATTTGTGTTAGGTTTGTAAGGCATGACCTTCCCCGCGCAAAACCATGCTGCCCAAATGGGAATGGATCCTATCCCTCAGTATCTTCTCCAGCAGCTTCCCTACCACTGAAGTCAAGCTCACCAGTCTATAATTACCTGGGGCATCCCTGCATTCTTTCTTAAACGAGGGGACAACATTAACTATTCTTCAGTCCAACGGGACCTCAGCCGTGTTCAAGGATCCTGCAACAATATCTGTTAAAGCCCCAGCTATTTCCTCTCTCGCTTCCCTCAGTAACCTGGGGTAGATGCCATTCGGACCTGGGGACTTGTTCGCCTTAATGCCTTTTAGACTATCAAAACTTCCAGTCTCCTTATGCCGACTTGACCTAGAGTACTCAAAGACCTATCCCTAACCTCAGCATCTACCATATCACTCTCCTCGATGAATACTGATGCAATGTATTCGTTAAGAATCTCACCCAGTTTGTATGACTCCATGCGTAACTTTCCTCGTTTGTCCTTCTCTCTAGTTACACTCATCCTCCTTACATATGAAAATAAGGCTTTCGGATTTTCCTTAACTCTGTTTGCTAAAGATAGCACATGACCCTTTTTAGCCCTCTTAATTCCTCATTTCAGATTCGTCCTACATTCCCGATATTCTTCTAAACTTTTGTCTGTTTTCAATTGTCCAGATCTTATGTACGCATCTCTTTTCTTCTGAGCTACTCTCGCAATTTCACCTGTCATCCATAGTTCTCTAACCTTGTTATTTTGATCCCTCATTTTCGAAAGGAACATACCTCTCCTGAAATCTCATCAACCACTCTTTAAAAGCCTCCCACATATTCAAAGTGGATTTACCTCCAACAGCTGTGAGTCTATATTCCCCAGCTCCTGCCAAATTTTAGTATCGTTGGCATCCCCCAATTTAGCACTCTTCCTTTAGGAGCACTCTCGTCTTTGTCCCTGAGCATTCTAAATCTTACGGAATTGTGATTGCTATTCCAAAATAATCCCCTACTGTAACATCAAACAGTTGGCCGGACTCCTTTCCAAACACTAGGTCCAGTATGGACCCTTCCCAAGTTGGACTACGAACACACTGCTCTAGAAAACACTCCTGAATGCTCCTTACAAATTCTGCTCCATCTAGACCTCTAAACCTCAACGAATCGCAGTCAATGTTGGGAAAGTTAAAATCTCCTGTCACCACCACCCTGTTGGTGTGACACCTTTCCATGATCGGATTGCATATTTGTACTTGTACCTCATGTTTACTGTTGGGAGACCTGCAGCACAGTCCCAGCATTGTTACCACACCCTTCCTATTTCTGAGCTACCCCATATTGCCTCACTGCTCGAGTTTTCCATAGCACCCTCCTTCAACACAGCTGTGATATTTTCTTTGACTAGTCGTGCAACCACTCAACCCCTTTTATCTCCCATTCTCTCCCGCCTGAAGCATTGATATCCTGAGGTGTTTAGCTGCCAATCATACCCTTCCCTCAACCAAGTTGCAGTAATACCAATAATATCGTGCTCCCAGGTACTAGTCCAAGCCCTAAGTTCATCCACCTTAACTACTATATTTCTTGCATTAAAACAAATACACCTCAGACCATCAGTCCCTTTGCGTTCATCATCTGCTCCATGCCTCGTCTTTCCCTTAGTCATGCTGACTTCATTATCTAGTTCCTTACAGGTTTTAGTTACTGCTTTCATACTGTTCACTAACCTCATTTGTTTCCCAAACCCCTGCCACATTAGTTTAAACCATCCCCAACAGCCTTAGCAAAAGCATCCACAAGGACATTGGCTCCAGTCTGGCCCAGGTGGAGACCGTCCAATTTGTAATAGTCCCACCTTCCCCAGAACCGTTCCTAATGTCCCAAAAATCTGAACCCCTCCCTCCTGCACCATCTCTCAAGCCATGCATTCATCACTCCTACTCTGACGAGCGAGTGGCACCGGCAGCAAACCTGAGATGACAGCTTTTGAGGCCCTACTTTTTAACTTTGTTCCTAACTCCCTAAATGCTGGTTGTAGGACCTCGTCCTTTTCTTTAACTTATATTGTTTGTACTTGCATGCTCCACGACAACGGGCTGTTCACCCTCCCCCTTGAGAATGTTCTGCTGCCAATCAGAGACATCCCAGAGCCGTGCACCAGGGAGGCAACATACCATTAGGGAGTCTCGTTTTCGAATATAGAAACGCCTATCTACACCCTTACGATTGAATCCCCTATGACTATAGCCATTCCACTCTTTTTCCCGCCTTTCATATCAGCAGAGCCTTTCCCTGGTGAGCCATCTCCCCCAAAATTATCCAAGATGGAATACCTGTTTTGGAGGGAGGTGACTGCAGGGGCCTTCCTGCTTTTTCTCTACCTTTTGGTCATCCATTCCCTTCCTCCCCCAGCTATCCACGACACCCTCAGCTTCACATATGGTCCAAAGTGAGCCCATCCGCAGCTCCAGAGCCATCATGCAGTCTAGCAAGAGCTGCAACTTGACACACCTCCTGCACATGAAGGAATCAGGGACATCAGCTGTGTCCCTGAGCTCCAACAATGAGCAAGAGGAGCATAACACGGGTGTGAGATCTCCTGCCATTTTTAACCTTAAATTCAAAATTAGTCTTAGTTTAGGTCAATGAAAAAGGCAAGTTTTTACCAAATCACCCGATTAAACAAAAAAAAAGGAAATGGAAAAAGCTTACCTGATCAACTCACCACAGAGTCAGTTTTTTTTATTGTAGCAGGGGGGCGGGTAGGAGACACTGCACGCGTCGTGTCTTGGATTCAGCGGCTACCTAAATAAAACGGTTTCACTCATCTTTCTAGCAGCCATCTGGTCCTTGCTCTCACCCCTGCATAAATCTTCCCGTAATGCTTAGATTCTGGAAATGTCCCAAATTCGTGGGCCATAGTTTGGTAAGTAAATGGTTCATATGTCATAAGCAGTCGACAGATGGATATCAACAAGTTAAGTGAGTCGGCAAAAAAAATCACGGATTTAATATCTAATTTAATGTCTGGCAAGATCTACAGATAGAAAGATGAATCAACATGTTGGGGCCAGCATCCCTTCTTCGAAAGTGCTGAATCGGAAGTGAAATGTTGATTCTGTTTTCTCTCCATAGATGCTTCCAGACATGTTGAGTTTCTCCAGTTGTTGCTGGTTTACTTTGGGATTTTTAAGTTCTGTTTTTTTTTATTTAATGAGGTTTTGGAAGAACAATGAAAGGCATTATACAGACTGCAGTTGGAATGCAATAATGAGTTTTGTGCCCCTTACAAGGAAATATATGCTGCCTTTGGAGGCAGTCAAGAGAAGATTATTTAGCCTGGTATCATGTGTGTACAGACTGTCTTGTGAGCAAATGTTTGGTATACTCAGCAAATATTTGTTGAAACATAAACAACTGAAAGTTGGTTTTCTTGGAATGTCCAAGATTCTAATGAGACTTCACATGGTGAATGCAGAAAGATTTATTCCCCTCGTGAGAGATTCTAGAACCAGAAAGCATACTCTTAGAATCAGCGGTCTGAAATTTAAGACGGAGATGAGGAGCAATTTAATCTCACAGAGAGTGTTGAATCGATGATTTTTCTTTTGTCACTGTACTGGAAACGTTAATCTGGTCTTTGAAGTTATCAAGGCTGAGAAACAATGTGTCTTTCTTTCCTTCTTTATTTATTTATTTCATTTCTGCCTTTCTTCCTTGCATTCTTTCTTTGTTTCTTTCTTTTTTCTTTCTTTCATTTCTGTCTTTTTATTTCTTTCTTTCTTCTTTTCTTTCTTTCTGTCTGTTTCTCTGTATCTTTTTTAAATCTCTCTCTCCTTTATCATCTGGTCTCATGCGAATATTTATTAGCCTGCAGTGTAATCAGGTGAAAAGTTGCATTTGTGTAACGTTGTTTTGTTATGTATTTTATATTAATGATTTATTTAATGAAGAAACCAAAATTGTACATTTCCTTTGCAATTCCATATTAGAAGGGAACTCTACAGAAATCTGTACGTTGTGAATACACTTGCTGTAATTTTGCAAATGACATGTTTTCTGCGTCCAACTCACACATTTGTCTACATTCATGTCTTCACAACAATGTTCCAAGCAATGGTCGGTTTCACTCTCCGTCTATACAATCCACGAATAACTTTGTTTGAATGTTTTAAAGTTTTAACTGAGACCACTTGTTGACTGCCTGTGATTAATGTCAGTCAATCACTAGGAATCAACAGACTCTCGGGGGATTGGTAAACATTCGCATAAATAAGGAAATTTCTCTGTTTGATCACAATATCATTTGAAGTATATCTCCTGGACACACTAGCCGCCGCTGTTCGCATCAGTTTCGACTAATGGAAAGATATCAATCAATTGCAGACAAGTTTCAATACTCAATTTATTCTGTGCAAGTGATTTATTGTCCCCTCCTTGCTGCGGTGGGTGTTCTTGGTGAGTCTTGCTGTGTCTCAAAACTTAAAGAGATTCTGATTGCCAACTGCAATTCTATGTAACAATCTCAAAAGCTGCCCATACCATACAATTTCTGATATCTAAGAACTGATGTTATTTATAATATCCGGCATGACTATTTTCATCAGTGCTGTCCCTTCTTAACAGAACATTTACTCTTGCCGCCCATTCAACAGTTGAGATCCCAGATTTATTTTATTGAACAGTCGATTGGTTAACCGAGTTATATGTTTTAACAGTGCTTGCATTTACAAGATAACCTTCAGTCTGCTATACAATAGTATATCTTATACCTGTTTCGAGAGGTGATTGTTACTGCCTTCTGTTATGTGTTGTGATTTCTGTAAAGCACAAAAAAACATGAGATCAGTCAGTGACAGATTTTAAAAATGTATTCTGCCACAGCGTGAATCTCGTGAAGTAACGTTGATTACTATTCAACTGCTAGCGTTCATGTTCGTTAAGTGACTCCAGTTAAAAACCTAATATAAAATAAACTCAAAAATATTTCTAAAATGTGTAACTTTTGAACTGATTAAGCAATTAAGCATTTAAAGTGGCATCAAGCAGCCCTCGCAAAGTTGGAGTCAATGGGTTATCAGGGGGCAAATTCTTCTGTGGTTACATTCAAACCTGACACATAGGAAGATGGTCATGATTGTTGGAGATCAGTCATCACATTTCAGGACATCTCTTCGGGAGTTCCTCAGAGTAGTATCCTCGGCCCAATCACCTTCAGTTGCTTCATCAATGACCTTCCCTTCATCATAAGATCCAAAGTAACGATGATCGCCAATGATTGCACAATGCTTAGCACCATTCACAACCCTTTAGACACTGAAGCAGTCGGTGTCACAATGCAACAAGATCTGGGCAATATTCAGACTTGGGTTGACAAGTGGCAAGGAAAATTCATGCCACACAAATGCCAGCATATGGTCATTAGAGACGATCTAACCACCCCCTGACATTCAATGGTGTTGCCATCACCGAATCCCCCACTAGCAACATCCTGGGAGTTATTGATGAGAAACTCAACTGGACTCGGCACAGAAACGCAATGGCTTCAGGAAGAGGTCACAGACTAGGAATACAGTGGTGCATAACTCACCTCCTAATTCCCAAATGCCTGTTCAACATCTACAAGGCCCAAGTCAGGAGTGTGATGGAATTCTCCTCACTTGCCTGAATGAGATTTGCCCCAACAACTCAAGAAGCTTGACACGATTCAGGACAAAAGTGGCCTGCTTGATTGGCACCATATTCTAAAGTATTCACTCCCTCCACCATCAGTTCTCAGTAGCAGCAGTATATACTAGCTACAATATGCACGGCAAAGCTCGTCAGACAGTACCTTCCAGGCACACGACCACTTCAACCTTGAAGGACAAGCATGAAGATGTATGGGAATATTGCCACCTTCAGATTCCCCCCAAAGTCGCACACCAAACTGTCTTGGAATTTTATTGGCGGTTCATCCCTGTCGTTTGTTCAAAATCCCTCCCAATGACATTTTCAGTCAACACAGCAGGTGAACTGCAGCGGTCAAGAAGGCAACTTACCACCACCTTCTGAAGGGCAACTAGAGGCGGGCAATAAACACTGGCCAGCCAGTGACGCCCACATCCCACAAAATGAATTTTAAAAACCTAATATCTGATTCAACTCCGATTGTATTTGAAATAAACTGAGACAAATTATTAGTTGCTCCACGTGTTAGTTATTTAATTATGCACGCCTGCATTGAAATATATTAATTCTTTGTTCGTCGTGGTCACACATTTGCTGTCTTTTCCTTTTTTTTTAATCATCAAGGTGAACTGATGGCATATTCTTAAACTGTCTGTCTTACAGCCACACTGCAGTACGTTTTCAAATGTATCATCATTATACTTCACGAATCTGCGATTTGAAGTATTAATTACACGTTACCAAGAATATTGTGTCATATTTCTCTTTCACACATAATCGTTGTGTCTAACGCAATTTCCTCTCCAGCTGGTGCTGAACCTTCTTGCCACTATCCATTCCACTCAAAAAGGTATTGCCACACTATTTAGGTATTGTCATTTTTCTCACCTTTTATTCGGTCTCTGTAATTTCATAGCTTCATTCCTCTTCGCTTGCTTTAGTTCTGATCATTCTTGACACATTTTCACTCACTCTCTGGCGCATTCATTCTATTACACTGTATCTCTCTCCATAGCTCCTCCATAATCTTACAAACATTACACTTTCTTCTAGTCGTATATTTGTTCATTCACAATCCCTAATATCAATATAGTTTTCCTGATTAAACTCCAGTTTCTATTCTTTTCACTTTTCTTTTCTAATTCCCCTTTGGATTTTATACTACTCATTTGGTGAATGTGTGAATTACTTCTGAGGTCGCTGAACTAATTTAAATGGTCAGCAGACCTGCCATTAGACTTTTTGTCCGTAATGTCTGTTGGTGCAATGGGATTTCAGGACTATTTTATAAATTTTACAATTCTGACATCTTTACTCTTAATTCGAAGTGTCAACCTCTCACTTATGCTGAACTATAAGTTACTGAATGGTTTACTTTTTTTCCATTCATCGCTAGCATTGTGAGAGGAATGTTGAGCTGCCAAACTCTAATAGCTTCCATTACATGCAACGTCGGTCCGTAATATGAAGGTCCTTACTTTTTTAATTCTTCATGTAGGACCAGGAAACATTCTGACTTTCAAATCACAGAAATATTTTTTGTATATAGTGAGTTGAAAAGCAAATTGTTTTGGAATTCGGTCTTCAAAGTATCAGTATCAAAATGAAGTAACAGCATAGTCACAGTACTGTTTCCGGCCAATGGCAGTTTTGTAATTTCATTGTCTATTTCTCTTTTTGCAGCGAATGTAATGACAACCATTATCTTGTCTCAGCGGAAGTGTGGTCTCTCGAAATGTGTCACTTGCTACTTGGTGGCAATGGCAGTAGCAGATCTACTGGTCATTGTATTTGATCTGATATTAAGACAAATACCCATTGTGTATTGGCTCCACTTTTTGTTCCTATGGAGTGTTCCCCTATGTAATATCCATGCAATTTTCCTTTTTGCTTCCACAGACTGTTCTGTTTGGTTCACAGTCATGTTTACTGTAGATCGATGTGTAGCCATTTGTTGCCATGAACTGAAAACAAAATATTGCACTGCTCAAACTGCATCTGTGATCATTGGAATAGTTACTTTTATGTTCTGTTTGAAGAACACATTCTGGTATTTTCTATATACAAGCAAATATCTTCTTATGAATTATCCATGGTTTTGTTTGGTAACTAGCAATTCGTTATTCTCACAGGCATGGGTAGTAATTGAAACACTTCATTATATTCTAACTCCAGGCATTCCATTTGTTTTGATTCTACTTCTCAATGCTTTTACTATCAGACACATTCTCATAGCAAACAGAACCCGGAGAAGACTCCAAGGTCACAGCAATCGAGAGAGTTCTGGAGACAAGAAAGTGGAAAATCGAAGAAAATCTATTATTTTACTTCTTGTTATATCAGGCAATTTCATATTGTTATGGGCAGTAATTCTCATTTATTCACTGTGGAACAGAATGTGGTATTTAGGATTTCAGTCCAAGAGAATACACGAATTTATAAGAGAACTGGGATTCATGCTGCAGCTTCTAAGTTGCTGCACAAACACATGTCTTTATTCAGTGACACAAACTATGTTTCGAAAGCAATTCATTAATATGATAAAATATCCTGGCATTGTGTTTTTAAAAGTAATTAAGCAAAGAAAATGGCAGAATTGTTTTGCAAAAACTAAATGTTAATCATTATTTTTCTAAATCCACAATTTATCTTTGCTTTTCCCTTTTACAAGGCAGTAGTTTTCCAATTGTTTTGTCTGGAATTACATCCCAAGGTTTGAATTTGTCCTAAATACAAATATGTTAAGTTTTCTAAGAGGAGATTATGCTGAGTTCTATTCCAAATTGGTGACGACTTTGCATTTGGCTCTAATCTATCGCATTCAAATTTGATCTTAAGACCATTTGGCATTATGGTGGAATTTACTGTTTGAAACTAAACCAATAATATTTGCAGTGAACGAAAACTGGAAACTATACTGGATTATTGTCATGAAAATAAAATCAGTTATGTTCCTGAAATGCAGAACAGATTATGATGTGGTGCATAAATGCAAATTGAGTCGCAATTTTGTTCATGATGTTCATATTTTGGCTTTCGCGTCTGTTTATAATGTGGAGTACATGACAGGGAACAGCTGCAAAAACTGAATATTTAGCATGACATTTTTATGATTTTCAGCAAGATTACGACAGAGATTTCACAAAATAATTTCACAACCACAGCTATAATTCTTCTATGCCTACATCGGAATTCCTGCTTCAATATTCACGTAGAGAATCTACTTAATCTCCTAAATACCGAAAGAAAAAATGTTACATTACTGGGTGTATGCTGTATGCAGTAAACGTCTGAAAAGGAATCATAAAGCAAAAGAGGCAAATAGACATTTAAAGCAGTGAATTACCTTTGGGTTGGCAGGGAGAATCGGAGGGAGACTTTATACGTTGAGAATAAAGAGTTACAAGAATTGAGGTTTGAAAGAAAATAAGAGCATTGAAATCATGAGAAAGCCGAAATTGACTGTACCGAATGATTAAAGTTAAGCCCTGGTAAGGAAAACCTAGAATGAAAATTTATAATGGGCGAATAATAAATGAGTTAAATAAACGAACTAATCATTTAAAAATAATACAAGACAGGTGATGCAGTGAGGAATATGTGCTTTTAAGAGGAATTTGCCTGTCCTGGGAAGCATAGTAGATCAGTGGTTAGCACTGCTGCCTCCCTGCGCCAGACACATGGGCTCGATTCCAGCCTCCCATGACTGTGTCAAGTTTGCGCATTCTCCCCCTGTCTTTGTCGGTTTCCTTTGAGGGCTCTGGTTTCGTCCCACAGTCCGACGATGAGTAGGTCAGGTGGAAAGGTCATGGGAAATCCAGGGTTGTGGGGATGCATCTGAGTGGGATAATCCACATAGAATCAATGTAGACTCGACGGGGCGAATGGACTGCTTTAACAGTGTAGGGATTCTATGGTTCTCTTGAAGAGGTGGTGTTGCCAGTCTGGTGATGAGGTATCTGCTCCACGGAAAGCAGAGTAAATAGTTTTGGGTTTTTTTATATATAATAGACAGAAGAAGCACGAAATTATAGAGTCAGGTTCAGGCACACACAAGGTTTTCGTTTAACTTTGAACTGTTCCAGTGGCTGTTTTGGAATTGAAGCTGTTAGATTTTGCTCACTCTCTGTCTCTACTGCCACAAAAAAAAACTGGAGTTCTCTCCGAAACTGCTGTTGGTGCGCCTTCTCTTGGACTGAAGGAGACAACAAGTGAAGGAAAACTGTTTTCCTGGATTCGACTTTGTCAAGAGTGTGCTTACGGGATGTTAATATTTTAAAACACTTGATGACTAGTAGCTAAATAATCTATTATTTTGTTAAGTATTTCAATACAATTACAGTTATGCCAATTATTTCCTAGTTTGTTTGCATTGTTATGGTAGTATAAGAATAAATTGTATTTCGCTTAAAACTTTGTAGTTTGATCACTCAAATCACATCGGGAATGTAAGGTCTTAGACTTGCGTTTCAAAAAAAGTTGGGATTTAGGCTATCTGCTTGATAGGTTTTCAATGGGTTTGAAGGACACCATTTCCCTGGAGCGTGTGCAAATATTTACAGGAATATTGGGAGGGCTGGAGTGTTTCGGCTATTACACGAAACCGCAGAGGGTACAGTTCTTTTCCATGGGAGCTGTGAGACTAAGGGGCGCTTAATTGAGGTCGACAAAATTATGGGAGGTATCAGTAACGTCGATAGGGATAAATTCTTTTTATTTCCCTTAGTTGAGAAGTCAATTACTAGGAGGCATCGATTTAAATTAAAGGAAGGGAAATTAGATTAATCTGAGGAGAAACTTCCTTTCACACAGATATGAAACACTGCCTGAATTGGGGGCAATGCTCGGAATAGTTTCAACATTTTGAAAGCAGTTGCATCACCATTTCAAGGTCCAAATCATTCAGATTCTGATCGTTTGGTGGGATTGTGATCAGAATAGTTAAGCACTTGGTCACTTGCACAGAGACTATGGGCTGAAGGTTCTTTTCAGTATTGTCATAGCCGACTCTGATTCTGTGAGTGTAACAGATAAAACACTTCTCTAGATTAGAGTGGTACTGGAAAAGCACAACGGGTCAAGCAGCATCCGAGGAGAAGGAGAGTCGACATTTCAAGCAAAAGCGCTTCATCAGGAACGAAGGCAGGAAGCCTCCGGGGTGTAGAGGTAAATGGGAGGGGATGGGGCTGGGGAGAAGGTCGCCAAGAGTACAATAGGTGAATGGAGGTGGGGATGAAGGCGATAGGTCAGAGAGGAGGTTTGAGCAGATAGGTGGGAAGGGAGATTGGCAGGTAGGACAGGTGATGAGGATGGTGCTGAGCTGGAAGGTTGGAACTGGGGTAAGGTGGGGGGAGGGGAAATGAGGAAACTGGTGAAGTTCACATTGATGCCCTGAAGTTGAAGTGTTTCGAGGTGGAAAATGAGGTATTCTTCCTTCAGGTATTGGGTGATGAGGGAGTGGCGGTGGAGGAGGCCCAGGTCTTGCATGTCCTCGGCAGATTGGGAGGGGGAGTTGATTGGTGTGAGTACCCCAGAGATGTTCCAGGAGGGGAGAGTGGGTTGTTGGGGGGCGTGGACCTGACCATGTTGTCATGGAGGGAACGGTCTTTGTGGAAAGCTGAAAGATGAGAGAAGGGCAATATATCCCTGGTGGTGAGGTCCATTTAGAGGTGGTGGAAATGTCGCGGATGATGTAGTTTGTGCAAAGGTTGGTAGGGTGGAAGGTGAGGACCGGGAGGTTCTGTCCTTGTTGCGTTGGAGGGGTGGGGTTTGAGGGAAAAGGTGCGGGACGTGGATGAGATGTGTTGGAGGGCATCTTCAACCACATGGGAAGTGAAATTGCGGTCTTTAAAGAAGGAGGCCATCTGGTGTGTGCTGTGGTCCTCCTGAGAGCAGATACAACGGAGGTGGTGAAATTGGGAATACAAGATAGCATTTTTGTAGGAGGTAGGATGGGAAGAGGTGTAATCCCGGTAGCTGTGGAAGTCGGTGGGTTTGTAAATAAACGTCAGTATCAAATCAGTCATCATTGATGGAGATGGAGAGGTCCAGGAAGGGAAAGGAGATGTCAGAGATGGTCCAGGAAAATTTAAGGTCGAGATGGAATATGTTGATGAAGTTGATGAACTGCTCAACCTCCTCGCGGGAGCACGAGGTGGCGCCAATGCAGTCATCAATGTAGCAATAATGCTCCTGCAAAACATGCTATCCCTTGGCTACTTTTTCCTCAGCCCACCCCCCTCCCATTTATCTCTCCACACCGGAGGCTCTCTGCCTTCATTCCTGATTAAGGGATTTTGCTGAAACATTGACTTTCCAGTTCCTCGGATGCTGCCTGACCTGCTGTGCTTTTCCCTCACCACTCTAATCTAGACTCTTACTTCCAGCAGCTGCAGTTCTCACTTTTGCCTAGATAAGATAATTGTGTCAAACAACTTCCGTGACCTTTCAGCTTAATTATTTGGCAGCAGAGAGACAAGTGCAGATATCTCTCATTGCACTGTGCTACCAGAGGCACTCGAGCGAGTAGATTGCCATGTAAGTTCGAGATTGTATTTTCAGAATGATCAATACAGTTCTGTATATCAAACATGGGAGTAGAGAGGGTTGTGTTGATAACTGAACTTATTCAGGTTATCACAGACATCAGCACAGGGGTGTTCAAACCGTCTGTCTCTTGCTCTTTCTATCTGTCACTCTCAAACTACTTCTCAACCATTTCAACACCTTCTTCTATCTCCCACCACAATCCACTGTCCTGCTGTCTAGCATGCTTCAGTGTCTGAGAAACAAATATTTTTGTCGATGCTGTAACACCAAATTGAATCAGAAAATTCTGGGAAGAATCATTATGTACACATACCGGGGGATTATATTAAACTTCCATTACTGAGTAGCTTCATATTCCATATCCCAACTTGCCTTCTCAATGACATTCAGGAATTATTTCTTCTTACAACTTTGTTTAGACTTGGACCATTATTGCTCTCAGTACTGTTTTCTTCTTCATTAGACCGTTATTTGTTTATTTTCTTTGTGAGCATTTTAATATTCTTCTCTTTTTTTTTCCTTTTTTGTCTATGAAATATAATGTAAATTCTCAAGTATGAACAGAGGTCGCTGGAGAAACTCAGAGGTCTGGCAGCATCTGCAGAGAAGTAGCAGAGTCAACGCTTCAGGTCCGGTGACTCTTCATCAGTCTGGATCGTTTCTGTGTAATGTAAATTCCGTCTTGCAAATCAAAAATAAATTCTTCAATGCATATTAGAACCAAATAGAAAACTTTGCAGTTATTGAATCATTACTTTCTACAGCATTCTGCACATCATGCCTGTTCTGTACTTTTTACTAACTCAAGAATTTAAAAAGTACTTTATTTTCTGTACTGTCTGAATTTTTATTCTTATTGAGTCTTTCAATGAAATCTCCAACTCACCTCTAGAAGTCGATGATTTCAGTTTTCCAATATCTATTCAGCAATTATTTTCAGAGCACAGCTCTCTGTAAAGATATCTTGTTGAAATTCTAGTTGATTCCTTCATTAATAAAGTAAAATGTGCCGTCTGGTTAGTAATTATCTTTCCACTGGAAACAGTTTATTATTATCGACAAAAAAAAGAACCATCAATGTCTTCAAAAGTCATTTTCGCATGCGAGACCAACAATACCTTAATGGTAGAATCTGTATAATTGAAGTCCCTCAAATCCAGCACGGTTCGGATGAATGATGACTTCAATGAGTACATTCATAGTGAGAAAAAGCAACTAAATATGTTTGGCACAATTCAGTTGCCATCAAGTTGAAAAACACCAGTGTAAACATGTTTAGACAGAAAACATTTCCCCATACTGATTTTTTTTTTGTAATACTGACAAACAGCCACACAAACGAAACGTTTAGTCTAATTATAAAGGTACTTTCTGCTAATCGGAGAGCAAATCAAGCTGAGCACAAAAGGAAAAGAGGAAAAACAGCTTTAGAAGAAATAAAAGAGGGGTAAAGCGAGCTCATGCCCAGAGATTAGACTCAAATATGAAAACAACATTCAATTTAACGTTCATCATACAACATCACAGTGCAGAAACACGCCTTTCGACTCATTATGTGTGTGCCGGCCATAATGCTACTCAAAACTAATCCGATTTACATGCACACAGTCAATATCACTCTATTCCACGCCTCTTCATGTGTTTGTCTTAATACCTTGTAATGCCCATTATATCAGCTTCTACCACCTCCCGTGGCAGCGCATTCCACACACCTAATACCCAACGTTTAAAAATCTTGCCTTGACCAGCGTTTTAAACTTTTCTCGTCTCACTTTGAACTTAGTATTTGACATTTCACACTGGGAAAAGAACTCTGTTTTTCATGTTTCATAATTTCAAAGACTTCGATGAGAAGTGTATAAGATTATTTCATATTTCTTCGCCTCAGCCTCTAATAACAATCCAAGTTTTTCCAATCATTGCTCGTGCATCCCAATTCAGGCAATGTCCAGGGAAAGATTTTTTCGCTGTCTCCAAACCTTCCATGTCCTTCCTATGTGTGGCAACCAGAACTGCATCCAATACTCATAATTGCCTGTCTAAAGTCTTTTACAGCTTCAGCATGAATTACCAACTTTTTTACTCAATATCCCAATTGATGAAGGCATGCATGCTGTACACCTTTTTATCACCTTATCCACTTTTACTGCCATTTCCAGAAAGCCATGGAGCGCAATATCCCACTGTTTGTCACTGTTCCTAAGGGTCCTGCAGTTTGCTGTATATGTCGACTTGACTAGAATATCGAGATATTCCTCCTGAAATGTATTAACATCCACGCCCGTCTTCTTGGTGAAGTGTTTATTAAGTACCTCACAAACGTCTGCTGCTTCCTTGCCAAAATTGCCACCTTTGTCCATAAGTAATTGAAGTTATTGAGTTGATTGATTTTGGCAAAAATATAAATGCAAGTGTCAGAAACTCTTCAATAATATTTAGATATACTTTTCTTAGATATGAAAACATTGCTATGAAAACATTGCTAAGAAAAAAGGTGCCACATAATCCAATCTATTGAAGAAGGAAGGTGTGAAAATGCAGAAATTATGAGACCATTATTTAACTGTCAGGGATATGGGAAGATTCAGAACAAATGAATTAAACCGAATTGCAGTTTGCGATATTACGGTGCACGACTACAATTTTCATAAAATAAACAAAAATTCAATTAGAATTAGTGGAATAAGTCTCTCGAAGCGTTGCAAAATTTTGGTGAAGGCAATTGTGTTAATGTTGTCCATTAGCAAGTTAAGAATGCCTTTTAAAGGCATTTTGCATTTTTGAATTCTTTGTGAAAGTGAAGGTCATGCCAATACATTAAACATATGACACTGCATCATGCAAATTAGAGCATGCTATTCTTACTACTTAGTCTTTAGATTAGACTAGATTCCCTACAATATGGAAACAGGCCATTTGGCCCAACAAATCCACACCGACCTTCCAAAGAGTAACCCAGACCCATTCTGCTACCTTACATTTGCCCCTGACGAATGCACCTAACAAAATGGGCAACTTAGAATGGCCAGTTCTTCTAATCTGCATACCTTTGGACTGTGGGAGGAAACCGGATCACCTGGAGGAAAACCACATTGACACAAGAGAATGTGCAAACTTCAGACAGACCGTCGCCCAAGGTGGGAATCAAATCCATTGCGCTGTGAGGCAGCAAGGCGAACCACTGAGCCCACCGTGCCACCCTTAAACGAAATTCCCTGAACGGGCTGCGGCGGTGAAAGCGCCGAATCCTAACCACTAGACCACGAGGGAACGGCGCAATTCATGCACTTACTTCATATCACAATGTAATTATTCAACTGCCATCAATTTTAAATAAAAACAATCTAAAAATGGCCGTCAAAGTGGCCTCATTAGTTTTCGGTATTTGTTCAAATACAAAGCTTGTTTATGGAATTTCTCCTCCTGCATCACGGTCAGTATTGTCTTGAGTTCACAAAGTTCTCCCTCAATAGGACAAAATATCCTTTGTGATGTGTCCCAACTTGAGCGAAACATATATGTCCAAACGATGACTTTGAATAAGGGAAGCTGAATGGCAGCTCTTTTATTTACTCGAACTCTAAGTTTAACAGAAAGCATTTCAAACACATGAACTATAGGCCGGTCAGCCTGATTTCTATGATAGGTAAGTTGTTGGAGGGTATTCCGAGAGGTAGGAATTGCGCGCATTTGAAGAGGCTAGTATTGATTAAGAATAGTCAGTATGGCTTTGTATGTGGAAAATCGTGTCTCGCAAGTTGGATTTGTTTTTGTTTTTCTGCACTGATGAAGGTTTAATGAAGGCATGGTGATAGATGTTGACCACATGGACTTTAGGAAAACGTTCTGCGTAGTAGACGAATTCGTAAAGTTAACAACATTGGACTTCGGTGGAGCCTGCTAATGGGTAAAAAATTGACTTGACAGTACGCGACAGATGGTGGTGCTTGAAGGCTTTTTTCAGATAGGATGACTGTGAATAGGGATCGGGCTGGGTCCACTTTGACTTGTCATTAATATAAATGATTTGGATGAGAATTTAGGAGGCATGGTTGGAACGTTATGGATGACAATAAAATTATTGGCAATATCAACAGAGAATATGGGTATTTAAGATTACAAAGAAATCTTGATCAGTTGGGCCAATGAACTGGACAGTCGCAGATGGAATTTTTTGTGAATAAGTCCAATATGTTGCATTTTGGTAAAACAGCAAAGGCAGACCTTATGCAATTAATGGTCGAGCCCTGTGTAGTATTGTAGAACAGAGAGATCTGGAGGTTTAGGCACATAGTTTTTTAAAAGTAGCATCAAGAGTACACGGGGTGGTTAAGAAAGCGTTTTGCACGTTTGCATTCATTGCTCAGACCATTAAGTGCAGTGCAGGAGTTATGACGTCATACAAGATGTTGGCAAGGCCTCTTTTATACTATTGTGTACAGTTCTGGTCGCCCTTGTACTGGATGGATACCGTTAAATTAGCATAGTAAATCAGAAGACATTTACAAGGATGTTGCTGGGGTTGGTGGGGAGAAATGGGGGAGGAGTCATTTTAGGTGCAAGGAGCGGGTGGGACTTTTTTCCACTGGAATGTAGGAGGTTTAGGGGTGACCGTTTAGATGTTTATAAAATCACAAGGAGCAAGATAAAATGAATAGCAATGGTGTTTCCCCTCGGACAATGTCCTTCAAAACCAGGAGGTATACTTTCTTAAGATGTGAGGAGAAAGTTATGAAAGAGATCTGATAGAGAACCTTTTCACACAGAGAGTGGTTCATTTGTGGAATCAACTGCCAGGGGAAGTGTTAGATGCAGGTAGAGTTACAACGTTTAAAATATATTTGAATAGGTAGATGAATAGGAAAGATTTAGTAATATATGGGCTGAATGCATACAAGAACGTTTGGATTAGTTTGATAAACCTGGTCGCCATGGATGATTTTACCAAAGGGTCTGTTACCTTGCTGTATGGCACTGTGATTGTATGACTCTAAAGGCCTGAACAGAGCATTCTGAAAGTGCAACTAGTCCCAACAAAGAGGTGATACAGCCCTGATTGTCAATTAAGTCCTGGAATCCGCATCTGAAAACGTGCAATACAAGCATCGAGATGAAGTTAACCACTTTTCCTGTGGAAAGGTAAATAGTCTTAAATTCCCACAATTGACCCAATCTTCACTTGATGGTGGAGGTTGAATGAACTCATTAATAACTTTCTTTTTGGCACTAGTTGCTTCAAAATTCAACAGGAGGAGTAGGCGTTAATTTATTTTACAAGCTCATATCCAAATATTAGAGTCATAAATTTCAGTAGATTCTTGGATTAACTTATTCAATTGTGACATTGTAAATGACTGGAAAATTAAAGGTATGTGAAATTATAATTATTAATAATTCATGTGACATGGGCATCCCCGCTGAGCCTACACTGACTGGCCTTTCCTTATTGGCCTTGACAAGGCGATGGTCAGTGTGTCTTCTTGAACTACTGCAGTCCATGTGCTGCAGACAGACTACCATCCGGGAGGGAATTCCATGATTTTAACCTGGTGACCAGAAGGAATGGCAAATACATTTTAAAACATGGTGGTGAGTGACTTACAGGGAATGATCACGTGCGAATGTTTTGCGTCACCTGCTACCATTGTTCGAAGTGAAATTGGCCGTGAATCTGGAAGGTGCTGTCAAAGCATTGATTAGATTAGATTAGATTAGATTAGATTAGATTACTTACAGTGTGGAAACAGGCCCTTCGGCCCAACAAGTCCACACCGACCCGCCGAAGCGAAACCCACCCATACCCCCACATTTACCCCTTACCTAACACTACGGGCAATTTAGTATGGCCAATTCACCTAACCTGCACATCTTTGGACTGTGGGAGGAAACCGGAGCACCCGGAGGAAACCCACGCAGACACGGGGAGAACGTGCAAACTCCACACAGTCAGTCGCCTGAGTCGGGAATTGAACCCGGGTCTCTGGCGCTGCGAGGCAGCAGTGCTAACCACTGTGCCACCGTGCCACCCACCGTGTTTGGTGAATTTCCACAGTATGTCTGGTAGATAGTACACACTGTTCTTGTTGAGTGACGTGGTAGATGGAATGGATGTTTGTAGCCATGGTGCTAATCAAGCAGGCTGCTTTGTCCTGGATGATGTCAAACTTCGTGAGAGCTACGTGGACTCATGCAAGCAAGTGAGGATTCTTCCATCACAGATTAAAACACAAGTTGAGCTACTTATCAGAGAATTGATAACTTTCAATATGTCGTTGTAGCTACAGTATTTACATGGTCAATGCCAACACAGAAAACGTTGATAGTGGGTTAGTTTGTAATGGCAACATCATTGATCCTCGAGAGTCAGTGAATCAAATATATTGAGAGTGCAAACAAAGGCCCTTTAGCCTATCATGCCTACGCCAGTCAAAAACAAACACAGAACTATTATAATTCCATTTTCTAGCAATTGGCCCATCTGCCTTCACACAACAAATGCACACCTTCTGCATGGCTGCGTTTCTCCTCACATTTTCACTAAGCTTCTGACCCTGACCTTAACTCTATATCAACCAGTCGTTGATTCTGCTATCAGGAAAAACAGTTGCTTCTGATCGAGCTAATCGATTCCACTCATATTTTTACAAATCTCAGTCATGCCCCCTCTTAACCTCTTCTACTCGAAGGAAATCAACTGCAGTCTGTACATTAAAGGCACACATCTTTTATACTTGTTGGCGATTGCTATTCGCTGATGTGTCTGTGTTGAAAATCTCCTTGCCACTTTTCGCTACAGCCTAAGTGTATTCCCGATCTTGTTGTATCTTAACGTGAACTGTGTCAGTATCTGAGGGGTCACTGATGTTGCTGAATATTGTGTAATCAATAAAAAACAAACTCTGCGACCTTATAATGGATAAGTGGCAAATAGTGAGGATGACATGAACCGCCGGCAAAGGTATATAGAACACCAAGCAGGTAGCAGCTGAGATACTCCACTGATAAAAATGTAGTGATGCATTTTAGATTAGTTAATGAGAATAGGGTTGAATGGATAATTGTATCATTCCAAACATTGTGCAGGAACCCTTTTGGGGTCAGGCATGGGTTGCTTGGAATGCATGGTTCACCACACTATGCAAGGTACATGGGATCCCTTGTTAGTGCATTGTATCAAGATCTGATGGTCACATTTCGTAAACATTTGAATGTCCATTACGGCAGAAGACGTTTATCAAACAGGCCCATTGATACGGGGTTTTGATCACAAAACCAAGTTGAAAATGCTGTGTCTTCTTTCTATGATGTACTTGAGATTGTAGAGTGATTTAATTAAGGTAAATGCGATAATGACAGATAGACAATATAACAATATTCGTATTTGCTGATTATACAAGGAGCATGAACGTGGATAGTTTTAAAACTTGGCAGAATTGATTGAGGGGAATAAAGAATGCAGTGTGTCAATATCACTTGCAGTTGTTTGAAATTCTATTTTAAAAATCACTTGCAGTTTCTTTCAAGTTTCCCACCTTAAACGCAAGGAAATCTAAACGACCTGCAGTCAATCACTGTGTGATTTTGACAAAGAACAGTACTGACAAATGCAGATGCGGAAAGTTCTCTCTCTCTGTCTCTCTCTCTCTCTCTCTCTCTCTCACTAGAGACCTATCCAGAGCTCCATAAATGTTAAGCGTCACTTCCTTGCATTCTGTACTCATTGCCTATATTGCAAAAAATACGGAGGTATGGCATTGAGGGTGAGTTGGAGGTTTGGATTAGGAGTTGGCTGGCTGGAAGAAGACAGAGGGTAGTAGTTGATGGCAAAGGTTCATCTTGGAGTGCCGTCACTAGCGGTGTTCCGCAAGGATCTGTTTTGGGACCATTGTTGTTTGTCATTTTTATAAATGACCTGGAGGAGGGGTTAGAAGGTTGGGTGAGTAAGTTTGCGGATGATACGAAAGTCGGAGGAGTTGTAGACAGTGAGGAAGGATGTGGCAGGTTACAGTGGGATATAGATAAGCTGCAGAACTGGGCAGAAAGGTGGCAAATGGAGTTCAATGTAGCTAAGTGTGAGGTGATTCACTTTGGTAAGAGTAATAAAAAGATGGGGTACTGGGCTAACGGTCGGATACTTGGTAGTGTGGATGAGCAGAGGGATCTTGGTGTCCATGTACACAAATCTTTGAAAGTTGCCACCCAGGTAAATAGTGCGGTGAAGAAGGCATATGGCGTACTGGCTTTTATTGGTAGAGGAATTGAGTTCCGGAGTACTGAGGTCATGTTGCAGTTGTATAAGACTGTGGTGCGGCCACATCTGGAGTATTGTGTGCAGTTTTGGTCGCCATACTATAGGAAGGATGTGGAGGCACTGGAACGGGTGCAGAGGAGGTTTACCAGGATGTTGCCTGGTACGGTAGAAAGATCGTATGAGGAAAGGCTGAGGCACTTGGGGTTGTTTTCATTGGAGAAAAGAAGGTTTAGGTGTGACTTGATAGAGGTGTATAAGATGATTAGGGGTTTAGATAGGGTCGACAGTGAGAATCTTTTTCCACGTATGGAGTCAGCTAATACAAGGGGGCATAGCTTTAAATTAAGGGGGGGTAGGTATAGGACAGATGTTAGGGGTAGGTTCTTTACTCAGCGAGTCGTGAGTTCATGGAATGCCCTGCCAGTAGCAGTGGTGGACTCTCCCTCATTATGGGCATTTAAGCGGGCATTGGATAGGCATATGGAGGATAGTGGGCTAGTGTAGGTTAGGTGGGCTTGGATCGGCACAACATCGAGGGCCGAAGGGCCTGTACTGCGCTGTATTCTTCTATGTTCTATGTTCTATGATGAAACCTTCGAACCCATATGCCTTATTCATTTTTTTCAATATTCTTCGAAGTTTTGCCTATCAGACCAACGATTTATGTGATGAAGCAGCTTAGGTAAGGTATTTTGGCAAGAGGTTCTGGTGCAGTCGAGTGACCCTACCTCTGGATAGAAACAATTGCTTTATTTCATAGCTTGGAACGTGCATTCCTAACAGAGTCTATCACAAACTAAAACCTAGTCTTGGCATTTTCCTGTGATTTCCCAAATTCTTCTGTTTAAGGGTAAAGCTTTTATCTGAATATAATCGAATATTTAACTGCATGCTCGCGAACACATGAATTGTTTTAGAACACTCTTCAAGTACGTTTCTTTCAAAGATGAATGGCATATTATTTTGGTCTCTAATACGTGGCATTTAATAATTCTAGAATGACAGCTGCTTTGCTCTTTCATTGCTGTTTTGGTTTTAATGGTATATGGATCATGTAAAGCTGGTCATGAGTGAAACATTACAGTCATGATATCTGCTCAAAAAATGAGCAGTGTCATTGTTTATTTATTACATTCTGTTAATGGGATAAAGAAAATTTCTTTCACATTGACTTCTATCCATTTGCCACCGTCACAAACTGACTAATCCTATTAGCACAATATTTCATGGCTTTCCTCAGCTCCTCCCTGAATCTTGCTTGTGTAAGCGCATACATGCAGGTGCTTGTAGAGCAGTTCAGAACCCTAAGCATGCGCGAGGTTTCATTGACAATAGCAAATGGATCATTAAAGTCCCGGTAAAAGTAAGTGTTCGTGATTCGCGAAAACAGGAAGAGACCAACTGTCGCCATCCAAAGGATGATGAAACTTGCTGAGGCAGCAAAGAGTAACATCAGCGCTCTCCTCCGACTTTGCATCTCAGGGTCTCCCGCTTCTCCTCCACTTCCCCGAAATCCCCGCCGGATCTGACTAGCCACAAGTACATGCCTAATAGTCAGGAGGTTGAGCAGAACCACGCAAACGTAGGGGACCAATGGAGTTAAAATAGTGTGGAGCCAATAGAAGGCTCGCCACGCGGGAGATGTGTCAATGTTGGGATTTGTCTTACAGCCAAACTGTATGTTACTGTGCACATGGATGGGTAGTATTGCAAAGTAATAGGGGAGGTTCCTGGAGTAGGTCAGGAGGTAAATCACTGTAATTATCAACGTCGCGCACTTCATGGAGCAGTATGTTCTTCTGAATCGCTGGAAGCAGATGATGACGAATCGGTCGAAGGTGAAGGACACTGTTAGCCAGACCGAGCAGTCAATCACTGCAGCGATCAGGATTGAAATCAGACGGCACCCGAAGGTATACAAGTAAAAGACATGATGGAAACGCGGGAGGAGGATACGGTAGAGCAGAACATAGAAAATGAGGACCAGCAGATCGGCCGTGGACATGGACTTGAGGTACATTCGAGTGCTCCGAGACAGACCGCAGTCCCTCAGTTGGAGTGTCAGCAATGTGACCGCATTTGCTAGAGGGAAGAGAAGAAGACGAGAATTAAAAGAAGAGTCACGGGAGCTCTGCCAGCATCAAGGTTTGTAGATCACCCCATGGCATCACACATCCCTTACATTGTAATTCCTTCAGGACTGGAACTCCCCCATTCTCTATCATGGTTCAACATTGAGACCGATCCCTCAGCTGCGGAAAATTTTAGCTCTGGGATTGATGGAAACATTTTAAAAATCATAGATTCATAGAATACCTCCAATGTGGAAGCAGGCCAAACGGCCTATTGAGTCCAGACTGACCCTGTGAAGATCATTCCATTCAGACCTACGCCCCCGACCCTATCCCTTGAAATCTACATTCCATGGCTGGTCCGGCTTGTACACTTGACCTGCATATCTTAGCGTTCTAGAACCAAAAGTAGACCATTCTGCATTTCAAGCATTTTCCGTATTCAGACTGACAACGGCTAATCATCCAACACTCCCTGCAATGCTTACTTTTTCTTTCTGT
Source organism: Chiloscyllium plagiosum (assembly GCF_037043375.1). Taxonomy (NCBI): domain Eukaryota; kingdom Metazoa; phylum Chordata; class Chondrichthyes; order Orectolobiformes; family Hemiscylliidae; genus Chiloscyllium; species Chiloscyllium plagiosum. Next base: position 45,790,889 of record NW_028270173.1, read on the forward strand.
CTGTCGTCCTAAAAACTGACTACCAATGGATATTCATTTCCTATCTCTCACCTCACTGCTATAAACCCTTTATTATATGCTTGCGTGACTTTTTTGTAAATGTTACACAAATATATATAAGAAAAGCTATAAGTTTTCTCCATTTCACATTCTTAATCCCATACACACTATTTTCCATTGTGCTCTTGTTTAATTCTTACCTTTGACTTCGCTGCCTCTCACCTTTCTTATTTCTGTCCCTCCCTAGTAATCATACGTTTTGATACCGTTAGCCCTAAGAACGACATCTATTTCCTCCTAGAAAATATTCGGCATTTCAGTCTCAATCCTCTCTGTGTTCCATAGAATTCTCTCGCTGAAGAAATTTATCCTCATCTCAGTCTTCAATGGCCTACCTCTTATGCTTAACATCTAACGCCTGCTACTGAACTTCCTCGTCATCCAGAACATCCTTCCTGCATGGACTTGGCCTCTATCGCTTTTTCTAGGTTTCTATGACGCGTACCACCTCCGCCCATTCTTCCAAACTGCAGTGAGCGTAGTCATGATCAAACATTTTTACTCCATTGCTCCATTCCAGTCTGATAAACATTCGTTGCAATTTCGCCATAGCCAGAATATGCCACCCCACCTCCAATACCACCCCGACAAGGAGATCAAATATGCAATATTCTAAGTGTGGTGTCAGCAAGACCTTGCACAACTGCAGTAAAATATGCCTGTCACTAAACGGCAACTAATTAGATGTCACTTACTGCTGTTATTGGAAAGCGTTAAGCAATGTTCACCCCATTTAATGGGGAGGGCAGTATTTTTAGCGCTGATTGAACCACGTGTAATTATACATACGGGCGTCCCTCATTCTGGCATCGCATAATAGAATTTGTATTCTCGTTTGCATCGGCCTGTGGAGCTAAAAATTTAGTGTCCATCCTCCATGCAAGAATCAAAGATATGAAATAAATCGTATCATGGATTGAGGCAGTCTCGAGCGCGGGTGACTTTACAACTAAGCATACGACAGCTGTTAAAAGAAGTGCCGGGTTGAACTTGTAGTGGCTGCAAACAAAGCAAAACTCTAATGAGTGGAGAATGGCGTTATCCAAAGGGAGCGTATTTGAAAAGCACAAGAACATAAGCCAAGTTAAGAAAACGAACTGTAAGGAAAGAATCCAAAGAGTGAAACGAAACTGCATACTACAGCACAGAGAAGGAGCCACATCACCCTGCCAGCGTTGGGACCATTCGAGATTTCAGGAGAAATGCGGGAATGCTGTGACTGCCCGTCGACTACATGCAGTACCTAGAGTCTCGGTCCTTTCTTTCTCACACGTGGACTAAATGAATTGCTTGAGAACGACAACCGATTACTCTGGATACCTCAGGAAGAAGCCAAAATGCATCTGCCACTCAGATTTCCGTGTATGTCTCAAAATAATTATCCAGTTGTACATCCACGTGCATGCAGCGAAGGAAGGTAGTTACATTAAAACATTAAAATGATGAATGTAATTTTAGTCATCAAAGAGACAACCGTAATCCTGAACCGAAATATTAGTACCGAAATATTCAGCCTAACGCGCTCAGAGTTCCGAATCCTGGATGGGTATTTATTCAATCTGACAAGGCCGAATGGAGACGGAAACATTAAAATCTCCGGATGCTTCTGTCTCGACTGTGAGAGAGTCATGGACTTCCCCAGGGGTTAGAAATTCATCCACAGTTGTAAGTACTTTGGCAACCCGTAATAATTCACGGCTGATAAATTGTTTCGGTTATGGTTATTAGAGTTGGCTGGTGGCGAGAATGGTCCACGTTTGTTGCAAACTCATAGACGTTACTCTGTCGAATTTCTACCAACTGTTGTAAAGACAACAATCACCACCCTTCTGGGGAGAAATATAGGCTGTCACTACAAGAATGTCAGGCGGCACTTGGAATGTCGAAAGGCATCTGAGGGATGTCTTCAAATGAAAATTGGCACATTTCGGTATTACGGGGACATGAAGACAAGTGGTTAACGAGCTTGACGGAGACTTAGATATTAATAGGATCATAAAAGAACAAGAAAAAGTAATTACAGAGTTGCAGTGAGTTTGGGAAAGTCCATAGCTTAGGTCCCATGCAGTTGGAGGCAGAGGTGCGAACGCCTGTATGAACAGAATCCATGGGATCCCCTTTCTAGGCGAAGGAGGGGCAGATCTCTCGCAGCAGTGCATTACGAGGGTGGTGGACAGAGGATGGATAAATGAAGCAATTAAATTTGATTTTTGCATTTTAAGTACTAAGGCTTTCCTGCAGAGGGAGCCTCAGTGAGAACAGGGTTGATAATTGAACGAAACATTGCATGTTTTGGAACAGTGTGGAGAAATTCAAGATCCACGACAGAACATTGGAAGATTCTCTGACTTCACAACATGGAGCGTAAAACCCATTAATGCAATTACTGTAGATTCCCGTATTTAAACGAATTAAATATCTTACCTGGAATTCCTAGTATTACCAGAGCACAATAGAAAACGTTCCCGATTTGGAGAATTGGGGCTTGTTCCATTTTCTCTGTGTTGGTTCAGGAAGAGGTTCAATGCTTCCAAACTGTATCCTTATATATACAACCCAACCTCAGTGAAGCAATTCACTTAAGCCCTTGAAGAAATCAATAACAATCCACTGAACAAACAGCATAATGACGTTACATACGCAGCAACGTATTTGCAAGGATGCCAAGCACACTTAATGATTCAAAACATTTCAACAGAGGTTTAAAGCAAACATCGATACTGATCTATTAAACTATAAGAAGGTTATTTCACCACTGAGATAACAATTTTTATTTTAAATACTTCAGTTAATTGTTAGTAATTATCAGTAAAAGAGTAATGTGTAGTTCTGTCAATTTTCTTCAGTTTCAAACTAACTAAGACCTTGTTTTTATTTGTCATGCATCGATAGAAAGTGTTGCTATGCATTTATATTCCACACATTCTGTTCATATGTGCTCGGTCACGTAAGGTCCCCAGCCTCACAAGTGCCTTTGCTCACGCAATTCGAACCCTCCCCAGATATCAAAAACTTGTTGAAAGTTTTGTATACCACAAAGTGATGCTCGCTTGTCCATGCTCCAGAAATAGGACTGAGGACATGTGCTCCAGAACTTGTGCCAAGCTGCTCCTTTCCAGCTATAAGAATGACAAACTTATCAAGCAGCAAAACTTCCAGGATACGTTCTGTGCACAACACGAAGGATAAATGCAACCTGGCCAATTACTTCTCCACAAAATTACTCGCGATTCTCAGTGAAGTGATGGCAAGGGTTTTAAGTGATATTAAACAACAATTTCTCAGCAATAAACTGCACACTGACGCTCACATTCCATTTCAAATATGTCATTCAGTTCTCCTCTCGTTACAAGTGTGGTCAAAACAGGGATTATATTTTTTTTTAATTCTGAAGAGATTGAATCTGCTTGATAATGTGGCAGCACCTAACCTAGCATGATATCAAGGAGAGAAGGAACATGAGAGTCAATGTGAATCTGGAGGAGAACACTGTCCTGGTTTCAGTCACACCTGGAACAATGACAAATGGCAGTGGTTATTGAAGGTAAATCATGTCAGTTCTAGGAAATTGTGGCAGTGAGATAATGTCCAAGCCCCAGATGTTTTTGGGGTTTCCAACAATGGACTTTTTTTTTTACATCATGAGGTCAGAAGTGGAAGTGTTTGCTAAAGACTGTACAATGTTCAGAAACACTCATGACTCTCTCGATACTGAAGCAGTCCATGTCAATATGCCACAAGATGTAAACAAAATCCATACTTGAACTGAGAAGTAACTAGAGCAGTTCCACTTCTCTAATGCCAGGCAGTGAATATCTACAACATAGCCGAATCTAACAATTGTCCTTTGATATTTAATGATATTACCATGTTGGAGTACCACTCTGTCACCTTCTGCAGGACTATCATTGACTATTGTTGAACTATACAGACAATATAAATACTCCCAGCTACAAGATGATAACTCTGTCATTTGTGAGTTACCTTCTGCTTCTCAAATGCCTGTACACAATCCACAAGATACAAGTTACGAATATAATGTACATTCATCTTATCCCAGCGAAGACAGCTCCATTAACATTCACCAAGCTCATTGTTATCCAGGTCAAAGCAGGCATCGTGCATTGCATCCTATAAACATAGCCCTTCAGGCCACCATGACTGTGCTGTCCGTGATGCCATTCTAAACGAATCCAATCTGCTTGCAGATCCATTCCCTACCTGTTCGTGTACCTGTCTAAATACCTCTTAAATGCTGTTGTCGTATCTGCTTCGATCAACTCATCTCACTGTCTACCTGTCCACGCCTGTCTTAATTTTATATACCTTAATCAGGTCTCCCCTTAGCCTCCAAAATCTACTGAAAACAATTTTTTTCAAACTCTCCCTACAATTAATGCACACCTATCTCGGCAAAACACTGGCAAACATTTTTCAAAGCCTTCACATCCTTCCTGTAATGTCGCTACCAGTCCAACATGCAATGCCTCAGATGTGGCCTGGCTAAAGTTTTACACAGCTGCAACGTGACCTGCCGACATTTATAGTCAATGCCCTAACCTCTGAAGGCAAGCATTCCATTTGCCTTCTTTACCAGTTGGAATACAGACAGACTCTAACCTCACCTTTAATGAATTGTCTGAGCTAAGAGAGGACCTTGTTGCTTTTATATATAAAACCTTTAATTATCTCGGGAATGTAACTTGAAAGAAGTTCTTGGATTTATGTATTAATGAATCGAAACCTGAAACTTATTCTAAAAGATAGGTTTTTTCATTATATCGCATGAGTGTATGACACTCTGATCTTTTGCTATAAATTCTGTGTCTTATGATCCTACTCCACCGCCTACCTGGCAAAGAAGCAGCGCTCTGACAACTTGTACGTTTCATATGTTGTTCCCATCTTACTCCAGTCAAATTTAAATTCATTTCACTACTTTGAAGCGATCTCAGAAAATGTTACATTAATATCAACAGTATCAATACACTGAATTCATTCCACGTGAGAAGGGCTGGAGACATTGGATACTGCAAAGGCTATAGTATCTGGCAATAATCCAGCAATGGTACTGAAGAACTATGCTCCAGCAGGTGCGACGTTCCAAGTCAAGACGTTCCGGTACAGTTACAACACTGGCAGTAACTGAAAATGTGGAAAATTGTCCAGGGATGTCCTGTACGCAACAAGTAGGACAAGCCAAACCCAGCCAATTACCGCCCTTTCAGTCGACTGTCAATCATCAGCAAAGTGCTGGAAGGTGTCTTTAACACTACTATCAAGCAGCATCTGTTCAGCAATAATCTGCTGACTGGTGCCCAGTTTGAGTTCAGTCTGGGCCTCTCAGGATCTGATGTCATTAAAGCTTTGTTTCAAACGTTGACAAAAGCACTGAATTCCGGAAGTAAGAAGAGAGTGACAGCCTTTGACATCCATTGTGGTATTGAGGAGCCCAAACAAAACTGGAATCAATGGGAATCAGGGCAAAACTCTCCATTAGTTGGTGTCATGCCTGGCACATAAGAAAGTGATTGCTGTTACTGGATGTCAATCATCACAACTCCAAGACATCTCTACAGGAGTTCCTTTGTGTAGTGTGCTAGGTCCAAACATCTAAAACTGCTGCACCAATGAACCTTCCTCCATCAAAGCATAGAATTAGGAATGTTGGTCAGCATTGCACAATATTCAACACCATTCGTAACTCGTCAGATACTGACGCAGTCCGTGATGAAAAGCAGCCAAGTTGGACAAGATGTAGACTTGGGCTGATACGTGGCAATTAATGTTCACAGTAGAAAAATGCGACGCAATGACCATCTCCGTTCAGAGACATTTAACCACACACCTTGAAATTCATTGGTGTTTCTATCACTGAATACCTCAACAACAATATCTTGGGGGTGACCAGAAACTGAACCAGTCTTGTTATATAAATGACTCCAAGAGCAGGTCAGAGGTGACGAATATTGCAGCAACTTTCTCACCAGCTAACTCCCATAGCTTGCCCACCATCTGCAAGGCACGACTCGGGAGTGTGATGGAATACTCCTACTTGCGTAGATGAGTACAGCTCCAACAACACGCAAGCAATTTGACACTATCCAAGACAAAGCAGCCCACTCAATTGGCACCAAATCCACAAATATCCACTCTGTTCACTTCCTCCACGACTGTTAGCAATCTGTATGCTTTCCGAGATGCAATGCAGAATTTCATCAAAAATACTAGACAGCACTTTCCAAACCAATAACCGCTACCACATAGAAATGACGTGGAGGTGCCGATGTTGGACTCTCGTGGACAAAGTTAAAAACCAGACAACATTACGTTATTGTCTAATAGGAAGTGACCCCAAAGTTTGTACTTGAAAATAAATCTGTTGGACTCTAAGCTGGTTTCGTGTGATTAACTCTGTCCATCAAGAAAGGCAAGGGCAGGAAAACCGTCACCTGCAAGCTCCCCTGCAAAACACTCAGCATACTGATTTTGAAATATATCACCATTCCTTGACTGTCATTGTGGCATGATCTTGGAATTCGTTCCCACCAGCTCGTGAACTGAAACACTGCAAGAAAGCAACACACTAACACGTTCTCAAGGGCAATACATGCTGACCAGCCAAGGACACACACAACCTTGGAGTGACTCCAAAAAGAAAGGTCGGTTTTAGCTTTGGGTTCATTTATGCACGGGTGTTATATTGTCTGGCATGAATTTTGGGACAACATTCAGCTTTGCTTTCCTCAGGTTGCGAGTAGGCTGACAATTTCCAGATGATGTATATTTTGGATGTAATGTTTGCATTTAGCACAGACTTGCTGAACGAGATCATTTAACGGAGGTGATTCATAGAGTCATCGATTCATATAAATACAGCACGAAAACAGGCCCTTCAACCCTACCCGTCCATGCCAACCAGGTTTCCTAAACTGAGCAAGTCCTATATGCCCGTGTTTGGCACATATCACTCCACAATTTTCATATCGATGTACCTGTTCAATTGTTTCGGTTAATATCTGCGTCAGGCACAATTGTTCAATTGCAATCATTCAATATGTTGGAATCAGTTTTGAAAAAGGAGTCGCATTATGTATCAGTCCAATTTATGAACTAATTTCAGTTAGTGGTTTGGAAAAATAGTCGCAGAGCAAGATTCAACTCACGATTGCAAACCAACTCAGAGACAGGGGTCTCGTTGTTGAGAGAACTCGCTGTCTTAGCCGGAGCCAATTAGTCTTATAGTGAAGGCTCTTCATCTGAAGGAGGGTGAATCAATGTCAAGTTATAGATTGAGTGCAATTTCTTGAGGTAGATTCAATTCATGGGCAACGATTAATTTCTGGGAGAGAATTGATTCCTCGGTTGGAGTCCATTTCTTGGATGCATTCAGAGATTGCATTACGAGTTGTCTTTTTGAGTTTAATCTTATCTATATATTCTACTATTAGTTAAAAATGGACATATTATGGAGAGGAGTAAGTTTGCAGTTTGCTGTTATTTTGTTGGTTGGGATCAGTTTACACTTCATACTCGATTTATTTTACAAGATAAATTTATCCAAAATCTACACGATTTATTAACAGTGTCTTTGCCCATTGCAAGAACCACTACATCTCCCTTTGCCTATCAATGTGATTTAACTACCCAAATTATCTAAACTAAGTCCGGAACTCTCTCTCTCTCTATCTATCTATCTATCTACCTATCTATCTATCTATCTATCTATCCATATTTCTGCTTCCCCGCCCCAACCCCACCACCCACGTTCTTCCTTCATCTCTGGTCTATGATGGTTTAAAACTCATCGCATTTCTAACTACACTGTGTTACGAAGATGTAATGTTATCCTCGAACAATTTAACTCTCATTGTCTCTCCACGGATACAATCTGAAGTCAGTGTGGTTATAAACATATTGATTTATTATTTTCATTATTATTCTTGCAGATTTGCTTTTTTTTAAATTATTACGTAATTCTAACAGGATAGAAATAGTAGTATCATTTTAGGCAAACTTCTGTACAGAATATCTTCAAACTGAGTATGCTAGTAAAAGTGATTCAGGCCTTTCCCTTCTTTCTTGATGACGTCTTTGTGATTCTCTGACGTGAAAAAGGTTTTCTTTTCTTCGAAAGGCAACATTTGTCGTATGCTGGCCGTGCCAGTGGCAGGTATACTGATGGGATTATTTGAAGTAATTTTGTATGAAATGAATATATTTTATTTCTCATATCCATCTTCATAATACACGACTGTTTGTAGTGTCAATGTGGAGAGCCTTGATTTTTTTCATTGATAGATTCCTTTTGTTCACTGTTGAACTTTATCTTTGATTGATATGCCGCCATTTCATAGTCATAGTAATACAGACACGCAGCAGGTCCTCAGGGCCACCAGGTCTATGGCAAACAACAAAAAACCAAACGACAGCAATTCCATCCGTCTGCACTTGGCCCACCGTCTAATGTGACCTGGCATTCTCAGTGTTCATCCGGATGCATCTTGTTGACAAACATTGAGAATGATGTGGTGCGCTAACACAAGGGCAAAGAGGGTCATTGTTTAATTATTAAACTGAGATTTGTAGACAGAACTCCAATTTAGTCTGGCAATAACCCTTTGCAACAGAATGTCAATTTACTTTGGCTTTGCTGTGTAAAAGCAAGTCATTCGAGTTCAGTTATAAGAATATTTTACATTATCACTATTTGCATTATCTTTGTCAGTTGTATTGCTCAAAGCACAAAGTTTATGGGTATTTCATTGATTAAGTGAAAGGGTGAAGGGTCTGTGGTGAGCAATTATTTTGGAGGACCAGGATGACCTAGAATTGGGGAATACAAGGAAACCTATCAAATGCTGTTTGTCTTCTTGAGCAGCTTTACGTTCTTGTGGACGTTAACAGTTGAACATTTACTCTGTTTACACAATGAAGATCTTCAATTTATGCTCACAGATAACAATGTTCCATTCGCCATCATGGAGCACATGATTGATTTTTCAACGTTTGAGTTCATGCACAGAAACTTACACTTACAAAATGATTCAGGGTAATTTCAGAGATAAATCGAAGAATGATATTGAACATCCCTTAACTTTCATTGTTAAAATGACGGGTTTCACAAGTACCTACCTCAATCCCATCTAGTCTAATTGCCGCAATTAACCAAATGCATCACAATATGTTATCTGGAACGTTGAAAGGTATCTGGCACTCTGTATTCTATCTCTCTCACTCTTTCGCTCTCTTGTCCCTCTTTCTTTTTACCTACTAACAAAGGACAACACAAATTTACAGAAATACTGAATCACATGACGGAAACAAGATGAGGTACTCCAACCTAATATTAGTTTTTTTTTGGCAGAATTGCAAAATAGCCAATAATAGGTCCATTCCTTTAATCTCTTGTGACAGATGCCTTTGTTGGTAATGTCAAGCTGGCGCTATATCGGCGGAGGACCATCATGTAGCATGTCCCTGCTCACCTGTCAGCATTCATTCATATCCATCAATGCATTAGATTGGCGTGAACATAGATCCCTCTTCGCACGACCTATATGTGACAAACTACTTATACAAAGCTGCTCAGCGAAGATTCGCTCTTAATTTCTCCCGAGTATTCTGACAACAGAAAAATTTGTGTACAAGTTGTGGTGGCAATAGTTAATACTTCGAGAGTGAAAACAAACTGCAAATTTCATACAGCATTCCAAAATTATCATTCAATGTTATTATGAAATAATTAGACACAAGGTAGAGGCCAATATAGACATTTAATTTGAATCAACTGGGTGTGGAGTTTAGTGTGCAACAGAACATCCAAATGCTTCACCGCTGCTTTAATTGGGGTGTATACTTTAGAGGAAAAACACTTCAGCAGAAATAAAAGAGGGGTAAAGCGAGGTCATGCTCAAAGATTAGACACAAATGTGAAAGCAACATGCAATTTGATCATAGAACACAACAGTGCTGAAACACACCTTTCGATTTATTATGAGTGTGCCGGCCATGATGCCGCTCAAAACTAATCCGATTTGCATACACAAAATCTGTATCACTCTATTCATGTGTTTGTCTTAATACTTTGTAATGCCTATCATATCTGCTTCTACCACCTCCGCGACAGCGCATTCCACTCATCCACCCAACGTGTAAAAATCTTGCCTTGACACGCGTTTTAAACATTTCCCGTCTCACTTTGAACTTAGTTTTTGACATTTCACACTGGGAAAAGTACTCTGACTATCCATCTTTCTCATGCTGCATTATTTCGCTGAGAAGTGTGTAAAATTATTTCTTATTTCTTCGCCTCAGCCTCTGATAACGCAATAAATACAATCCAAGTTTGTCCAATCATTGCTCATGCGTTACAATTCAGGCAATGTCCAGGGAAAGCTCTTTTTCGGTGTCTCCAAACCTTCCACGTCCTTCCTGTCGTGTGGCAACCAAAAGTGCACTCATACTCCAAATTGCCTATCTAATATCTTATACAGCTGCAACATGAATTGCCGACTTTTATACTCCATACACCAACTGATGAAGGCAAGCATGCTGTACGCCTTCTTTTATCACCTTATCCACTTTGAATGCCTTTCCAGGATGCCATGGGGCACAAAGTCCCACTGTATGCTACGTTCCTAAGGGTCCTGCAGTTTACTGTATATATTGACATAAATAGAATGTCGACATATTCTTCCCAAACTTCCACTCCCTTCTTCTTGCTGAACACTGATGTGAAGTACTTATTAAGTACCTCACAATCCTCTGCTGCTTCCTTGCCAAATTGACTCCTTTGTTCTTAAGTAAATGAAATTTATTGCGTTGATAGATTTTGTCGAAAATATGATTGCAAGTGTTAGAAATTCTTCAATATTACTTAGATATACTTTGATTTGATATGAGAACATTGCTAAAAGAAAACAAAATAATCCCACCTATTGAAGAAGGAAGGTGTAAAAACGCAGAAATTATGAGACCATCATTAAATTTTGGGGAATATAGAAAGGTTCAGAACGAATGAATGAAACTTAATTGCAGTTTGACATATTACGGTGCGTGACTGCAATTTTCATAAAATAAACACAAATTGGATTACAATGAGTGGAATAAGTCTCCTGAAGCAGTGCAAAGTTTTTGTGAAGGCAACTATGTTAATGTTGTCCATTAGCAAGTTAGGAATGCCTTTGATAGCATGTTGCATTTTCGAATTCTTTATGAAAATGAAGGTAATGCCACTAAATTAAACATATAACACTGGATCATGCAAATTAGAGCATTTTATTCTTACTACTTTGTCCTGAGATTATATAGATTCCCTACAGTATGGAAACAGGCCAATTGGCCCAACAAATACACACCGACCATCTGAAGAGTAACCAAGACCCATTCCCCTCCTTTATATTTACCCCTGGCGAATGCACTTAACAAAATGAGCAATTTAGAATGGCCAATTCACCTAACCTGCACATCTTTGGACGGTGGGAGGAACTCCGAGCACCCGGACACGGGAGTATGTGCAAACTTCACACAGTCGCCCAAGGCGGAAATGAACCCGGGTCCATGGCGCTGTGAGGCAGCAATGCGAACCACTGAGCCGCCCTGGACCACCAAGGAACAGCACAACCTGTGGCATCGGTTCATCACACAATGTACTTATTCAACTGTCATCAGTATCAAATGAAACGAAATCTAAAGTCTCCGTCAAAGTGACCTCATTAGTTTTCAGTATTTGCTCAAATACAAAACTTGTTTATGAAATTTCTCCTCGTGCATCACGGCCAGAATTGTCTTGACTTCACAATGTCCTCCCTCAAAAGGACAAATTATCATTTGTGATGTATCGCAACTTGAGCAAAACACATACATCTAAATGAGGACTTTCTATAAGTGAGGCTGAGTGTCAGCTCTTTTATTTACTCGAACTCTAATTTTAGCAGAAAACATTCCAAACCTATGAACTACAGGCCTGTCAGCCTGATATCAGTGGTGCGAAAGTTGTTGGAGGGGATTCCTAGAGATAGGGTTTAGGAATAGCAAAGGTCTGTTTCTCCGGATAATGTCCGTCAAAAACAGCGAGCATACCTTCTTAAGATGTGAGGAGAAAGTAATAAAAGAGAACTGATAGACAAGTGTTTCACACGGGGTGTGATTCATCTGTGGAATCAACTGCCAGACTAAGTGATACATGCAGGTACAGGTACAACATTAATAAGATATTTGAATAGTTAGATGAATAGGAATGATTTAGTGATGTATGGGCCAAATACAGACAAGAAAGATTAGAATAGTTTGGTAAACGTAATCGCCGTGGACGATTTTTCCAAAGGATCTGTTTCCTTGCTATTCTTGCTATAGTTCTTTAAAAGTAGCATCAGGGGTGAATGGAGTGGTTAAGAAAGCGTTTAGCACGTGACTTTATGACGCTAAAGGCCTGAACAGAGCATTCTGAGAGTGTAACTTCTCCCAACAAAGAGGTGATACAGACCTGACTGTCAATTAAGTCCAGGCATCTATTTAGGAAAACATGGAATACATAACATCTTGATGAAGTTAACCGCTTTCCTGTGGAAAGGTGAACAGTGTTAAACTCCCACGATTGACCCAATCTTCACTTGTTCCTTGTGAAAAGATGGTGGAGGTGCAATGAACCCATTAATAGCTATTCGTTTGGCATCAATGGCTTCAAAATTCAGCAGGAGGAGTAGGCTTACTATATTTTACAAGTTCACATTCAAATACTAGTCATACAATTTAGTAGATTCCTGAATGAACTTATTCAAATGTGACCTAGTAAATGACTGGAAAATTATAGGTATGTGAAATAATAATAATTATTATTACTATTATTATTATTGCTGTTGTTGTTAATTCATGTGTCGTGGGCATCACTGCTGGGCCAACACTGATTGGCCATTCCTTGTTGGCCTTGAGAAGGTGATGGTCAGGGAGTCTTCTTGAACCACTGCAGTCCACGTGCTGCAGGCAGACCAAAACTACCATCAGGGAGGGAATTCTATGTTTTAATTCGGTGACACAGAAGGAATAGCAAATATATTTCAAAACAGGATGGTGTGTGACTTCTAGGATCAAGTGGTAATGTTCCACGTTACCTGCTGCCAGTATTCAAAGAGATAATTGTCCTGTATCAAGGTGGTGCTGTCTAAGCATGTTTGGTGAATTTCCACAGTGCATCTTGTAGATAGTACACGCAGTTTCCATTGAGTGGTGTGGTAGGTAGAATGGATGTTTGTAGCCATGGTGCCAATCAAGCAGGCCTGGATGATGTCAAACGTCTTGAGAGCTGCGTGTACCCATGCAGGCGAGAGAGGAGTCTTCCATCACACGCTAAAACATGAGTTGAGCTACTCATCATCGAATTGATAACTTCCAATATGTCGTTGCAGCTACATTATTTACATGGTCACGTCGATGGTGGGTTAATTTGTAATGTCAATATCACTGATCTTCTCGAGTCAGAGGATCATAGATATCTGTAGCACAAACAAAGGCCCTTTAGCCTATCACGTTTATGCCAGTCAAAAACAATCAACTGAAGTATTTTAATCCAATTTTCTAGCGATTGGCCCATATGCCTTCACATCACAAGTGCATGTTTAAATACTTATTAATTGTTATAAGGGTTTCTGTCTGTATCATTCTAAAAGGTAGTGAGTTCCAGATTCCTACCATCTTCTGAATGACCGTGTTTCTTCGTACATCTTCAGTAAATCTTTGGCCCTGACCTTAAATATGTAACAACCGGTTATTGATCGATCAGGAAAAAAAAAGTTGCTTCCGATTTAGCTTATCTATGCAACTCATAATTTCACAAATCTCAGTCATGTCCCCTCTTAACCTCTTCTACTCGAAGGAAATCAACTGCAACCTGTACATCAAGGGCAAAGATTTTTTTTACTAGTTGGGGATTGTCATTAGTTGATATGTGTGTGTCGAGAATCTCCTTGCTACTTTCAGCTGCAGCCTAAGTGTATTCCAGATCTTTCTGTATCTTAACATGGACTGTGTCAGTGTCTGAGGGGTCACCGATGTTGCTGAACATTGTACAATCATTAAAAAGATCTCCATTTGTGGCCTTATAATGGATAAGTGGCAAATAGTGAGGATGCCATGAATCGCCTGCAAAGGTACATAGAGCAAGCTGAGATTTACCGCTGACAAATATGAAGTGATACGTTTTAGATTAGTTAATAATAGGGATGAATGGATAATTGCATAATTCCAAACATTGCACAAGAACGTGGTTGGGATTAGGGCGGTCAGGGGTGGCTTGAAATGCATGGTTCTCAACTTTTGAAGGAAGGACACCACATTATGCAAGGTACATGGGATCCCTTGTTAGTACATTGTATCAAGATCTATCGCCACGATTCGTAAACATCTGAATGTCCGTAATAGTAGAGATAAAATCACACAACACCAGGTTATAGTCCAACAGGTTTAATTGGAAAGCATTGGCTTTTGGAGCTCTGTTTCTTCATCAGGTAGTTGTGGAGTACACGATGGTAAGACACAGAATTTAACTGAAATTATACATTGAAAAATACTTTGATTGTTTGTTAAGTCTCTCATCCATTAGAATGACCATGTTAGTTTCACTTCTTTCATATGTGTGTGTGTGGGAAGGATTGTTGTGGTGCCTGTAAGAGAGTGTATATATGAGAGTGAGAGACTGTGAGAGCGTCAGAGGCTACGGCAATGGATGACTGGGCACTGCACAAAATCAATAGGCAGGAGCATTCCCTCCCAGTTGGAGATCACTTCAGCAGTCCGGGACATTCGGCCTCAGACATTCTCATGACCAAGCTCCAAGGTGGACTTTGGGACAGGCAACAATGAAAAGTGGCCGAGCAGAGCTTGATAGCCAAGTTCTGTACCCATGAGGATGGTCTCATCCGGGACCTTGGGTTCATGGCACATTACAGGTGACCCCATTGCAATAGACACACACACCGATACTCCTACACACACACACACACACATTCATACAGACACACACACTCACACATACACCCTTTCACAGATTTATACCCCTTTACACACACACGCATCCCCACTCTCTCACAACCACCTCCCCCAACAATCACATGCATACACATATAATTTTGTGAGTTGAATTTGTACTTGCAGAGTTGTATTATACTTTGCTCCAAAACTGCATGAATCCACGTAAGATCCTATTAATTCATCTTCTAGATTAGAATCAGTCTAAACAACAGACAGCAGCACACAGGGGTGCTAACACCTTCAATACATTATCTGGACTGACATCAATTGTTAAAGTTCATTTGAGAATGTAACTTTTAAAAGTGGTTTTGCGATTTATATATGAAAGAAGTAAAACTAACATGGTCATTCTAACAGATAAGAGACTTAAACAATCAAGGTATTTTTCAATGTATAATTTCAGTTACATTACACCGTAAACTTTTACTATAAATTCTGTGTCTTACAGTCATGTACTCCACAATCGTCTGATGAAGGAGCAGCGCTCTGAACGTTAGTGCTTCCAATTAAACCTGTTGGACTATAACCTGTTGTTGTGTGATTTTTAACTTTCTACACTCCAGTCCAACACCGGCATCTCCAAATCATAATAGCAGAAGACATTTATCAAACGGGCCCATTGATGCGGGGTTTTGTTTACAAAACCAAGTTGAAAATGTTGTGTCTTCTTTCAATGGTGTAGTTGAGATTGTCGAAAGATTTAAATAAGGTAAATGCGATAATGACAGATAGACAATATAACAATATTCGTATTTGCTGATTGTGCAAAGAGCATGAACACAGATAGCTTTAAGATTTGGGAGAATTGTTTGGGGGCATAAAGAACACAGTGTGTCATACTCGCGTTCAGTAGAGGAGATTGCAAAATTGTTAAAGGGATCTTGTTTCTCACTTGATTGTCAAGCCTGCAATAATCCAGCGGGTATTTGCTGTTTACTGAATTGCTGTTTTTGAACCGCGGACAGCATAGATTAGTTAAACGACTTTCTGCAATGCTATGCTTGGTCAGTTTATCCTGGTTGATGGAGCACGACTTTGTACCAATTCCATCACAGCATCCTACTGTATTATGTGTAGAAGAGTGCAAAGTGAAAAGGCCACGTCCAGGATTATCAATGTCACTTGCAGTTGTTTAAACTTCTACTTGAAGAATCAAAGTTTCTTTCAGCTTTCCAACCTTAAACTCAATGAAATCAAAACAACCGGCAGACAATCACTGTGTGATTTCGACAAATAACAGTACTGACGAATGCAGATGCGGAAAGTTCTCCCCCCCCCACCCCCCCCCCCCCAACCACCTCACCCACTCTCTCTCTCTGAGACCTATCCAGAGCTCCATAAATGTTTAGTGTCACTTCAGTACATTTTGTACTCATTGCCTATATTGATGAAGCGTTCGATCCCATATGCCTTATTCATTTTTCAATTTCTTCGGAGTTCTGCCTTTCAGACCAACAATTTATGTGAAGAAGCAGCTTAGATAAAGTATTATATACAAGAGCTTGTGGTGCAGCAAAGTGACCCGACCTCTAGACCGAAACTAGTGCTTTAATTCATAGCCAGGAATGTGCAATCTTAATAGGGTTCAACATAGACTAAAAACTCAATCTTGGCATTTTTCTATGGCTTCCCAAATTATTTAGCTCGAAGGAAAAGCTTTCATCACAATATAATCGAAAAGTAAACTGCATGTGAGCTAACACGATTTTTTTTTAGAAAATTCTTCAAATACATTTCTTGCATAGTTCAATGGCATATTGTTTTGGTCTCTAATACGTGGCATTTAATAATTCTAGAATGTCAGCTACTTTGCTCTTTCACTGCTGTTTTATTTTTAATGGCACGTGGATCATGCAAAGTTGGTCATGAGCCAAACATTTCAGTGATGATATCTGCTCAACAAACCTGCAGTGTTATCGTTTATTTACTAGATTCCGTCAATGCGACAACGACAATTTGTTTCACGTTGACTTCTACCTATTTGCCGCCGTCACAAACTGATTAATTGTATTAGCACAATATTTCATGGCTTTCCTCAGCTCCTCCCTGAATCTTGCTTGTGTAAGCGCATACATGCAGGTGCTTGTAGAGCAGTTCAGAACCCTAAGCATGCGCGAGGTTTCATTGACAATAGCAAATGGATCATTAAAGTCCCGGTAAAAGTAAGTGTTCGTGATTCGCGAAAACAGGAAGAGACCAACTGTCGCCATCCAAAGGATGATGAAACTTGCTGAGGCAGCAAAGAGTAACATCAGCGCTCTCCTCCGACTTTGCATCTCAGGGTCTCCCGCTTCTCCTCCACTTCCCCGAAATCCCCGCCGGATCTGACTAGCCACAAGTACGTGCCTAATAGTCAGGAGGTTGAGCAGAACCACGCAAACGTAGGGGACCAATGGAGTTAAAATAGTGTGGAGCCAATAGAAGGCTCGCCACGCGGGAGATGTGTCAATGTTGGGATTTGTCTTACAGCCAAACTGTATGTTATTGTGCACATGGATGGGTAGTATTGCAAAGTAATAGGGGAGGTTCCTGGAGTAGGTCAGGAGGTAAATCACTGTAATTATCAACGTCGCGCACTTCATGGAGCAGTATATTCTTCTGACTCGCTGGAAGCAGATGATGACGAATCGGTCGAAGGTGAAGGACACTGTTAGCCAGACCGAGCAGTCAATCACGGCTGCGATCATGATCGAGATCAGACGGCACCCGAAGGTATAGAGGTAAAAGACATGCTGGAAACGCGGGAGAAGGATGCGGTAGAGCAGAACATAGAAGATTAGGACCAACAGATCGGCCGTGGACATGGACATGAGGTAAATTCGAGTGCTCCGAGACAGACCGCAGTCTCTCAGTTGCAGAGTCAAAAATGTGATCGCATTTGCTAGAGGGAAGAGAAGAGGAAGAAGATTAGAAAAGACAGTCTCGGGAGCTTTGCGAATATCAAGGTCTATAGATCACCCCACAGCATCAAATATTCCTTACACTTGCAATTCCGTCAGAACTGGGACTCTCCAATTCTCCATCCTGGTCCAAAATTGACACCAATCCCTCAGCTGCAGGGAATCTAAACTCTGGGACTGATGGAAACACTTTTAAAATCCTAGATTCCTAGAATCCCTACAAAATGGAAGCAGGCCAAACGGCCCATTGAGTCCAGACCGACGTTCCGAAGATCATACCATCCAGACCTACGCCCAATATCCTATCCCGGGAACCCTGCATTTCCAATGGTTAGTCCAAATAGCCTGGATATTCCTGAAGTATGGGGGCATGTTGGCATGGCTTGTACACCTGACCGCAAATCTTTGCATTCTAGAACCAAATATAGATCATTAGCATTTCGAGCCTTCTCCCTATTCAACTTGATAATGGCTAATCACCCAACACTCCCCGCAATGCTTCTTTTCCTTTCCGTCTTTCCCTCCAAAAAACTGAGTACCAATGGATATTCATTTCCTATCCTTTATCTTACTGTAGCCATGTCTCAGTATCCCATATGTATTTTACCTCTGTTTTATCTGTTTGCGTGATTTGTTTTTGTAAATGCTCTATATATTCAGGGTCAAGGCTTTAGGTTTTTTCCAGTTAACATTGTTAGTCCCATACACACCGTTTTCCACTATGCTCTTGTTTGATTCTGAACTTTGACTTCGCTGCCTTGTGTTATTTCTGGCCCTTCTTGTGTATCCTACCCTTTGATACCGTTCGCCGTAAAAAAAACATCTAATTCATCTCAGTCTTCAATGCCCTATCTCATATACTTAACATGTGCTGCCTGGTACTGCATTTCCTCGCCATCCAAAATATCCTTTCTGCATGGACCTGGACAACATAGGTTCTTCTAGGTTTCTATGAGATTTACCACCTCCGCCCATTCTTCCAAACTGCAGTGCACAGAATCCTAACCAATAACGTTTACGCCATTCCAGCATCAGTCATATAAATATTTGTTGCAGTTTTGCCATAGTCAGAATATCTTCCCCCGTCAAAAAGATCAAGAATGCGACATTTCAAGTGTGGTATCAGCAAGACCTTGCACAACTGCAGTAAAATATGCCTGTCACTGTTCTTGAATCCTGTCGTTCTGAAAGCCAGCATCCTTGCCTACTTCACTGATTTTCAGCGGCTCTTTTACGAGGCATCCAGGTCTACTTGCGCTTCCCCTCTCACAATCTATCACAATTCAGACAATAATTTGTCTCCTTATTGTTGATATCAAAGTATTCGCATTACACATCATCGTGCATTTCCCAACTCAAGTAACTTGTCAAAATCATGCTGAAACATCATTACATCCTCCTTACAGTTCACCTTCCCAACCAGCGTTCCACCGTTTGAAACTTGGAAGTATAACAGTTGGTTTCCTGATGCAGGTCACTCACGTAAATTAGGAATAGCTAGGGTAAAATCATTAATTCCTGCCGTGTTTTGCTGCTCGGTAGTAGTATACGGAAAATTGCAACTTTTGTCCTACTTCTTGTTTCACGATGGGGAACCAGTTCTCTAACCATGTCAGTGCATTGCCTCCTGTCCCATTCGCTTTAATTTTGCATGTTAACGCCATCTGTGGGACTTTATCGAGATCCTTCTGGAAGTCTAACCTGACCGTATTCATTAGCTTATCTTATCAACTCTACGAGAAATATTTTGCAACAGTTGTGGTAGATCTGTCGTGTTGACTTTGAGTATGTACCAAAGACAAGATATGCAACAGGTTAACGCTTTCCAATAACAGTAATATGTGACAACTAATTAGTTGCCATTTCACTGAAGGGTCAGGATTAGTAATTGGATTAGGATCATGTGCTTGTGGAGTTAGATGTGAGTCAAACCAGGAAAGAATGGCAGAATTATTTCCTGAATGCATTAGTGAACAGTACCTGATATTTTAACAATTCGATGGTATGATGGAAATCAAATACCCACAAACGGTTCAATTTCCATAATTAATTGCTGTCGTTGGCAAGCAATTTTAAGAGATAATTAATGACATAGCTTCTTCTTATTTCAGTCATGTATCTGAAGTGGACACATTCAACAGGTCCTTCAAATCAAAGATATAACTGCTCGTTCGGGTTCATTTTCCAGACGGAGGATCACATCAGAGGCCAGGTTTTCCAGTCCATTCCATGAAACGTTGGCAATGAGCTTTGGTTTTTAGACATTTGTTTCGGAGAAGTTTTGAACATGTCGTGGGGATACCTTTGCCCTGAAATTGAACTGACCTAGCCATAAAAATGCTGTGAAAACAGAAAACCGTCAGAGATTGAGAACTCTGAGGTGAGTAACTAAACTGCTCACTACCCAATACCTGCACAGCACATGTAAGGCGCAAGGCAGCATTGTGATGAAATTTGCGGATGTATGAACGAATATACCCCCAAGTACCTTTAAGAATCTCGATGCCTTTCAGAAGCCATTTGGCTGGCAGCCCATCAATTTAAACATTCTCTGTCTCCACCACGAACATAGAGTGGCAGGCATGTGAAAACATATTTAAGATGGGTGTGTGCTTCACTGACAATGGCAGAATATTTTGCTCCTCTCGAATGTTATTGTACTGAATGGTTTGTTAGCGCCATTTCAGAGTCAGCTGCGCTCCTGTGGATCTAAAATTAAGCCAGACCAGTAAAGAAGGCACATTTCCTTCCTTGACTGCATTCATGAAACAGATGGCATTTTTTTCCACAGCGTGGTTTAAGTTCCAAAATTAATTGCTGTTTTAAAGATTTGAGTCCGACGACCCGTCTTCAGAACTTACGATCTCTTGGATTCAAACTCAAACCCAAACACCCACGGGGAAGACAGGTAACAGTTACCCCAATATAAGTGCATAAGAACCCACAACATTAGTGCGATTTTAAAGCAAACTGTTTCACGGGGAGTACTTTTCGACTTAAATCCTTGATATGTAACATGATTAAATCCATAGCTCTGAGACACTTGTCCTAAATCAGCAATGAAATAAAACTTTCTAATTGACTTTCCTCAAATGCTGACTCAACCCACACGCATTTGAACAAGCATGAAGACCTCGGTTTTGGCGGAAACAAATGTTGTCTGTATTCCTATCCAGCAACGCTAGGCGGCACAGTGGCAGAGGGCGGCACGGTGGCACACTGCTGCCTCACAGCGCCAGAGACCCGGGTTCAATTCCCGCCTCAGGCGACTGTGTGTGGAGTTTGCACATTCTCCCCGTGTCTGCGTGGGTTTCCTCCGGGTGCTCCGGTTTCCTCCCACAATCCAAAAATGTGCAGGTTAGGTGAATTGACCATGCTAAATTGTCCGTAGTGTTAGGTGAAGAGGTAAATGTAGGAGTATAGGTCTGGGTGGTATGCGGGTCGGTGTGGACTTGTTGGGCCGAAGGGCCTGTTTCCACACTGTAATCTAATCTAATCCTCAGTACAGGAATCCACAAAATACTTTAAGACACAATTTTAAAACAAACCCTCCAGTTTTAAAACACGAAAGATAACATTTTTCATCCACTCTGCAGATTGTAGGTATCAGTGAAGTTGGTTGAAATCGTAGTAGTCATCCAAAATCGTTCCTGCTGAACTATCAGCAGTTAAGAACAATGCCCATCGTGCGCTTTTTATTGCTGTGAGTACCAGCCACCGTTCAATAGATGTCGTTCACTGTTTTTGTGTTAAGAAGAGTGCATTTAAAGTCTTTCCCAATGGCAATAAACTATCTAAACGTGGATAGCATCCCTTCAAGCTTTACATCACGGCGCTGTCTCTCAGGCATAAGTATTTCAAAGGCAGATATGTGAATACTCAATCAATATTCATTGATCGGCCTGCATATCTAAAGCAGATTTTCTGAGCCAGCCAAGAAGACACAAAAATGATTGTTGGGTGATATGACCTCCGGGAAGTGGAACATTGGAGTGGAAGTCCAAAATATTGCCTATGCATAGGTAGAATGTGAATTTTGGCGATAATTGTAAATCGATAATTCAAATAAAACCAAAAAAACAATGTTCATCCAATCTAACATGGAGGACAGTATTAGCGAGTTTTGAGAAGATTTCTGACTCAGATTGAGGTTCCAAATGGAGGTTTGTTTTGGCGCTGATTGAAAACTACGTGTAATGTTACATAAATGCGTCCCTCATTCTGGCATCACATAACAGAATTTATACTATAGTTTCCATCGGAGCTAGAAATGTCGGATTCATCCTCCGTGCAAGAATCAAACTTATGAAATAAATCGTATCCTGGATTGATGCGATAGAGGCAGTCTATAGCGCAGGATGTTTTTAAAACTAGGCATACTACAGCTTTTAAAAGAAGTGTCGGGTTGAACTTGTATTTGCTGCAAACAAAGGAAAAGTCGAACTAGTAGAGAACGGCATTGCGCTAAAGGGAGCGTTTTTGAAAAGGGCAAGGACATAAGCTAAATAAAGGGAACGAATGTAAGGAAAGAATGCAAAGAGTGAAACGAAACTGCACACGACAGCACAGAGAAGGAGCCACATCGCCCTGCCAGCATTGGGACCATTCGGGACTTCAGTAGAATTGCGTGAATGCTCTGACTATCGGTCGATTACATGCAGTTCTAGAGTCTCGGTACTTTCTTGGCATCACGTGCAGTGAATGAATTGCTTGAGAGTAACAATCGATTACGCCAAAATGAATCTTTGTATGTCTCAAAATTATTATCCAGTAAGACATCACGTGCATCCAGCGAAGGAAGGTAGTTACATTAAAAACACTAAAATTACGAATGCAATTCTAGTCATCAAAGAGACAACAGTAATACTGAACTGAACTGTTAGTGCCACAATATTCAGCCGAATGCGATCAGAGTTCCGAATCCTAGATGGGCATCTCGTCAATCAGACGGACCAAAGTTAGACTGAAACATTATAATCTCCGGATACTTCTGTCTCTTCTGTTCGCTCAGTGAGAGTCACAGGGTTTCCCACAGATTAGAAATTAATCCACAGTTGTAACGACACTGGCAACTGGTAACAACAACTGACAAATTGCGTTGGTTACGGTTATTAGAGTAAGCTGTTGGCGAGAAAGTTACACATTCAATGCAAATTCATCGACGTTACTCTGTCGAATTTCTGCCATCTGTTGTAAAGACAACAATCACCACCTTTTCGAGGAGAAAGTATAGGCTGTCACTACAAGAATGTCAGGCAGTGCTTGGAATGTCGAAAGGTGTCTAAGGGATACCTAGGAGTGTCATCAAACAAAAAATTGACACATCATTCGGTATTACGTTGGCATGAAGACAACTGGTTAACGACCTTGACAGAGACATAGATATTAATGGGATCATAAAAGAAGAAAATAAAGTAATTACAGAGTTGCAGTGAGTTTGGGCAAGTCCACAGCTTAGGTCCCACATAGTCGTAGGTAGGGCTGCCAAGGCCTGTATATAGAAAATCCATGGGATCCCCTTTACAGGTGAAGGAGGGGCAGATCTCACATCGCAGTGCATTCCGAGGCTGGTGCAGAGATAATTGATAAAGGAAGGAATTAAATTTGGTTTGGCATTTTAAATATAAAGTTTTTTTCCTGCAAAGGGAGCCAATATACCTCAGTAAGAACAGGGGTGATACTTGAACGGAACATTGCATGAGTTGGAACAGTATGGAGAAATTCACGATCCATCACAGAACATTGAAAGGTTCTCTGACCTCACAACATGGAGGGTAAAACCCATTAATGCAATTACTGTAGATTCCCGTATTTTAACGGATTATATATTTACCTGGAATTCCTAGTACTACCAGAGCACAGTAGAAAATGTTGCCGACCTGGAGAATTGGAGCTTGTTCCATTTTCTCTGTGTTGGTTCAGAAAGAAGTGCAATGCGTCCAAACTGAATCCTTATATATATATACACACACAGATACCAACCTCAGTGAAGCATTCCACTTAAGCCCTTGTAGACATCAATAACAATCCATTGAACAAACAGCATGATGACGTTAAATACACGGCAACATATTTGCAAGGATGCCAAGCGCATTAATGCAATAAATTATCGAGGGCTTCAAATATCTGATCGCTTTCACCAGAGATTTGTTTTTTTTTAAAAGATACTGATCTGTTAAACTATAGGAAGATTTTTTTAAGACTTCAATTGTTAATAATATTTCAGTACATGACTACATGTGTAGTCATGTCAATTTTCTTCAGCATTGCTGTAAGTAAAAGCTTTTGTTCTCATGCATCGATGGAAAGTGTTGCTATTCATTTATATTCCACACGCTCTGTTCATATGTGCTCGGTTATGTAAGGTTCCCAGCCTCACAAATGCTTTTGCCCATGCAGTTCGATTTCATCCCCAGATATCAAAGACCTGCTGAAGGTGCTGGATACTACAAGGTGATGGGCGCTTAGACATACTCCATAAACAGTACTGAAGACACGTGGTCCAGAACTTGCGATGTCCCGAAACAAGTTGCTCCTTTCCAGCTATAAGAATAACAAATTTATCAAGGAACAAAACTTCCCGGACACGTTCTGTGCACAAAACGAAGGAAAAATGCAACCTAGCCAATGACTTCTCCACTATATTTCTGGTAAAGTGATGGCAAGTGCCATAAGTGATTCCAAACAACACTTGCTCAGCATCAAACTGCACACTGACGTTCACGTTACATTTCAAAAGTGTCATTCCGACCTCCCCTCGTTACAAATATGGCCAAAACAGAGATTTTTTTTTTATTTCTGAAGTCTGGTGTGACTGAATTTGTTTGATATTGTGGCAGCATTTAACCTCGCATAGTATCATGGAGCCCAGGAACATGAGAGTCAATGTGAATCTGGAGGAGAACGCCGTCCTGGTTTCAGTCACACCTGGAACAATGACAAATGGCAGTGGTTATTGAAGGTAAATTGTGGCAGTGAGATAATGTCCATCCCAGATGTTTTTGGTGTTTCCAACAATGGATCTTTTTTTACATCATGAGGTCAGAAGTGGAAGTGTTTGCTAAAGACTGTACAATGTTTAGAAACACTCATGATTCTTTTGATACTGAAGGGGTTCGTGTCAATATGCCACAAGATGTAAACAACATCCAGGCTTGAACTGAGAAGTAACTAGAGCAGTTGCACTGCACTAATGCCAGGCAGTGAGTATCTCCCAGAAAGTCGAATCTAACAATTGTCCTTTGATATTTAATGACATTAACATGTCAGAGTACCACACTGTCACCTTCCGCGGGGCTACTGTTTATAAATAAAAATACTCCCGGCTACAAGTCATTTGTGACTTACGTTCTGTTTCTCCAATGCCTGTACACCATCCACAAGGTATAAGTTACGACTATAATGGAGAACATCCGTCTTATCCCAGCGAATACAATTCCATTAACACTCACCAAGCTCAATGTTATCCAGGTCAAAGCAGGCATCGTGCATTGCACCCCATAAACATAGCCCTGCAGCTCACCATGACTGTGCTGTCCGTGATGCCATTCTAAACAAATCCAAACTGCTTGCAGATCCATTCCCTACCTGTTCGTGTGCCTTTCTAAATGTCTCTTAAATGCTGCTATCGTATCTGCTTCTACCACCTCCTGTCACTGTCTACCTATCCACGCATCTCTTACTTTTTTTTAACATTTAACATAAAGTATACTTTTATATACTTTAATCAGGTCTCGCCTTCGTCTCCAAAATCTATTGAAAACAAGCTTTTTTTTTCAACCTCTCCTTCCAATTTATACACTCCTATCTAGGCAAAACGCTGGTAAATTTCTTCAAAGCCTGCACATCCTTCCTACACAGCCGCCAGCAGTCCTACATACAATGCCCCAGATGTGGTCTGGCTAAAGTTTTACGCAGGTGCAACGTGACGTGTCGACATTTACAATCAATGCCCTGACCTCTGAAGGCATTAATCCCGTTTGCCTTCTTTAACAGCTGGAATACATACAGACTTAACCTCATACGTTTAATACATTCTCTGAGCTGAGATATCACCCTTTTTTCATAAAACCTTTAGTTATCTCAGGGATGTAACTTGCAAGAAGTTCTTGGATTTATGTATTAATGAATCGAAACCGACAACCTATTCTCAAAGATGAATGACTTAACAGCAACCTAGGTTTGTTCAATATATCGCATCAGTTTATGACTGTGCTCCTTTACTATAAATTCTGTGTCTTACGATCCTACTCCACTAGCTACCTGACAAAGGAGCAGCGCTCTGTCAACTTCTACGTTTCATATATTGTCTCCATCTTATTCCAGTCAAATTTAAATTCATATCAAGACATTTTGGCTATCCCAGAAAATTTTAGATTAATATCGACAATATCAAAACATTCAATTCATTCCACGTGAGAAGCGCTGGAGACATTGGATACTGCAAAGGCTACAGTACCTGAAACATTCCAGCAATAGTACTGAAGACCTATGCTCCAGAAGGTGCGACTGTCCAAGACAAACTGTTCCAGTACAGTTACAACACTGGCGGTAACTGACAATATCAGAGAAATCCAACCCAGCTAATTCCCACCCCTTCAGTCGACTCTCAATCGTCCACAAAGTGGTGGAAGGTGCCGTTAACAGTGCTATCAAGCAGTACCTGCTCAGCAATAATCTGCTCACAGATGCCCAGTTTGAATTTTGTCTGGGCCACTCAGGCTCTGATGTCATTAAAGCTTTGTTCAAATGTTGACAAAACCACTGAATTCCAGAAGCGAGAAGAGAGTGACAGCCTTTGAATTCTATTGTGGCATCACGGAGCCCTAACCAAACTGGAATCAATGGGAATCAGGGCAAAACTCTACACTAGTTGTTTTTTTATGCCTGATACACAAGAAAATGATTATTGCCACTGAAAGTCAGTCATCACAAGTCCAGGACATGTCTACAGGAGTTCCTCAGGGTAGTGTGCTCGGCCCAACCATCTACAGCTGCTGCATCAATGAACTTCCTTCCATCACAGGGATGGAATTAGGAATGTTCAGTCATGATTGCACAATATTCAACACCATTCGTGACTTGTCAAATACTGACGCAGTTCCATGATGAAATGCAGCCAAGCTGGACAAAATGTCGGCTTGATCTCATACGTGGCAATTAATGTTCATGGCAGAGAAATGCCACGCAATGACCGTCTCCATTACGAGACTGTACATCTTGATATTCAATGGTGTTACTATCACTGAATACCCCAACTGGGAGTTACCATTGACCAGAAACTCTACCAGACTTGTCATATAAATAACTCCAAGAGCAGGTCAGAGATGAGGAATATTGCAGCAAATAGCTCACCAGCTCACTCCCATAGCCTGCCCACCATCTACAAGGCACGGGTCAGGAGTGTGATGGAATACTCCTACTTGCTTGGATGATTGCAGTTCCAACAAGATGCAAGCAATTTGAAGCTTTCCAAGACAAAGCAGCTCACTCAATTGGCACCAAATCCACAAACATCCATTGTCTTCACTACTTCCACCACTGGTAGCCATGTGTGCTCTTTCCTAGAGGCAATTCAGAATTTCACCAACGACTTTAGACAGCACGTTCCCAACCAATAACTGCTCCCACATAGAAATGATGTGGAGGTGCTGATGTTGGGCTCTCATGTGCAAAGTTAAAAATCACACAACGTTATAGTCTAACAGGCCCAAAAGTTTGTACTTGCAAATAAAACTGTTGGACTCTAACTTAGTTTTGTGTGATTTTCAACTTTGTCCACCGAGAAAGATAAGGGCAGCATAGATGCAGGAAAACCGCCACTTGAAAGCTCCCCTGCAAGACACTCACCATACTGATTTGGAAATATATCAGCATTCCTTGGCTGTCATTGGTGCAAAATCTTAGAATTCCTTCCTTCCAGCTTGTGAAGCACTGCAAGAACACAACACCGCATCACGTGCTCAAGGACAATAAATGCTGACCAGCCAGGGACACACACAACCGGAGTGACTACAAAAAAAAGATCAAGGTCGGTTTTAGTCTTGTGTCCATTTATGCACAGTGTTATATTGTATATCGAATGCATTTTGGGCGCACATTCAGCTTTGGTTGCCTTAGGTTATGAGTAGCTGACAATTTCTAGATGGTGTGTATTATAGATACAATTTTTGCATTCAGCATATACTTGTTGAACTAGATCATTTAACGGAGGTGAACCATAGAGTAATTGATTCATGGAAATACAGCACAGAAATTGGCCCATCAACCGTATCCGTCCGTGCCAACCAAGTTTCCTAAACTGAACTAGTTCTATTTGCCTGTGTTTGGCACATATCATTTTAACATTTTCATATCCAAGTACCTGTCCAATTATTTCAGTTAATTTCTGCGTCAGACAGTTTTTTTTTCGGTTGTAATTATTCAATGAGTTGGAATCAATTTAGAAAAAGGAGTCGCTTTATGTAACGGGCCAATTTATGAACAAATTTCAGTTAATGGTTTGGGGAAAAAAAGTCGCAGAGCAAGATTCAACTCATGATTGCAAGCCAACTCAGAGTTAGGGGACTCGCTGTTGAGAGAACTCGCTGTCTTAGTCTTAGTCGACCCATCGGTCAGCAAAGGAGGGTAAATTAATGTCAACTTATAGATTGAGTTTAGTTTCTTGAGGTAGATTCAATTCATGGCTCACGATCAATTTCTGGGAGAGAATTGATTCCTAGTTTAGGGTCCATTTCTTAAATGCATCCAGAGTTTACATAACGATTTGTTTTTATCTATAATCTTACTTTTATAGTTCTCCATTTGTTATGAAAGGACATGGTATGGAGAAGTGTCCGTTTGAAGTTATTTATGGGTTGGGGTCAGTTTACAGTTCAGACTCGGTTTATATTACAAAATGGGTATATCAAAAAGTACTCAATTTATTAACAGTGCCTTTGGCCGTTGCAATAACCATGACATCTCCCTTTGCCTATCAAGGACATCTCTGATATTACCACCCAAACTGTCTTAAAAAAGCCTCGCTCTCTCTCTCTCTGTAACCCCATTTCTGCATCCCCCGTTCCCCCTTCCCAACTCCCAACCCCACCACTCACATTTTTCCTTCATCTCTGGTCGATGATGTCATAAAACCCATCACATTTCTATCTGCCCTGTGTTCAGAAGATATAATGTTCTCCTCAAACGATTTAACCCTTATTGTCTCTCCAAGGATACAGGCTGAAGTCAACGTGGTTATAAACATATTGGTTTATTATTATCATTATTATCTCTGCAGGTTTGTTTTTTTATTATATTGTTATTCTAAAAGGATATAAATTGTGTTATTATTTTATGCAAATTTCTGTACAGAATATTTTCAAACTGAGTATGCTAGGAAAGTTATTCACGCCTTTCCCTTCTTTCTTGATAATGTCATTGTCATTTTCTGACGTGAAAGAGGGGTTTTTTTTCTCGTCTAAATGCAATATTCTTCGGATGCTGGCCGTGCCAGTGGCAGGTATACTGCTGGGATTAGTTGGAGTAATATTATATGAAATGAATATTTCTCATATCCATCTTCATATTAGTCGACCGCTTGTAGTGTGAATATGGATAGCCGTGATTTTTTTCATTGATAGACTCCTTTTGTTCACTGTTGAATTTTATCTTTGATTGATATGTCGCCATTTCATAGTCATAGTCATACAGTTCCTTCTGGCCACCAGGTCTATGACAAACAACAAAAAAGCAAACGACAGTAATTCCATCTGTCTGCACTTGGCCCATCGTCTAAAATGCCCTAGCATTCTCAATGTTCATCTACATGCATCTTCTTGGCAAATATTGAGAATGAAGTGGTGCGCTAAGAGAAGGGCAAGGAGGGTCATTGTTTAATTATTAAACTGAGGCTTGTAGACATCATTCCAATTTACTCTGACAATGGCCTTTTGGAACAGATTGTCAATTTGGTTTGGCTCTGATGTGTAAAAGCAAATCATTCGACCTAAATTATAAGAATGTTGTACGTTATCACTATTTGCACTATCTTTGCCAGTTGCATTGCTCATTGAACGACATTTATGGGCATTCCATTGATATAGTGAAGGAGTGAAGGGTCTGCGGTGAGTAATTATTTTGGAGGACCAGGATGACCTTGAATTGGAAAATAGAAAGAAACCTATCCAATGCTGTTTGTCTTTTCGAGCTGCTTTACGTTGTTGTGGACGTTAACAATTGAACACTTCCTCTGTTCACATAGTGAAGGTCTTCAATTTATGTTCACAAATGACATGATCCATTCGCCATCATGGAAGACGTGATATATTTTTCAACGTTTGAGTTCATGCACAGAAATTTAGACTTACAGAATGGATTAGGGTAATATCAAAGAGAAGTCGAAGAATGGTATTCAACATCCCTTAAACTTAATTGTTAATGACGGGTTTCAGAAAAAGCGACCCCAATCTCATCTAATCTAAGTGCTGCCATTAACTAAATGCGTCAGAATTTGTTCTCTGGAACGTTGAAAAGTGTCTGACACTCTGTATTCTATCTCTCTCACTCTTTCGCTCTCTTGTTCCTCTTTCTTTTCAGCTACTAACAAAGGACAACGCAAATTTACGGAAATACTGAATCACATGACTGAATCAAGATGAGCTCCTCCAACCTAAAATTAGCGATTGGCAGAAGTGCAAAATGGCCAATAACAGATCAACGGCCGTTTTGCAAATCTTTTATTTTCCATTCTTTTAAACCTTTGTGGTAGTGCCTTTGGTGATAATGTGAAGCTGGCCTCGGATGCTGCCGGATCTCCTGTGCTTTTCCAACACCACTCTGATATAAAATCATGTAGTATGTCCCTGCTCACCATTCCACATTGATTCATATCCATCCATACTTTAGATTGGCGCGCACAGACATCTCTCTTTGCATGACCTGTGTATGTCGAACGACTTACATGAAGCTTCTCAGCGAAGATTCGCTCTTAATTCCTCCCAAAGCACGAGTATTCTGACAACAGATAAATGTGTGAACAAATTGTGGTGTCAACAGTCAATGGTTTCAGAGAGAAAACAAACTGCAAATTTCATACAGCATTCCAAAATTATCATCCACTGTTATTATGGAATAATTAGACACAGTGTAAAGGCCAATATTGAATCCGATGGGTGTGGAAAAGAACTTCCAAACGTTTCTTCGCTGCTTTGATTGGAGTCGACACGTTTGAGCTCAAAATAAAGAGCCCCCCCAACTAAGACGGGCATGAGGAGGATCGTTTGCATTGCAGTGGAACCGAGGTCATTGGTTAGATCGAAGGATTAAATAGACACTTCTGATTAACAAGTGAAACAAGGATTGTTTGGGGGGCGGGAGGAGAGAACAATCAAATCAACCGACTTTTATTGAATGATGAAGCAAGTTCGAGGGGTCTGATGCTGCTAATTCTTATGTTCTTATGAATAGGAAATAAAACAAACGTTCTTAAATTTCAGTACCGCCAAGAGATCATTAAAGAGCAGCACACAGAGACATTTTTCAGTGAGACAAAGTGACGACAAATGTTTGAAATTTCGAAGCTGTGCACACATTTATTTGCATCTTTAAAATAAATACTGAAATATCTTCTCGTTGTTTTTGTTCTGATGTTTGTATGGCTAGTGAGATTCAAGTTATTCCCCAGTTCCTACAGTGCTAAGAATAGGCATGTCATATGCCAACTCATGTAGATGGGACGCGTGCCAATTATGACGTGGAAGATTATCTCTCCAGATCTTCCTTCGATATATAGGAGCTTGATCGGCCACCTATCAGCTCTGTTCAGTTTTCTATAATAAACTTCATCGTGGCTGGTAGAAAATGGAACATTCAATAATTACACAGGTCGAAAAAATTTACTACCCTATACTTGCAATGTTTGGTGTTCCTTGTAAGTATTTCTTATCAGCGAATGTCTTTGCCAGTCTTTGACAGTGCAACTGCCTTCTGCCCGTATGATATTGCCATGTAAATCTGTTACTCGGTATAAATAACACTAGGCACACTGTAAACGCGTTTATCAATCGTTACAGCTTAATAACTTATATTAAGTACAGTGTTCTGGGAGTTACCAGAATTTACGTTTTGCCGATTTGTTCGCACACAATTTTGTGTAGAGTGGCATTCTGCTTCGAAGTCGGAGCGAGGAGAACAAATTTTCAGCCTGCCCATTGCAATCGATTTATCTGGCCGTCTTACGAAATTTATTTTTCCAGCCTTTCTTAGCGAGGCGTGCCAGAAAGGGATAGCACAGCTCATTGACATATGACTGTTCTGTGACATTGAGTGTTAATAGACTTTTGAAACGTTTGAAGCGAATTAGAGAGGGAGAGCTGCAGAATGGACAACAGCAGTAGCTCTTCAAGGCAACACAAGTCTGCGTACTGTGCGTCAACAACGCTTTTCGCTTCTGAAATGGATCTATGGAACCAGGCCTGGCTGAATTTCGGGTTAAAAGAGATGTGTGGGTGTTTTCTCCTCCAAGGAGTCGGCTTATAGCGAGTCATCTTAATAACGCAGATGAGGTGTTGGAGCCTCAAATTATGATGCAAAAAGAATGGGAGCATACATAAAAGAGCTTCCCATTTATTTCTCAGAATTACTTACACTTTGTTTCCAAGAGATTGCAGTCTTTTTAACAATGGACGTGAATGTGAGCTGAGTGACGTCCCTCAATACGCATCTTGTCTAATTTTACTTCTGTTTGACTTGCATTTTAATTTACAAAAGCTTGCATCCAGAGCCTGGTTTGTTCTAATTCATCTTCACAACATTGGACATAAACTTTCGGACTGGGAAGTGTCCAACTCAACATTGGATTTCTGAAGAGGGAAAACAAAATGAGTGAATATCCCTAGTAATAATTACAGGCCATCAAAGAGGTGACATCAATCAGGAACGTAACTGCAAACTTTCGTGGTGGTAGGCAAAATTGCCTCCTCTTTTTTCGGGGAGAAGAGTATTTAAATAAGCTGCCCATGTGCTAGAGATTTTCTATGTTTCTCCAATGAAGCCGTGCCGCAAGAAATCGCCTTGTGAATGTTTGACTCATATTTGTGGTAGCAAATAGAGTTGCAGTATATGTTTTTCAAGTGCTGTGGGTAGGTAGAGTAACATGCACAATGAGTGATACTGTAAACTAGCAAACGAGCCTCTCTTCATTGTCCGTGTTCTAGATAGCTTGCATTTACGTTTGTTTTGTTAGTCATGGGATGTGGACATTGCTGGCTAGAACAGCAGCAATTTCTCAGCCCTAATTTCCCTGCAGAAGGTGATAATGAGCAGCTATCTTAAACTGCAGCAGTCCTTGTGGCGAGGGGCAACCGCAGTGTTGATAGCCAAAGTTTCTTGATTTTGGCTCTTTCAACAGTAAAGGAACTGCGAGAGGTGCATGTCACGGTGGTGTGTGGAGAATATACTTGGACCAAAACATGTAAGCGTGCTATTACCATTCATTTGCTTCGTTTGTCCATCGGCGTGGTAGACGTATTGGGTTTGGAATAAGCTTGAATAATTGTTACATTGCAGCATGCAGATGGAAACACCGCTGCCGCTATGCCAGGTGATGAAGGAAATGAATATTGAAACGGGCACAGGATGCCATTCAAGTGAGCTACCTTAGTATAGTCGGTGTTGAACTTCCTGAGTTGTGTTGGAGCACCCTCTATCCATGAAAGTGGAGAATTTTCCATCAATTCACGACTTCTGCCTGGGGGACTGGAGACAGTCATTGACGAGACAGGGATTGAAATACATGCCTCTGGATTTTAAGTTTCTGATATGCTCTTACAGCCACAGTCTGGTCTGGTTCAGCTTTTGTTCAATGGAAACTTCCAGGGCGTTTCCTTTGGAATTCAACGATGGTAATGTATTTGAACAGGAAGGGAGTCAGTTAAATTCTTTCCGTTGGACGGTGTCACTTCCTGGTACTTGCGTGGCATAAACTAGAGTGGATAAGGTGGCCAGCCGGTCCATCGAGTCCACATCGAACTGCCAAAGAGTATTCTTCCCAGACTCATTCGGTTACTCTGTGCTTGTAACCCTATATTTACCACGGCTAACACACCTAATCTGCACATCAGGGGCATATCCAATCCACCTAACTGCACATCTTTGGACTGTAGGAGGAAAGCAGAGCACCGTGTTTTAACTCCACACCAATGATACTGGGGTGGAATTCGAATTCGGAGCCCTTACGCTGTGAGGCAGCGCCGCCAACCACTCAGGCACCGTCCGGCCATTCACTTGCACTCCTGTTGCTAACCACTTCCAGTCCAAGCCTGAATGTTGTCTCGGCCTTGCTGCCTAGGGATCGAGTGTTTCAGTGTCTCAAGAACAGTGAATTCTGACTGTGACAATAAAGGGCATGCGACAAGATTAGCGTGGTGCTGGAAAAGCATCCGAGGAGCAGGAAAATCGACGTTTCGAGCAAAAGCACTTCATCAGGAATGCTCCTCGGATGCTGCCTGACCTGCTGTGCTTTTCCAGCACCACTCCAATCTTGTCTCTAATCTCCAGCATCTGCAGTACCCACTTCGACCTCGGAAAAGAGAATGGCACCACCTATTTAATACACAATTGCAATGGTGTACCCCAATTTTTTTATCATTGCCGAAAGGTTATGTTACTTCCCAGTTTTGAACTTTGAAGATAAACTTCATGGATTGCAACAGTCGACGTGGTGCCACTTTTTAACCAATTAGTTCATTATATGTGTACGTTGCTGATGTGAGCCAACATTTGTTGCTATGGGTTTTAGATCATATAAGGATAACGAAAAAGACAATAGTCAACCACGCAAATTACTGGGCAGTGGTTAAAGTAACTTTTTTATAGAATTAAAGTTTCACCAATTGCCATGGTGCGATTGAAACTCATGTCCTTCAAATTTTTGCTTGGGCTTCTCGGTTGTTCGTCTCGTAACAATGTCAGGAACCCATTCACTTCACCCATTAGTCATCTGCGTGAAAGTAACTTTCACTTAGGAGATAAAAGGAAACATTAATACTGTGATGGTCTATTTAACTTGACCTCAAATTAAGCTAGATTTCTAGAGAAGCATTTATTGACTGATGCATCTGGTAATAATTTTCACCAGTGCCTAGATGAAATTCGTAACCCTGTCCATACTGTTGCTGGAACCTCATCGAGCGTTATCAATCACCGAGTTCATACTTGTTCAGCGTTGGATTGGAAGAAAACGGATTGATACTGATCTTCACAGCCTTTTCTGCTATGTCTCATTGACTTATATTGTCGATCTGGAGGAAAGTTTTGAAATGTGGCACCAATTATAAAATGTAGGAGTTGCAAGCAGTAAGAATACTGCGAATTGTCTGCAACAGGGCACAGGCTATCAGAATCCTTTAATAAGTCAGTATGGAACAATGTAAAAAAACGTTTCTTCGATATATTTTGAGTGAAGAAATAAGGTGGGATGACATAGATGGGATGCCATAATTCCGAGGGAACTCGCAAGATGAGAAGACAAATAGGAGATGTGATCATACTGATTGGACGCCATTTCGCACCATAACCGTGATTTCAAGGTTCTCGGATCATCAACTGAAAAGAGATAAACAAGCAAGCACTCTCCCCATAAGTGGATCGTATAAGCACGAAAGGACACAGATTTAGGATTTTAGACAAGAGATGAAGGAGTTCTTTTCTAAGGCAGTGAGTTGTAATTCTCTGAAGGATAATGCTCATGATGAGGTGGAAACAGAAATAATTAATGTTTTCAAGAAAAGATTGAATAGATAGTTGAAGCAAATAACGTTGTAAACTTCAGAAGATTGAGCAGTAGAGCAATAATGAATAGATTGTGCCATCTGTGTCAATAGTGACTCTGTTGCTGTACAAATGTTAGATTTAAGAGGAACAAATCATTATTTTGTGTGGTTTATAATATCATTGAGAAAATTTGTCACAATGCATTAAATCTGCAAGAAATCTCTGACTTCACTGCTTGTCTGTAAGGTTGTTTGAATGCAAATTAGAGACTTAAGCACCAATTTCACAGCACCTCATTAATGTTGTTTCAAATGACTCTGACAATAAATTATATTTTACTGATGTACATCCTCTGTATTATCAAATTTATTTTGGATGACTGTGAATGATGAGTGAATGGAAAAAAATGATTATTATTGCTTATTTTGCTCAAATAATTTTTCAAATTTACACTCCTGATTTATTCCATTTCTTCTCCACTTACAGCCAATTTGGTGACAATTGTGATTCTCTCCCGTGGAAAATGTGGCCTCTCCAAATGCATCACAATTTATCTGGTATCCATGGCAGCAGCAGATCTACTAGTCCTCATTTTTGATGTGGTTATTTATGAGATGAATGAAATTTATTTCCCAGATTCCTTCCTGGACTATACACCTGTCTGCAGTCTGAATTTCTTCCTTATTTTTGCTTCTATTGAATGTTCTGTCTGGTTGACTGTAGCTTTCACCTTTGACAGATTTATTGCCATTTGTTGTCAAAAAACAAGAACACAATATTGCACTGCAAAAACTGCAGCAGTAGTTGTGACTATGATATGGGTATTCAGCACCCTGGAAAACATTCCAATTTACTTTACATTTGAACCACGTGTAATAATTGATGATACATTATGGTTCTGCAATGTAAAATTAAGTCTGTACACTGTCCCTCTGTGGGTTACATTTCTATGGATTGATATCACATTCATGCCTTTTATTCCCTTTCTCTTGATCCTTATATTCAATAGCCTGACCATCAGGCATATTCTACTCACAAGCAGGATCAGGAAGGGACTCCGGAGCAGTGACAAAGACCCAGAAATGGAAAACCGACGGAAATCTATTGTTTTACTGTTAGCGATATCTGGCAGCTTTATACTGCTGTGGGTAGTCACATTTACTCACTACATATGTGTGCAAATTATGGATGTGGAATACTTGCACACAGATTATAGTAATCCTTTCACCATTATGGAGCAAGCAGGCTACATGCTGCAACATTTGAGTTCTTGCACAAACACCATTATTTATGCAGTTTCCCAGACTAAATTCAGACAGCAGTTAAAGAATCTACTTAAATATCCATTGAATTTTGTCAGTAATTTACAGAAATAACACAAAGGTCTCACGTTAATTAGAATTGACCTCCAAATAAATAACTGCCTCGATAGCAGTGCAAAATAGGAATGAGCAGATAAGACTTGTGACATTTCCGAAACAGCATTTTCCACAAAGAACAATAAACACCAAATGTTGAGCGGGATATATGATGGCAGCTAACAACTCCCAATCTGGGGTCGTTAGGGTTGACTGCCTGCCCCTCTTCCGCAGTTACGTTTGAGCCTGGGTGACTCTGGAAAAGGAGCATGTGGTGTCCACCACCGCCCTGGAGTTGTTCAGGGAGAAGTGCACTCCACTGCAGGGAGTGGAGTGCATTACTGCCCCCTCCAATTCTATTTTGATTTAATCCGTGCCCTCCCCTTCACTGTTTGATCACACAGCATTGCCCTTTGATGTGAAGGGCACTGCTTCTCACTGGCAACTCGGGTGTTTCTTTTCTTCCTGGTGGTGGAAATTTGAATAAAGATTCATGCACCTTGTGTCTCTCACTGTGTCTCACACCTGCACACACACAACATGGGTGTTGGGAGAAAAAAAAGCACTACCGCAGTTAGGCAGTAGTGTGGGGGAGAAAAAAAATTGAAAAAAGAAAAGAATAAAAAAAAACTCCCAATCTGCTGTGGGTTTTTTTTTTCCAATGCATATGGAGATTAATTTGCTTGGAAGGATGAAACAAGTCTCTGAAAAGGGTAAAGTCAACTTATGCAAGGTTTGCAGTTGTCTCCAGTCACTTTTAAAGCTTCCCTCTGAAACACTCAGAAAACACCTTTATAGTATGTGTTGATTTTCAGGAGATGAACTCCATTTAAATACTGACAGCTGAAGATTGACCACAGGTTGGAGAAGGTCTCTTAGTTTTATTTCCATTGGAATCTTCCTGTTGGCAACAGAGGTGATACATATATATTTATAAAAGGGAGAAGTCACCTCAGAGCTCTCCTGACCTACTGAAGCATGGATGCAATTGTTCACTGGTAACTATGTCAAATGCTTGTGATCCTCAGTTGCATGCCCATTGATTGAACATAATCATTATCTAACCCCACAATTTCAGAGCCTCTACCTGAGGTAATTATCTAGGAAATGTCAGGAGTGTAATAATATTCACAACACACATGTTAAAATGCCAGAAATTTCTAGTTGTTGTTAGATAATTTGTACAATAAGTTAATACAATTGAAGATCAAACTTGTAAATGGTCATTTCCAAAATTGAGCAAATGATTGATGTTTCAGTAAAATTATTAAAAGAGAAAACAAGCATAAAATGATTTGCAATTAAAACAACCATAGTTATGAAGTAATTGTCAATTTCGGTCTGTCCGTGCTGTCAATTCTAGCATTTAACCTTCTAAGGCACTGGTTAAACAACACTGTAATCTAGAGAAAGGAAAATAAATGTTAGAAAATCCAGACATAACAGTGCAGACCATAGTATCATAAAAATACAATGTGTTCATGCTCTTTTCACAATGGTCCCCTGCAGATTACCTACAAGACAGCGAATTTTATTAGGCCATTTCCTAACATTTCAACATTGGCCAAAATTCAATTTTCACAACTTTTCTTTTCCTATTTGGGCTCATGCATGTTTGGGAGAGTGAGCAGGTTATGGTTAATCATCAACTGAAGGCTCAGAATGGGTCCTGCACATTTTGCTTAAAAGTAATTTGAATGACCCATTGTTCGTGAATATTTGACGACAGCCTGTCATCTACTACTGGTGATATGTTTGAATTCCAATAAATGAGAGGCAATTATTGTAATCAATGCAGAGGAATATATTGGAAGGAAAATTCTAAGTAGGGAAAAGACCACCACGAGCAACTTTGTCATGCTTGCGTATGGTGACAGTAGCTCATGAGCTTAGAAGTTAAAAGCTGAGGGAACATGGCACAGAAAGGTGCAGATCTTGGCTATCCATTCAATCCTGCGGACACCTGCCAGTGTATGAGGTGAAGTGAAAAATCAGTTCTCCAATGAATACTGGATAGTGTCGCTCCTCAGAGTAGGCACTGAGGCTAGCAAACCCCTGTGAAACATTGTTGCCAGGAAATAATGTTGAAAAAGTAGACTGTAATGGCCCATGCTTTTGATGGTAAAAAAGATTTACCAGTTTTTTTAAAAACACAATTGGAAGGTTTGAATCATAAGGAGAGACTGGGATAGGCTGGGACATTTTTCCCTGGAGAGTAGGAGTGTGAACACACGAACATAAGAACTAGGAGCAGGAGTAAGCTGTCTGGCTCTTTGAGCCTGCTCCAACATTCAATGAGATCATGGCAGATCTTTTCCTGGACTCAGATCCGCTTAACCGAGCTCTCACCGTATCCCTTAATTCTTTCATTGTTCAAAAAAACTACCTTAGCTTTAAAAGCATTTTCTGAAGTAGCATCATTAACTTCCCTGAGCAAGGATTTTCATAAGTTTACAACCCTCTGGTTGAAGAAGTTCCTTCATAATTCAGTGCAAATCCACTCCCTCTAATCTTGAGGCTGTGCCCTCTTATCCTAGTTTCACCCGCCTGTGGAACCATCTTTTCTACTTCGGTCTTATCTATTCCCTTCATAATTTTAAATGTTTCTGTAAGACACCCCCCCCCCCCATTCTTCTGAATATAATCCCAGTGTCCTTCGTCTCTCCTCAGAAGCCAATTCCTTCAAGTCGGAATTATCCTTGTGAACCTCCTCTGCACCCTGCCAGCACCAGTAAATCTATTCTCAAGTATGAAGACTAAAACTGCATGCAGTACTCCAGGTGTGGCCTCACCAGCACGTTGTAAAGCTGCAACATAACCCTTCTGATTTTAAACTCATCCCTCTTGTAGTGAAGGAGATTTTTTTTTTGCATTCCTATTAATTTGTTGCACCTGCAGACCAGTCTTCTGTGCTTCATGAACAAGGACAAATCAGCATGCTGCAATTTTTTACCATTCAACTATTTATCTTTTGTACTGTTACTCCTAGCAAATGGATGACTTCACATTTGTTAATAGTGTATTAATATCTGCCAGACTTTTGCCCACTCACTCAATGTATCTATGTCCCTCTGCAGAGTTTCACAGTCCTCCGCACACTTCACTCTGCCACTCATCTTAGTGTCATCTGCAAACCTTGACACACTGCACAGGGTCCCCAACTAAAAATCATCAACATAAATTGTGAATAATGCAGTCCCAACACGGATTCCTGAGGCACACCATTAGTCACTGATTGCCAGCCAGAGCACCACTCACTTATCCCCACTCTTTGCTTCCTGTTAGTCAACGAATCCTCTATCTGTGCTAATACTTTACCTGTAACACCATGCATTCATATCTTATGCAGCAGCCTCATGTGCAGCACCTTGTCAAAGGTCTTTTGGATATCTAGGTACAGCACATCCACTGGGTCCCCGTTATCCAACTTCCTCTTAATGTTGTCATAGAATTCTAAAAGATTTGTTAAGCATGACCTGCTCTTCATGAATGCACGCTGCATCTGCCCAAAAGGACAATTTCTATTGAGATGCCTTGCTACTTCTTCCTTAATAATAGACTCAAGCATCC
This sequence comes from Chiloscyllium plagiosum, assembly GCF_037043375.1. NCBI lineage: Eukaryota > Metazoa > Chordata > Chondrichthyes > Orectolobiformes > Hemiscylliidae > Chiloscyllium > Chiloscyllium plagiosum. The sequence goes on from NW_028270173.1 coordinate 45,831,555, forward strand.
TCCCCACTGCAGAGGTTAATCTCACTTTTCTATAATACCCCATCTCTTGTCTACCAACATTTTTAAACAGTGGTGTTACATTTGCTGTCTTCCGATCTGCTGCGACTGCACCCGAAGTTGAGTGAGTTTTGGAAAATTACCACCAGTTAACCTGCGATTTCTCCCGCTATCTCTTTTAGTACCTTAGGATGCATTCTATCAGAGCCAGGAGACTTATTTATCATTAGCTTGCCCAAGACTACCTCGTCTGTAATAATGATTGTTTCCAACTCCTCTGCTACCTTTGTTTCTTTATCAGTTACTTGCAAGTCAATAGTGTCCTCCACTGTGAACAATGATACAAAATACTTGTTCAATGCATTGGTTATTTCATTATATCCCATAACTAAATGTCCCTTCTCTTCCTCTAAATGACCAAATGTAACAACTCCTTTTCATTTTATATATTTATAGGAACTTTTGCTGTCTGTCTTTATATTATGTACTAGTTTTTTTTTCTATGCTCTATATTTCTTTTCTTTAGAGCTCTTTCTGTGGCTTTCTGTTGACCTTTAAACCTTTCCCAATCTTCTCATTTCATGCAGTGTTTGGCCACTTTGTATGCCTTCTCTTTCAATTTGACAGCCTCCCTTATTTCCTGTGACCCCCATGGCAGACTACCCATTTTCTTACAGTCCTTCCTTTTCACTGGAATATACTTTTGCTGAGTGCTTTTAAAAAATTGCTTTGAAAGTTCTCTACTGCTCGTCAATTGTCCCAACATAAACACTTTATTTCCAGTCTACTTTAGCCAAGACGTCCCTCATTCTGTTATGGTCTCCCTTATTTAAGCACAGGGCCATGGCATTTTGATTTTGTCTTCACACTCTCCAGATTTATTCTAAATTCAACCATACTGTATTTCTTTTTCTTCTGAGGGGATCCCTAACTATGAGGACATTAATTATTTTTATGTCATTACACAGAACCAGATCTAGGATAGCTTGCTCCCTCATCAGTTCCAATATATACTGTTCAAGAAAACTTTCATGGATACACTCAATGAACTCTCCCTCAAGGCTACACTCAGCAAGCTGGCTCGATCAACCTACATGTAGATTAAAATCTCTCATGATATTCATCATCCCATTTTTCCAACATGAGTTATTTCTTTGTCTTTTGCCCACCCCAGTGTGATGTTATTACTTGGTGGTCTATCAGTGACTTTTTCTTCTTCAAATTTCTAATTTCCAGCCAAATTATTTCAAACTTATTCTTAATGAAACCTATACCATCTCTCAGCATCGGCCTGATTTTGCCCTTGAGTATGAAAGATACACCACCTCCCTTCCCTTCCTGTCTGCCCTTCTGAATAGTCTGATACATCTGAATATTTAAGTCCCAGTCGTAACCATCCTGTAATGTCTCCCATAATGGTTACTAAATCATATTCTTTCACGACAATTTGTGTTGTTAACTCATCAACCTTGTTACAAATGCTATGAGCATTCAAGCAAAGTGCCCTCATGCTAGTCTTCTTACCCTTATAATTTCCAACATCTCTAATAATCTCTCCTGAGTTATCCATCCTTTTTGCTTCTTTCATTTTCTGACTTGAAATTAAACCTTCCTGCACACATGCTAATTTGCTGCTTACCTTTTCAATTTACCATCCTGTTGTTTTCCCTTTCCCTTCCCCCAATTCACAAGTTTAAACTTCGAGTGACCATCCTATTTATCCTTTTCACTAGAACACAGGTTCTATGTCGGTTCAGGTGGAGACCGCCACCATCAGTACAGATCCACCAGTTCCAAAACTGATACCAATGCCCCATGAAATGGAACCCCTCTTACACACATCACTCTCTTAGCCACATGTTTACTTCCCTAATTTTATTATCACTAAGCCAATTTGCACATGTCTCGGGGAGTGATCTGGAGATTATGACCCTCGAGGACTCGCTCCTTAATTTTCTTCCTCATGCTCGGTAATCCACAAACAGGTCATCCTTCCTACCCTTGCCTATGCTGTTTGTCCCAAAGTGAATCACAACAACTGGATCCTCCCCCTCCCACTCCAACATTCTTTCAAGCCGGTCAAAAATGTCCGGCACCCTGGCACCGGGCAGGCAACACACCATGTGGGACTCCCATTCTGACCCCTAATTATAGAATCCCCTATAACTACCACTTGTCATTTTGCTCCCCTCTCTTGAATGGCTTTCTACCCCATGTTGCCATGGTCAGTTGGCTCATCCTCCCCACAGCCCTTTTCCTCATCCAGTCTGGGAGCAAGTATTGCCTACCTGTTGGATAAAGTCAAAAGCAGAAGCTCCTCCATTCCTGAACTCAGGATCCCTCTACATGCCTCACTTGCAGTCACACCCTGTTGTCCCATATCACGAACTGAATTTCAATTTGTTAATCTGCCTCTTGCTGCTGTCCAAGCATATCAACTCACTCATCTCCTGAAATCACAATTCAACTGCAATTTAGATTAGATTACAGTTGGAAACAGGCCCTTCGGCCCAACAAGTCCACACCGACCCGCCGAAGCGAAACCCACCCATACCCCTACATTTACCCCTTACCTAACACTACGGGCAATTTAGTATGGCCAATTCACCTGACCCTGCACATCTTCGGACTGTGGAAGGAAACCGGAGCACCCGGAGGAAACCCACGCAGACACGGGGAGAACGTGCAAACTCCACACAGTCAGTCGCCTGAGGCGGGAATTGAACCCGGGTCTCTGGCGCTGTGAGGCAGCAGTGCTAACCACTGTGCCACCGTGCCGCCCACAAATGAAGGCTGCTGCTCTCAAGAGGTAAGTTTTTTAATAAAAAATTTAGTTTCCTGACAGCCCCTGATATCCGCTCTTGTCGCTCCCACTGCAGCAATGACAGGTGCCATTATTGAGGTCTATACAATTGTCAAGGGCATAGATAAGCCAAGATCTTTTTATCCCAGGATAAGGGAGTCCAAAACTAGAGGGCATAGGTTTAACGTGAAAGAGGAAAGAATTAAAAGGGACGGGACCCGAGGGATGGCTCTTACGCACAGAGGGTGGTGCATGTATGGAACAAGCTGCTAGTGCAGGTAGGTTCAATTGCAACATTTAAAAGGACATTTGGACAGGTGCACTATTTAACAAGATCATAGCGTGATCATCAAAATGACTCTGCACAACATTTCCCACGGTCATCTCACTTCGTTTGTATTGAGTCTTTTTTGATACTTCTTGCTGGGTTTATCGTCCCTTCTTCACTTGACAATTTATGTTCCTGATGAAGCATAAAATTTCACTTAAAAATCTATCCTCAAGAAAACTGCAGTTCTTATGCAATAGAAACCAAGTGTCAATTGTTACTGCTATATCTGAATGTTGGGAAATCAACCATAATCATGGGCGTGGGTGAGAAAATATTGCAAGGTTGTTCTGTGATACATTAAGAAAAATTTGCATACCTCTTCGTCTTCTCCACCATATAAATATGATAACAATGATTGCTAGTGAAACGAGTACAGCCAAGACAATCATCCCCACATTGTTGCTATCCTTCACTTTTCCTTCTGAAAAATATTAAGTAGCACTTTTTATTATAAAGTTTTGAATTGATGGACAATAATATACATGATAATCGTCAAGTCATGACATTGCTGAAGTAATGATGATGTTTAATATGAATTGTATTCCCATGACATGAAGTGCACAATTTATCATTTTACTAAGGAGGGAGAGGGAAGGGAACATAAATCTGAGGCTGCATCGGGGTTGAAAATCAAAGAAGAGGAGGGGAAAATAGGGCCAGAAAAAGAAGTAAGTGAGGTGAAGAAATAAATGATGAGGCATTGGAATGGAGGGCTGGCTACAATTCTATTGGCCAGAATGAAGCTTTTCAATGCAATGATGGGAGAATACGAGGTAAGTTACATTCACACCTCTGTGCAGTGGACGCAAATGCAAAATCTGAACTGTTCACAGTGCTTGAGGAAAAGGCCAACAGATGTCAGAATCTCCTTGTTAAATCAGAACATTTAAACAAGGTGCAGCAGTATGCCATTCAGGCACTCCAGTCTTTGCCACTGTTGAACAAGATCATAGCTTATCTGATTGCAACATCAAATCCACACATTCACTTCGCACGGTAACTTTTCTGCCCTGGGCTGAACAGCAATCTAACCATCCCTGCCTTAAAAGTATTCAAGGATTCTGTTCCCACGACAATTTCAGGAAGAAAACAGCAAACACTTGTGTCAATCCAAGAGAATAACAATTTTCCTCACACTTTGTATTGTTTGTGAGCCATAGATCATGATTCTTTCATAAGAGGAAAGATCTTCTTCACATCTATCCTATCACAAACCTGCGACCTTTATACGTTGCAGCATGTGATCACTTACTCTTCTACATTGCCGCAGATACAAAGATTACTCAGCCAAACCTATCTCAGTGAGAGACTCCAAGTATGAAAACAGAAATGCTAAAGAAACTCATCTAGTCTCACAGCATGGTTGAAGAAATCAATCAAATCAGTAAAAGATCTTACTCCCAATATAACATTGCGGTCACAGGCCTGCTGCTTTGTTCCATCGAAGCTCAAAGAGTGTTCGACAGGCAGCATTTTATTCTCCACTTAGACATTTTACAGCATTCAGGATTCAAAATTGAGTTGAATAACTTCTGAGCATGAACACTGTCCTTCATTTGCATCACAAAATCACCTAACCCCATGCCACTTGTTTGTGTCTTGTTGGATTTGCCTCAGAAGAGCTGACTTATTTTCTCCTGTACAATGTAATATGAATTTCCATTTTGCATCTCAATCCCTCCTTTATCACCTTCGCTTTTGATCTGAGCACCCTCACTATCTGTTCCGCTTTCTCCTCTTCCCTCTTTATCAACATACAAACACACAAAAAAAATCATTTTCCAGTTCCATTCAGTTTCAAGGAGAGCCACTTGACTAAGAATGTTAACACTTTTGTCCTCTTTCCACAGATCCCATCAGAACTGGTGAGTTTCATCAGCATTTTATATTTATATTTTAGACTTGCAGCATCCACAGTATTCGTTTTTTTATACGCACTTATTCCAGGTGTTGATCAGGGATACCTTCTTTTAACTGTCACCAATTTATTTACACCCTCCCATAAATAACATGATGGGTAAATGCACAGTATTCAACTTGTAGTTTCACCAGTGCCCTGGATACCATGCACTATGTACTGAAATGTTACATTCGGTCCTTCCAGCATGTTTCACTCTTTAGTGTGATCACGACTTTCTCTGTCGCAATGTGATATTCCTGCTTTCTCCCCAAACACCTTTATAATTTTTAAATCTTCAAATGCCTCTATTTCTTTCTTAAATATCTTCAGTGACTGTCTCCACAGCCAGCTTTGGTAGAGAATTCCACAGGTTCAGTACACTTCAAGTGAAGAAATGTTCTCTCATCTCAGTCCAAAATCATCAACACTTTGTCCTGAGATTATGTCCCCTGGTTTGTGACTACTCAACCAGGGTAAACAACCTCACCTCATCCAGTCTGTTCAGGCCTGTTAGAAGTATATTTTATTCAATCAGATCCCTTCCTATTCTTGAAACCCAAGTGACTACAGGCCAAGTCATCCCCTGCATCCGCAGTGTAAACTTTCACTGCATTTTCTCTCTGGTAACTACATCCTTTCATTGGGAGAGAGACCAAAATTGCATGCAAAGCCCCAGTTTGGCTTCACTGTACAACTGCAGCCGTACGTCACTATTTCTGAACTCAAATCCTTTTGCAGTGAAACATTTGCTTTCTGAATTGCTAGTGCACCTGCCTGTGTTCTTTCATTGACTGATGTACAAGGACACACAGATCCCTTTATGCATTCACATTTCCCAATGTACCTTTCAAGTAATATGCTTTCTTTCTGTTATTCACACTGAAGTGAAAAACTTCACATTTAGAGATGGCAATTTTGGGAAGGCAATGGTATGATCGTGAGACTATTAACTCAGACTCCCAGATTCGAGTCCTGCCACCTCAGACTGGGAAATTTGAATTCAATTTTAAAAATAGAATTAAGTATCTACTGATGACGATGAAACCATTGCCGAATGTTGGAAAAACTCATCAGGTTCACTAATGTCATTCAGGGAAGGAAATCTGCCATTTTCTCCTGCTCTGGTCTCCATATGACTCCAGTCCCACTCTCCAGTGCTCTCAAAAATGGCCAAGCAAGCTGTTCAATTGTACAAAGAAATTAAACTGGATGGATCATCAGGCACCAGAAAAGTCAACGGCAGAAACAGTCCAGTCGACCTTGTAAACGCCTCCTCACTAACATCTGAGGTTTAGTGCTAAAATTGGGAGGGCTGCCCAACGGACTAGTCAAGCAACAGACTGACATAGTCATACTCATGAAATTATGCCTTACAGACAACACCCCAGATGCCACCATTGCTGTCCCTGGATATGTCCTGTCTCTCCAGCAGGACAGAGCTAGCAGAGGTGGTGGCACAGTGGTATACAGTCAGGAAGGAGTTTCCCTGGGCGTCCTCAACATTGACTCTGGATTCCATGCAATCTCATGGCTTCAGGTTAAACATAGACAATGAAATCTCCTGCTGATTACAATGTACCGCCCTGCCTCACCTGATGAATCCGAACTCCTCCATGTTGAACAACACTTCAAGGAAGCACTGAGGATGGTAAGGGCACATAATATACTCTGGGTGGGCAATTTCAATGACCAAGAGTGCGTCAGCAGGAGCAGCACTATTGATCAAGCTGGTCGGGTCCTAAAGGACATAACTGCTAGACTGGGCATGTGGCAGGTGGAGAAGGAACCAGCAAGACGAGAAAACAGACTTGACCTCATCTTTACCAACCTGCCAGCTGCAGATGCATCTGTCCACGACAGTACTAGTAAGAGTGACCACTGCACAGCTCTTGTGGAGACAAAGTCCCACCTTCACTTGAGAATAACCTTCATCGCTGTGTGTCACTATCACTGTGCTCAATGGGACAGACTTCGAACAGATCTAGCCACTCAAGGCTGCACATCCAAGAGGCACATGAGCAACCAACAGCAGCAGAACTGTACACCATCACAGGCTGTAACTTCATGGCCCGGTATATAGCCCACTCAACCTTGGTTCAATGGAGAGAACAGGAGGGCATGCCGGGAGCAGCACCAGGCATACCTGAAGATGAGGTGTCAACCTGGCGAAGCCACCAAATAGGACTACTTGCACTCAAAAAAAAGCAGCAACTGATAGATAGAGCAAAGCGATTCTACAAACAACGGTTCATACATAAGCTCTGCAGTCCTGCCACATCCATTCGTGAATGATGGTGGATGATTGAATAACTCACTGGAGGAGGAGGCTCCACAAATATCCCAATCCTCAATGATGGAAGAGCCCAACATGTCAGTGTGAAAGATAAGGCTCAAACATTCGCAGAAATTTTCAGTTAAAAGTGCAGAGTGGATGATCCATCTCAGCCTCCTCCAGTGGTCCCCAGCATTACAGTTATCAGTCTTCAGTCAATTTGATTCACTCCATTTGTCATCAAGAAATGGCTGGAGGCACCTGATACTGCAAAGGCTATGGGCCCTGAAAACATTTGAGCAGCAGTACTGAAGCCTTGTACTCCAGAACTTACTGATCCCTAAGCCAAACTGTTCCAGTACAGTTACAACACTGGCATCTTCCTGACAATTTAGAAAACTGCCCAGTATGTCCTGCACATAAAATGCAGGACAAATCCAACCCAGCCAATTACTGTCCCATCAGCCGAATCCCGATCATCAGTAAAGTGATGGAAAGTGTTTTCAACAGTGCTCTCAAGCAGCACTTGCTCAGCAATAACTTTCTCAGTGATGCCCAGTTTGGGTTCTACCAGGGCCACTCAGCTCCTGATCTCATTTCAGTCTGGTTTCAAACATGGACAAAAGAGCTGAATTCCAGAGGTGAGGTGAGAGTGACAGCCCTTGACATCAACGCTACGTTTGAATGAGTGTGGCATCATGGAGCCCAAGCAAAACTAGAATCAATGGGTATTGGGGAAAAGCTGTCCAGTGGATAGAGTCATACCTGACACAAAGGAAGATGACCGTGGTGGTTGGAGGTCAGTCAGTTTAGCTCCAGGACATCTCTGCAGGAGTTCCTCAGGGTAGTGTCCTAGGCACAAACATCTTCAGCTGCTTCATCAATAATCTTGCCTTCTTTGTAAAGTCAGAAGTGGGGGATGTTCCACTGATGATTGCAAAATGTTCAGCACCATTCACAACTCTCAGACACTGAAGCAGTCCTTGTTCAAATGCAACAAAACCTGGACAATATCCAGGCTTGGACTAATAAGTAGCAAGTAACATTCATGCCACATAAAGGACCTCCAACTACTGCAGCGCTCCCTCAGTACTGCACCTCCAACTACTGCAGCGCTCCCTCAGTACTGCACCTCCAATTACTGCAGCGCTCCCTCAGTACTGCACCTCCAATCACTGCAGCACTCCCTCAGTACTGCACCTCCAACTACTGCAGCGCTCCCTCAGTACTGCACCTCCAATTACTGCAGCACTCCCTCAGTGCTGCACCTCCAATCACTGCAGCACTCCCTCAGTACTGCACCTCCAACTACTGCAGCGCTCCCTCAGTACTGCACCTCCAATTACTGCAGCACTCCCTCAGTACTGCACCTCCAATTACTGCAGCACTCCCTCAGTACTGCACCTCCAATCACTGCAGCGCTCCCTCAGTACTGCACCTCCAACTACTGCAGCGCTCCCTCAGTACTGCACCTCCAATTACTGCAGCACTCCCTCAGTACTGCACCTCCAATTACTGCAGCACTCCCTCAGTACTGCACCTCCAATCACTGCAGCGCTCCCTCAGTACTGCACCTCCAACTACTGCAGCTCTCCCTCAGTACTGCACCTCCAATTACTGCAGCGCTCCCTCAGTACTGCACCTCCAATCACTGCAGCACTCCCTCAGTACTGCACCTCCAACTACTGCAGCGCTCCCTCTGTACTGCACCTCCAACTACTGCAGCGCTCCCTCTGTACTGCGCCTCCAACTACTGCAGCTCTCCCTCAGTACTGCACCTCCAACTACTGCAGCGCTCCCTCAGTACTGCACCTCCAACTACTGCAGCGCTTCCTCAGTACTGCACCTCCAACTACTGCAGCTCTCCCTCAGTACTGCACCTCCAACTACTGCAGCGCTCCCTCAGTACTACACCTCCAACTACTGCAGCTCTCCCTCAGTACTGCACCTCCAACTACTGCAGCGCTCCCTCAGTACTGCACCTCCAACTACTGCAGCGCTCCCTCAGTACTACACCTCCAACTACTGCAGCGCTCCCTCAGTACTACACCTCCAACTACTGCAGCGCTCCCTCAGTACTGCACCTCCAACTACTGCAGCGCTCCCTCTGTACTGCGCCTCCAACTACTGCAGCGCTCCCTCTGTACTGCGCCTCCAACTACTGCAGCTCTCCCTCAGTACTGCACCTCCAACTACTGCAGCGCTCCCTCAGTACTGCCCCTCCAACTACTGCAGCGCTCCCTCAGTACTGCACCTCCAACTACTGCAGCTCTCCCTCAGTACTGCACCTCCAACTACTGCAGCGCTCCCTCAGTACTGCACCTCCAACTACTGCAGCGCTCCCTCAGTACTGCACCTCCAACTACTGCAGCGCTCCCTCAGTACTGCACCTCCAATTACTGCAGCGCTCCCTCAGTACTGCACCTCCAATCACTGCAGCACTCCCTCAGTACTGCACCTCCAACTACTGCAGCGCTCCCTCAGTACTGCACCTCCAACTACTGCAGCGCTCCCTCAGTACTGCACCTCCAACTACTGCAGCGCTCCCTCAGTACTGCACCTCCAACTACTGCAGCTCTCCCTCAGTACTGCACCTCCAACTACTGCAGCGCTCCCTCAGTACTGCACCTCCAACTACTGCAGCGCTCCCTCAGTACTGCACCTCCAACTACTGCAGCGCTCCCTCAGTACTGCACCTGCAATTACTGCAGCGCTCCCTCAGTACTGCACCTCCAATCACTGCAGCACTCCCTCAGTACTGCACCTCCAACTACTGCAGCGCTCCCTCAGTACTGCACCTCCAACTACTGCAGCGCTCCCTCAGTAGTGCACCTCCAACTACTGCAGCGCTCCCTCAGTACTGCGCCTCCAACTACTGCAGCACTCCCTCTGTACTGCACCTCCAACTACTGCAGCTCTCCCTCAGTACTGCACCTCCAACTACTGCAGCGCTCCCTCAGTACTGCACCTCCAACTACTGCAGCGCTCCCTCAGTACTGCACCTCCAACTACTGCAGCGCTCCCTCAGTACTGCGCCTCCAACTACTGCAGCGCTCCCTCTGTACTGCACCTCCAACTACTGCAGCGCTCCCTCAGTACTGCACCTCCAATTACTGCAGCGCTCCCTCTGTACTGCACCTCCAACTACTGCAGCGCTCCCTCAGTTCTGCACCTCCAACTACTGCAGCGCTCCCTCAGTACTGCACCTCCAATTACTGCAGCGCTCCCTCAGTACTGCACCTCCAATCACTGCAGCACTCCCTCAGTACTGCACCTCCAACTACTGCAGCGCTCCCTCAGTACTGCACCTCCAACTACTGCAGCTCTCCCTCCGTACTGCGCCTCCAACTACTGCAGCGTTCCCTCCGTACTGCGCCTCCAACTACTGCAGCTCTCCCTCAGTACTGCACCTCCAACTACTGCAGCTCTCCCTCCGTACTGCGCCTCCAACTACTGCAGCTCTCCCTCAGTACTGCACCTCCAACTTCTGCAGCTCTCCCTCAGTACTGCACCTCCAACTACTGCAGCTCTCCCTCCGTACTGCGCCTCCAACTACTGCAGCTCTCCCTCAGTACTGCACCTCCAACTACTGCAGCTCTCCCTCAGTACTGCGCCTCCAACTACTGCAGCACTCCCTCAGTACTGCACCTCCAACTACTGCTGTGGAAATCAGATAGCTTCCCAGTCAGATCTGGAGTCAGGCAGGGCTGCCCTCTCTCTGCTGCCTTGTTTGTGTGTTGCATAGAGCCATTTGCCGAGTCCATCAGGAAGGATGCGAGCCTGAAAGGGGTGACTATTCCTGGCAGCGGGGGTCTGCAGGTTAAGGCCTCCCTGTACATGGATGACGTCGCCGTTTTCTGCTCGGATCCGCTGTCCGTGCACAGACTCATGTGCCTTTGTGACCAGTTCGAACGGGCCTCGGGGGCCAAGGTAAACCGAGGCAAGAGTGAAGCCATGCTCTTCGGGAACTGGGCCGACCAATCCTCTATCCCCTTCACCGTCAGGACTGACCACCTGAAGGTGCTGGGTATTTGGTTCGGGGGGGCTGGGGCGTGCGCCAAGACCTGGGAGGAGCGGATCAGGAAGGTGAGACAGAAACTGGGCAGATGGGAGCAACGGTCGCTCTCCATCGCGGGTAAGAACCTGGTCATCAGGTGTGAGGTACTCTCAGTATTGTTATACGTGGCACAGGTCTGGCCTATCCCCAGAACCTGTGCTGCCGCAGTCACCCGGGCCATCTTCCACTTCGTGTGGAGATCAAAGATGGACCGGGTCCGAAGAGATGTAATGTACAAAGACCGGTGCAATGGGGGAAAAAACACACCCAATGCAACCCTCACCCTGATGGCCACCTTTGTGTGTGGCTGCATCAAGCTGTGCGTGGATCTCCGGTACGCAAACACCAAGTGTCACTACGTACTGAGGTTCTACCTGTCCCCGGTGTTGCGAAGGATGGGCCTGGCCTCGCTGCCGCGGAACGCTCCGAGTAGTTGGACCGTTCCGTACCACCTGTCCTTCGTGGAGAAGTTTATCAAGAAAAACACCTTTGACCACAAGTCCATCAGGAAGTGGTCAGCACGTAGTGTCCTTGAGACCCTTCGGGAAAAGGAGAGGGCGGATCCTGTCGAGCGGTTCCCTGAGCAGACTGTCAAAGCCATTTGGCAGAATGCCTCATCGCCAGAACTTTCCAACAAGCACCAAGACATGGCTTGGCTGGTGGTGAGAAGGGCTCTGCCTGTGAGATCCTTTATGCACGCCCGGACTCTCTGCCGCACCGCACGCTGCCCTCGAAGCGGCTGCGGGGGGGACGAGACTGTCACACACCTCCTTCTGGAATGTGCCTATGCAGAGGAAGTCTGGAGAGGAATGCAGTGGTGTCTGTCGAGATTCGTCCCGAGCAGCGCCATGACGCGGGACTCCGTGCTCTACGGCCTGTTCCCCGGGACGCACACCGAGACGAACATCAACTGCGCCTGGAGGATCATCAACTCAGTGAAGGACGCTCTCTGGGTGGTCCGAAACCTGTTGATCTTCCAGCTGAAGGAGTTGACCCCGACTGAGTGTTGCAGACTGGCACATTCCAAGGTCCAGGACTACGTGTTGAGGGACGCGCTGAAGCTTGGGGCAGCTGCCGCCAAGGCGCGGTGGGGAAAGACCACCATCTAACATCTGCCTGCCTAAGAAGAACAGGGGGCCCGCGCAGTCATTTGGGCTCCGCTGGCGCCTCAGCTCAATGTAATCGCACCAACCTGTGAATATGAATGATCACCCTGTTTCGACACACAAAGAAATGGAATGTTTACAGAATGATGACATGTCCAATTGTATAGATTAAATATATATGAATAAAGTATATTTTTGAAATAAAAAAAAAACTGGTCTGCATGGATGATTTGGACCAAAGGGTCTGTTTGCATGTTGTACATCTCTATGACCTGACATTATCCTGCCCCCATCCCCGTCCTCTCGCTACACCTGGCAACGCCTCATCAAAAACTTTTTCAAAATCAAAGTGCACCCCAATTATTGCTTATCTATTCTATTAGTTACATCCTCAAAATACGTCAGCAGACTTGTTAAGCCTGATTTGCCTTTCAGAAACCCATGCTGTCATTGTCCAATCCTGTTAATCCTTTCCAAATGTCATTTATCACATCTCCTGATGGTTGGCTAACTGATCTGTAATTCCCTGTTGTTTCTTCCCTTCCTTTTCAAATAACAGGGTTACCCTTGTCACTCGCCTATCTGTAGGAACTGCTATAGAAGTTTGGAAGGCACACACCAATTTACTTAATTGTTTGTGGGCCTGTTCCTTGGCCAGGATCTGAACTGTAGTAACTGAAGCCCAACCTCCTTAATTTTGCCTTTACGATAAATGATAACATTCTGTTACTTTCCCAATAACTTGCTGTACCTGCATGCAAATCATTTGGTGATTCATGCAGTGGGATACCTGGATCCCTTTGCATTTCAAACAGCGGCAATCTGTCACCATTCTGATAGTATGGTATCGTTATTCCTCCAACAAAAATTGATTTACAAAAAATGGCGGTTATGGAGAGATGCAGGAGCTAGTCAGGATTTTTCTTCTGTTTTTGAAACTACTTTCAGCTACGTAACCTGGCTGAAATATACAATATTGAAGATTTGGATTTGGATATATCAGTGTTAGACTGGGGTGTATAAAGTTAAAAATCACACAACACGAGGTTATAGTCCAACAGGTTTAATTGGAAGCACACTAGCTTTTGGAGCAACGCTCCTTCATCAGATTTGGAGGAGTAGTGGAGTAGACTGTGCTCTGATAGGCTTTCAGAGATTCAATTGCTTCAGGGCCTGTGGAGAACACATCGATCATTAGTTATAGGAGGATCTAAAGATACTACTTACCCCACAGGACAGTCTTTCCACCCGGGATGCTGCTGTGCTCAATATGACAAGCATATTGGTTGCCATCATACGGGTCAAATTGGAGGGTTGTCTTCAGTTGGAAAGTCCCATCTTCATTGGGCAATAACCCAGTAGAGGTCGTCTCATCGGCATGTTTTCCATTCTTCAACCAGGTCACATTGATGGATTGTGGGTAAAATCCAATCACAATGCAGTGCAGGAACCAGTGATGGCCATCCTTGGCAATAAGTGAGACCTCAGGAGAAACTGTATGACACAAAGACATCAACATCAACACAAATCGCAAGTTACATCATTAAGTTAATGGATTTGAAACAGCCACTGGTTAAAACGTACACGGTGAGAAGTGTCACATGTAAGTCAATGTATTCCACACTAACTAAGCGGAAAATTTAAAATACTTTTTTTTTTGGAACTTACTTTTTCTGCTTAAAGACGCATTTCCAAAGAAATAGATTGCCTTCCATTGATCTATACAATCATTTTCCAGCAGATTCTTGAAGTAATGGTTCAGCTTTGTTTCCTTATCCCATTTTGTTTTGAATTCCTCTGCAACTGGATCATGTACAATCCAAACTAATGCATCTTTGTCAAAGCTGAGGATGTATTTGCCATCAAGAGCAAACTTCAAAATCCCTTCACTCGGAGTGGCCTCATGTAGTTCACAGCCAAATAGTCCTTGTAGGTAATGGGTACCTAAAACATTAATTCAGTGCATGAGTCCTTCAATATTTATTGTCTCTGATCAAATCAAATCCGAGAATTTCAGTTTTCCCTTTGTTACTTCACATCCAGTTATTCTCATCATTAGTTAAGTACTGAGTGAAGTACATGAAACAAGTGTACAAGCATTATCAGGTACAGCACAACAGTTACCTGCCCAGCCAGCGATGCACACATGGCAGAAGTAATTTTTTTTTAAAAAAGGGAAAGGTCAAGGAAAATCAAGCTGGATGCAGAAAGGGAAAGGGAAGGAAAGGTCAAACAGACAGCAGAATAGTTCAACACTCCTGGTGCACACTATAATCTAACATGAATATCATGTCTGAACCTCACTGCAATGACTTCAAATGGATAAACTCACGTGATGTTTGATTTTCTTTCTGGAGCCATCCATCAGCCTGTCCCTTGATTAGTCCATGGAACCCAACTTCAGTGATAGTGCACTCATCCCAGTAAGCCTTGTCAAATGCGTCCACCAACCATTGTTGCCTTGGAATGGTTATTTTCATATTGCTGTCAAAATAGAATATCTCGCAGTCATCCAAAATTCCCAGGACACTGTACTCCGGTAGGTCTTTGTCCCCATGATTGAGATTGTACTGATAGAGCAGAGAGTGAGACTCTGGAAGAAAGCAAAAAGAAAAACCTTAAAATTAACAAATCAAACACTAGAATTATCATAAAACTACAACAAAATAAAGAACCGTGGATGATGGAGATCTGAAACTAAAGGAGAAACCGCTGCAGCTGGAGAGAGAAAACAGAGTTAATGATTCAAGTCCAGGGTCCCTTCTTCAGAATTGATTACAGCTTACTGAAAGGTTTGAAATGATAAACAAGTTATGACACATTACACAGAAAGTTAAAGTCCTTCAATAAACACAAACAGAAAAAGCCTGAGAAAACATATTTGTTGAGAAGAATGTGTCTATGTTCAAGAAATTTGTTCCAACAATCATATTTTATGATAATGTGTGGTGTTGAATGGAGCTCCAGGAATTTGATTTGGTGACAATGAAGGAATGGTGACATAGGTTGAATGGTGTGTGGGGTGGACAGAAACACGCAGGCAATGACGCTTTCATGTATCTGCTGCCTTCAGCCTTCCAGACTGGAGAGTCAAGGCTTGAGTTTTAAAGATCCTATCCAGGGAGAGTTATAGAGTCATAGAGTCATACAGCATGGAAACAGACTCTTCAGTCCAATCAGTCCTTGCCAAATATAATCACAAACTAAACTAGCCCCACCTACCTGCTCCTGGCCTTTAACCCTTCTGGATAGAAGTCGTCGATGCTCCTGACCCGTATCCCTCCAAGTCTTTCCTATTCATGTTCTTGTCTAAATATATTTTAAACATCGTAACTTTGCATGTATTCACCACTTCCTCTGGAAGTTCATTCCACACATGAACCACCTTTTTTGCAAAACCTCATGTCTTTTGTTAATCTCTCTCTTCTCACCTTAAAAATGTACCCCGTGAAATCTTGAATCTTGAAATCCCCACCAACCTAGTGAAAAGAGAGGCACCATTAATCCTATCTATACCCCGCATGATTTTCTAAGCATAAACACTGATACGTTTCAGACTCTCTGCACTGCCATAGCACACCTCTGACTCTGATCCACTGACAGAGGCTTGTGCACTCCCATCTGTACATTGGGTCACACCTACAACTGCAGCTGCAGGGATACCATGGACATTTGGACTAACACCCAGTTCTGCATTAGACCAGGCTGCATCTCAGGGCTGCTTGCATACTCCCTTTAAGCTCACTCACTTAGCAGCTCCCTGAATGTTCACACCATCACCACAGTGCCTTGCCTATGGCATTCTTCTTCATCAACAGCACAATATATGCTCAGTATCTTTGTTGCAACTTGCCTTTTAGCACACACATCAAGCCAGAAAGCTTGTCACACTTATCAGAAGTCATAAGTCTCATGTTGCTGCTCATTATGATAACATATCAATAACAAACGTGCCACATATGACAGCGTGTATGCAGCAAAATCAGGTTGCAAGTAAATGGCAAGATCTCAAAGTTGAAAGGAAGCCGTCCTTTGTCACGTCAGTGGGAGCCACTCTTCACTATTAGTCCAGGAACTTGGACATGGTCAATCAGTAAGTGTGTGTGTGTGGAAGCTCACAAATCATCACCATAACACTAAACACAATCAAATTCTGGGTCTCCAGTTTAACACAAACTTCATCTTTAATCTTTGCTTCAATATCAGTTGCTTGCATTCAGGGAAATAATCAGTGTGGTGACTTTGGGAGTTAAGCAAACATTCCAGGTTGTTCTGATGAGAATTTTTGTGAATCATTTAGCTGTGTATGCATTCAGATAGGCACACACTGAACTGGAGAAAAACTTTGCTCTGGAAACTGCACTTGTCATGTTCACTGGGGGCCACCCACAGATCTAGGAAAATCCCGAAAAGTCAGTTCTGCTTTTCCACAGGAAGTTGTCCAAAAGCAGATCTGACTGAGGTCATGAAAGGTCTGAAAAGAGTAGACGAGGATTATCTGTTCCTGCTCATAAAAGGCTCAAGACGAGGGTGCAGGTCAGAGTGACTTGCAAACTTGATCAATACATGATGAGAAGGAAAAGTGCTTTGGGTCTCAAATGCACTGCCTGGAAGTGTGAGGCAACTGAGACATTCAACAAAGCATTAGTGATTTAAATGAAAATGATAGAAAATAAATGGGAGCCTGGCAATCAAACCTCGATGTTCATTCAAGGGAGTTAATGCAGATACGATGGACTAAATTGCCTTTTTCTGCACTGTTATAATTCTATGACCTTTGGAGACAAGTTAGACACAAATGTAGTAAGTTGTGCATCCAATTCCTTATTGCCTTTCTGTTCCTTTAGTTAGCGACAAAAAAATGCCACTTCACACACAATGAAAGTGGTGGAGATGGTGTAATAGTCATGTCACTGGAATAGTATTATCCAGTACCCTAGACCATTGCTCCGAGGACGTGTTTGAATTTCACCATGGGAGACGATGAAATTTGAATTCAATAAATTTTCTGTCAATTGTTGTAAAAGCCCAGCTAATTCATTAATACGCTTGAGGGAGGGAAATCTGCTGTCCTTACCAACAAGTGGTGCAAGACCCACAGCAATGTAGCTGACCCTTAGCTACATGCTGGGCAATTACAAATGAGCAATAAATACTGGGACCAGCCAGCGATACACAAATCCTGTGAACAAATACTAAAAACATGTGAATGCTCTTGAAAGTTGAATGTGCACCTGTGCTAAATATGTAATAGAAATCTGCATGTTACTGGAGCAACACACCACATCTTCTGAAGATCAAATAAACATTCGTGCTTAAAGCATGAATACAAATCCAATGAGAACCCACCTTCGTATTCTAAAAAAATGTCAGATATACCACAACCCTCAAGTAGTAATAATTCTTCAAATTGTACAAGCACTGTGTGAGTTAGGAAGAGGAGAAGGAACACTGCAGCCTTTAGCTCTAACAAACTCAAATCATGACAATTATTACTTGCCCAAAAAAGTTTTCCAAACCCACAACCACAATAATTTAGAAGGACAAGGGCAGCAGATACAAGGGAATGCCCTCAGCTGCAATTTCCCCTCCAAGCCGCTCACCATCCTGACCTGAAAATATATCATTCATTCAATGTGGCTGAGTCAAAACCCTGGAACTTCCTCTTTAAAAACAACCAACAGCACTAGAACTGCAGTAGTACAAGAAGGTAGTTCAACATTGTAGTGTTTCTCACAAAGCCAGATGGACATCATAGAATGTGAGTTCCCTAACTGGGGCTGTTAACCTGGTCTAATCAGGGAATCCTGAATAAACAGGAATAAATAAATAAATAAACAGGAGTTTCAGAGGTCTTCTCAATTTAGGGGACTGACCCTGTGCTGGCTGGTGTTACAGTCAGTGTGTTACTGTTAGTTTCTGCTTCCCTTTTTTCTGGAGGGGGAAAATCTGATTCCTGAACTGGCTGAATTATTTAGCCAGTTTGTTAACTGGCATTCCTTTCAGTGAGGATTGATTGTTAAACTCCTGATGCACATAATGTGTTTCAGGTGTAACTCAGCTCGCATTAGGGGATTGCTGTTTCACTGGTTGGTTACAGCCTGTGTGTTACTCTTTTGAGGAAAGGACAATGTTTAATTTTGTGGTAGGACTTATGCCTTGAACTCTAGTTTTCTTTGCTTTTTGTACGTATCCTCACTGTTTTTGGTGTTTGGACTGAGCCCTTGTGGAAGACATTTTTTTACCAGAGGAGCTGTTCCTGTGGGGAGGCCTAGGACTGGGCCTCGACCTCTGAAGATTGAACACCTATGTGTGTGTGTGCGCGCTGGGAGGTGAGCAATTGCTATATCCTGGAGTTCTGGAGAAGATCTTGCCTTCAGGAGTGAACCAAAAACCCCTGTGAGTTAACTGCACCTTTAAAATATACTGTGTTCCTGTGAGTGGGCCTGGCTCTCCAAGGATGTGCCAGGACTGCATGGAGACTGAACACCTGTGTGCGTTTGCTGTGAGCCAGGTGGTGGGGAGGCTGTTCTGAGCACTGTCGTCCTGAAAAGGGGTGATCGGGGTGGGCTGTCCTAGAGGTGGTCGAAAGGTGTGTCAGAGCAGCCGAGAGCCAGAAGGCGCTTAGGGGCGGGCTGAGATCTGGAAGGCTTGTGGGCTACCCTGCACGCTGTCGTTCCAGGGAAGGGGATGGGCTGGAAGGTGTGCCAGGATAGCCCACTGGCCGGATGGCGCATCGGGGTGAGTAAGAGCCCAATGGTACGTAGGGGCAGACTGAGAGCCAGAAGGCAGGTAGCTGTCACCCTGGGCAGGTACCGGGGTGGGCTGCCCTAGAGGTGGTCGAAAGGTGTGTCAGGGCAGACCAGATATGGAAGGGGCATGGGGTGGATCGAGAGCTGGAAGGTACGTAGGGGTGGGCTGCCTTAGAGTGGGAGGGATGGGGGCTTGCTGGGTCTGTATTGTATGCACTGGATTAGCTTTTTATGTACAAATGTCATTGTCGCTGTCTTTTATCTGTCGAACTGGGATTTGAGGTTTGTCCTCCTCTCCCTGTAAACTGATTGAACGGTAGGGTTTGGGCTCTGGCTTTGCTGCTCCTCTCCCTTGTAAAATTGCTGTTGTAACCAGCTGTAAATGTTAACTGTTTTTTGTAAACTGTGTTTCGTAATTTGTTTAATAAAATATTATAAACAGGAAAAAAACCAAAAATAAATAAACAGGAGATTCAGAGGTCTTCTCAATTTAGGGGACTGACCCTGTGCTGGCTGGTGCTACAGTCAGTGTGTTACTGTTGGTTTCTGCTCCTTTTTTTTTCTGGAGGTGAAAAATCTGATTCCTGAACTGGCTGAAGTATTTAGCCAGTTGGATCAGTACCTGGTGCTATGATGTTGTGGCCATAACAGAGACATGGGTTTCTCAGGGGCAGGAATGGTTGCTGGATGTTCCAGGGTTTAGAGCATTTAAAAAAGAATAGGGGGGGGGGGGGGGAAGAGGAGGGGGTGTAGCACTACTAATCAGAGAGGGTATTACAGCTACAGAAGCTTCCATTGTCGAGGAGGGTCTGCCTACCGAGTCAGTATGGGTGGAAATTAGGAACAGCAAGGGAACAGTCACCTCTTTAGGGGTTTACTACAGGCCCCCCAATAGCAGCAGGGAGATGGAAGAAAGCATAGCTCGGCAGATTTTGGAAAAGTGTGGACGTAGTAGGGTTGTTGTAATGGGTGACTTTAACTTTCCCAATATTGATTGGAACCTCCTTCGAGCAGAAGATTTGAATGGAGTTGTTTTTGTAAGGTGTGTTCAGGAGGGTTTCCTAACTCAGTACGTTGACAGGCCGACGAGGGGAGAGGCCATTCTAGACTTGGTGCTCGGCAATGATCCGGGTCAGGTATCAGATCTTGTGGTGGTAGAGCATTTTGGTGATAGTGACCACAACTGCCTCACATTCTACATAGCTATGGAGAAGGAGAGGATTAGGCAAAATGGGAGGATATTTAATTGGGGAAGAGGAGACTATGATGCGATTAGACATGAATTAGGAAGCATGGATTGGGAGCAATTGTTCCATGGTAAAGGCACTATAAACATGTGAAGAATGTTTAAGGAACAGTTGTTGCAAATGATGAATAAATATGTCGCTCTGAGACAGGCAAGAAGTGGTAAGATAAAGGAACCTTGGATGACGAGAGTGGTGGAGCTTCTCGACAAAAGGAAAAAGATAGCTTACGTAAGGTGGAGGTAGCTAGGGTCAAGCTCAGCTCTACAGGATTACAAGCAGGCAAGGAAGGAGCTTAAAAATGGTCTGAGGAGAGCCAGGAGGGGGCACGAGAAAGGCTTGGCAGAACGGATTAGGGAGAACACAAAGGCATTTTACACTTATGTGAGGAATAAGAGAATGGTCAAAGAAAGAGTAGGGCCGATCAGGGATAGCAAAGGGAATTTGTGTGTGGAGTCTGAGGAGGTAGGGGAAGCCTTAAATGAGTTTTTTGCTTCTGTCTTTACAAAAGAAACAAACTTTGTAGTGAATGAAACCTTTGAAGAGTGGGTGTGCATGCTGAAATGGATAGAGATAGAGGAAGCTGATGTGCTGAAAATTTTGTCAAACATTAAGATTGACAAGTCGCCAGGCTCGGACCAGATTTGTCCTCGGCTGCTTTGGGAAACGAGAAATGCAATTGCTTCGCCACTTGCGAAGATCTTTTCATTCTCGCTTTTCACTGGAGTCGTACCTGAGGACTGGAGAGAGGCAAATATAATTCCTCTCTTCAAGAAAGGAAATAGGGAAATCCTCGGCAATTACAGACCAGTAAGTCTCACGTCTGTTGTCTGCAAGGTGTTAGAAATGATTCTGAGAGATAGGATTTATGACCATCTGGAAGAGCATGGCTTGATTAAATGCAGTCAACACGGCTTTGTGAGGGGCAGGTCATGCCTCACAAACCTTATCGAGTTCTTTGAGGATGTGACTAGAAAAGTTGATGAGGGTCGAGCTGTGGATGTGGTGTATATGGACTTTAGCAAGGCATTTGATAAGGTTCCCCATGGTAGGCTCATTCAGAAGGTCAGGAGGAATGGGATTCAGGGGAACATAGCTTTCTGGATACAGAATTGGCTGGCCAACAGAAGACAGCGAGTGGTAGTAGAAGGAAAATATTCTGCCTGGAAGTCTGTGGTGAGTGGTGTTCCACAGGGCTCTGTACTTGGGCCTCTATTGTTTGTAATTTTTATTAATGACTTGGATGAGGGGATTGAAGGATGGGTCAGCAAGTTTGCAGATGACACAAAGGTTGGAGGTGTCGTTGACAGTATAGAGGGCTGTTGTAGGCTGCAGCGGGATATTGACAGGATGCAGAGATGGGCTGAGAGGTGGCAGATGGCGTTCAAGCTGGGTAAATGCGAGGTGATGCATTTTGGAAGGTCGAATTTGAAAGCTGAGTACAGGATTAAGGATAGGATTCTTGGTAGTGTGGAGGAACAGAAGGATCTTGGTGTGCAGGTACATAGATCCCTTAAAATGGCCACCCAAGTGGACAGGGTTGTTAAGAAAGCATATGGCTTTCATTAACAGGGGGATTGAGTTTAAGAGTCGTGAGATCTTGTTGCAGCTCTATAAAACTTTGGTTAGACCGCACTTGGAATACTGCATCCAGTTCTGGTCGCCCTATTATAAGAAAGATGTGGATGCTTTGGAGAGGGTTCAGAGGAGGTTTACCAGGATGCTGCCTGGACTGGAGAGCTTATCTTATAAGGAGAGGTTGACTGAGCTCGGACTTTCCTCATTGGAGAAGAGGGGACCTAATTGAGGTATGCAAGGTAATGAGAGGCATAGATGGAGTTGATAGCCAGAGACTATTTCCCAGGGCAGAAATGACTAACACGAGGGGTCATAGTTTTAAGCTGGTTGGAGGAAAATATAGAGGGAATGTCAGAGGCGGGTTCTTTACACAGAGAGTTGTGAGAGCATGGAATGCATTGCCAGCAGCAGTTGTGGAGGCAGGGTCATTGGGGACACTTATGAGACTCCTCGACATACGTATGGTCACAGAAATTTGAGGGTGCATACATGAGGATCAGTGGTCGGCACAACATTGTGGGCTGAAGGGCCTGTTCTGTGCTGTACTGTTCTATGTTTAACTGGTATTCCTTCTAGTGAGGACGGATTGTTAAACTCCTGATGCACGCAATGTGTTTCAGGTGTCTCAGCTCTCATTCGTGGATTGTTGTTTCACTGGCTGGTTACAGCCGGTTATGCTTTACTTTTGTCCTTTTCTGAAAAGTTTTTTTAAAAATGTAGATTTTTGTGGTCGGGCTTAGCCCTTGGATTCTAGTTTTCTTTGGTTTTTTTTTGTATGTATCCTCACTGTTTTTTTGGTGTTTGGACTGAGCCCTTGTGGAAGACATACATTTTACCAGAGGAGCTGTTTCTGTGGGGAGGCCTGGGACTGGTCCTCTGAAGATTGAACACCTCTGCGTGTGCTGGGAGGTGAGCACTTGTAATACCCTGGAGTTTTGGAGAAGACCTTGCCTTCAGGTGTGGACCAAAACCCCTGGGAGTTAACTGCACCTTTTTTAAAATATATTGTGTTCCTGTGAGTGGGCCTAGCTCTCACAAAAATGTGCCAAGACTCCATGGAGACTGAACACCTGTGCGCTGTGAGGTGTGCATTTGCTGCCTTTGGGAGTGGACTCTGCCCTTGGTTGTGGACCCTGTTTTTAGTGGTGAACTCTGCAGTTGGAGTGGATTCCACTTCTGACAATGCACATTGTAAACTGGAGTGGACTCTGTTCCTGAGAATGGACTCTATATTTTTGAAGACTTCATATTTAGACTCTGTGTGTACCAGAACGCACTCTGTTTGTTCACAATTAACTCTATTGTATTGTTTGTTGGGCTTATCACCTGCACTGTCTTGCGTGTCCCTGGGTCTGGCAGGCCTTACTGTGACCTAGGAGGCTCATGGGTCATCCTGAAAGCTGTTACCCCTAGAGCTGCAGGGTGGGTAGGCCATCCTGTGAACCTGAAGGTTGGTAGGCTGTCCCGAAAGCCAGAGGGTGGGTAGGCTACCCCGATGCCAGTCTCCCCGAGAGCCAGAAGGTGTGTCGGCTGTTCTGAGCGCTGTCGTCCCGAAAAGGGGTAATTGGGACGGGCTGTCCTGGAGGTGGTCGAAAGGTATGTTAGAGGAACCGAGAGCCAGAAGGCGCGTAGAGGCAGGCTGAGATCCGGAAGGCTTGTGGGCTGCCCTGCACGCTGCCATCCCTGGGGGAGGGGACGGGCTGTCCTAGAGGTGGCTGGAAGGTGTGTCAGAGTAGTCTACTGGCCGGACGGTGCATCGGGGTGGGTGAGAGCCCAATGGTACGTAGGGGCAGACTGAGAGCCAGAAGGCGGGTAGCCATCCTGACCGCTGTCACACTGGGCGGGCACCGGGGCTGGCTGTCCTAGAGATGGTCGAAACGTGTGTCAGGGTCGACTGAGAGCCGGAAGGTGGGAGGGACGAGAGCTTGCTGTAGTGTATGCACGGTTTTTATGTAACTGGATTGGCTTTTTATGTACAAATGTCGTGGTTGCTGTCTGTCATGTTTGAAACTGGAGTTTGGGGTTGGTCCTCAACTCCCAGTAAACTGGTTGAACGGTAGGATTTGGGGCCTGGTTTTGCCGATCCTCTCCCTTGTAAAATTGCTGTCTCTTGTATACAGCTGTAAATGTTAACTGTTTTTTTGTAAACTGTTTTATAATTTTTTGATAAAATTTTTTTAAAAAGTGTCACATGGGGCAAACTGAGAGCTGTAAGGGGCGTAGGGGCGGACTGCCTTTGAGTGACCGGAAGGTAGGAGTGATGAATGGTTTGCTATGTTGCAAGGGGTATCTGTTATATGCAGTTTCTTTGTTCAGTTTATCAGACTGTCTGCATGTGATTGTGTTTTACTGTTATCATCTTGATAGTGCAAGGTAGGATTCGAGGTCTGGCCTCGTTTCACTGTAAACTGGTTGTACGGTGGGGTTTGGGGTCTGGTCTTGACATCCCTTTCCCCTTTTAAATTGCTGCTTCTTGTATACGGCTGTTTATGTGAATTGTTTGCTTGTAACTTGTACTAGTTAATACAATAACAAAACGAAACAAAAGGGTCAGGGGCTCTGGTCACTGTGGGAGCTGCCTCTGGGCTAGGTGTGATAAAAACAATGACTGCAGATGCTGGAAACCAGATTCTGGATTAGTGGTGCTGGAAGAGCACAGCAATTCAGGCAGCATCCGAGGACAGGCAAAATCGACGTTTCGGGCAAAAGCCCTTCATCAGGAATGTTGGTGTCATGTACTGTGCACATGTAAATCAAGGGTGATTCAGTACCAGCTTCTGTACAGATATATCACCACCTCAAAGGCAACTGGGGGCCATCAAAATAAAACGCTAACCCAACACCTACATGCAATTAATAAAAAATGAAATAAAAATTTACAGCCATCTAACCACTGACTCTCGCATTTACAGTTTCATAGTTAACTTTAGAGGAAAGCAACAAGTCCCACAAAGCAGTAACCACACTGAAAAAGAATGCATTTGCCTCTTTCTTTAGCTTTTTGTATGCATTATGTTGCAAACCTCATTAGTAATCATTGTAAATGGGTGCAAATGTGCTGTTTGTGAGCAATCATTCTGCTGTAAAAAGTGGTTGAGACGACAGAATTGTATCTCTCATGGAACTGAGTCGTCATACTGAAAAGCTTGGGAAACAAGATGCATAAAGTTTTCTCCGCCAAACAACGCAGTGTCTTGCACAGAACTGAAAGAAGGGATGACTTCATTTTGAAAGGAGAACAGGTGCAGTCAGAGGACACTGGTTCTTGAACAGAGAATGGAAAGAGGCGCATTTCAACAGGTTTATGGGGCCAATCACTTCAAGCGTGAAACACAGGAGACTTTGACCATCCTCAGCGCCACACCTCAATTCTCAATCCTGTCTCCATGGGAGGCCAGAGTTACAGATTTTCTTTGCTCTAAAAACAAACCATCCCAAAACGTAAAACTGAACAGTCAACCCACAGTGTGATCATGCTGGTGACAACAATGAAACAGCCCTTGGCACACTGCAGTTAAAGGGAACACATGCTCAAATCAACCAATGCCTTTCCTGCAACAGGTTTCAAATCATTTTCAAACAGTTCAAAGGCTATAAGGTGTGTTAACTGAATGAGGAAAGGCTTTTGTCTCAGGTCCTTCCAGAACTATGTTGAGGTTGTTCAGGATGTTGTTGAGGCCTGTTCTAGAGTACTGTGTCCAGTTCTGGTCTAGTGGTAATAAAAGAGGATATTATTAAGCTGGAGAGGATTCAGAAAGGTTTTCCCAGAATGTTACCTGGAATGGAGGGTTTGGGTTATGCGGACAGGTTGGGCCTTAATTTTAACTGGAGTGTAGCAGGCTGAGGGGTGACCTTCTAGAGGTTTATAAAATCATGAGGGGTATAAATAAGGTGAATGACATATCTTTTCTCTCGGGTAGGAGATTTCAAAACTTGGGGGCATATTTTTAAGGTGAGAGGCGAAAGTTGCAAAAAATTATTTTTATACAGAGTAATTGCTGCGTGGAATGAATTTCCAGAGGGAGTGGTGGATGTGGGTACAGTTCCAACCGGTCAAGCCCATTTGGGTGGGGCTACTTTAGTTTGGGAACATGGTGTGGTCTGGTTGGACCAAAAGGTCTGTGTCCATACTGTGTGTCTCTATAACTCTTAGTAACATATGCTTGCAAACATTTCAAGTGAATTATTGGGAGGTGCGTGGTAGCGAGAGAACGGTAATGTTCTTTAGGCTACCGTGCGTCGTGAAAGGTGCTACATAAATGCAAGTCATCCTCTCTCTTTCGTGTGCGCGGAGCATCAACAGGTCAGGAGGGCACCTTGCTTTCACGGCTAACGTTTAAGAAGCTCATTGAGTCGGTCTTGACTTTTGTGACCTTGACTAATGGCGGCAGGACGTCTGCTTTGGACAGTCGAGAGCTGAGACAAAACGGACGTCCAGTGACAACAAAAGAAAACAGACAAAGCCATAAATATTGCCTGTGTGCAAAACAGAGGATAGGTTTCACAGCTTTACAAAGGCGCCAAACTCCATCCCCTTTTAATAAAACTACTCCAGAAACCTCTCTGCCTGTTGCAGTCTCGGGTCAGAAGCGGCGAGCGCACAGCAACTTGGAAACACAGTCGAGAATACTCACCGGTCAGGGATGGCTGCACTCGGAAGACGTTCAGGAGAAGCAGCAGCAACACGCCATGAGGTCCTCCTGTCATTTTTTTTAAAAAAACTTCCTACTTCTGCTGGTGAACACAAATGAGAAAGGGTGGGGATAAGAAGAAAATATGAGCTGAGTTTTACACACAAGAGGTCATCTATCGAGCCCAACTTCCAATTGCAATAAAGGGAGGAGGAGAGAGGAAATGGGGATGGGGAGACGCGAGGGGAGTTGCGGGTGGCGAGGAGACAAGAGGAGAGGGGAGAGGAGAGTAGAGGGGAGATGGTGGCAGTAGAGAGTAAGTGGAGAGTAGAGGGGAGATGGGAGCAGTAGGGGGTAAGTGGGGGGAGTAGAAGGGAAGGAGGAAAGTAGAGAGGTGAGGGGCGCAAGGAGAGTAGGGGGAGGGGAGAGAAGAGGGTGTTAGAGTAGAGCGGAGGTTAGAAGAAAGAATAGAGGGGAAAGGGTAGAGTAGAGAGGTGGGGTTAGAGAAGAGGGGAAGGGGGTGTGTTGAGGGAAAGGAGGAGGGTGTGTAGAGGGAAAGAAGGAGGGAGGGAGAGAGTAGAGGGCAGGGACATGGAGAATGAGTGGAGGGGAGGGACTAGAGTCAGGGAGAGGGGAAGAGTAGGCGGAGGGGTGGACCGAGAGAGTGAAGGAGCTGAGAAGGGAGGGAGGGAGGGAGGGGTAGAGGGAAGCGGGGTAAGGGCGGAGAGTATGGCAGGGTGTAGAGAGTTGAGAGGAGGGAGGTTGAAGAGATTGGGTGATTTGGGAGTGGAGGTTTGGGGAGATGGGGAGGGGAGCGCGTAGGGGTGGAGGGGAGGCGAAATGAGGAGATGGCTGCGGGAGGAGGAGAAGCAGGGACAGATGGGGTGGGGAGGAGAGGTGGGAGGGTGATGGAGAGTGGGTTTGGAGGGGGGGAGAGAGTAGAGGGTGGAAGAGAGGAGAGGTCCATTCATCCTATTCACCCATCAAGATTTTATGAATTACTAAGTTCTTACTGAGCCTCCAACACTCCAGCAAAAATAGACCCAGCCTATTCAGTGTCTCCCGACAGTTCAAACCTTCCAAACCTGGCAACACACTTGGAAATCTTTTCTGAATCCTTTCCATTTTCTCACTATCCTTTCTATAGCAGGGAAACCAGAATTGCACACTTTATTTCAAAAGTGACCTAATGGGGCAGCACAGTGGCACAGTGGGTAGCACTGCTGCCTCACAGCGCCAGGGACCCGGGTTCAATTCCCGCCTCGGGCAACTGTCTGTGTGGATGCGGTGTTTGCGTGGGTTTCCTCCCACAGTCCAAAGATGTGCTGGTTAGGTGATTTGGCCATGCTAAGTTGCCCATAGTGTTAGGTGTAAGGGAATGGGTCGGGTTGGGTTGCTCTTTGGAGGGTAGGTGTGGACTTGTTGGCCCAAAGGGCCTGTTTCCACACTGTAAGTAATCGAATTTAATCGATGTCCTGTACAGCTGCAACATAATCTCCCAACTCCTATTCACAATGCTCTGATCAATAAAAACAAGCATACCAAAGGCTTCTTCAATATCCTATGTACTTGTAACTCCACTTTCACAGAAATATGAACTTGCACTCCAAGGTCTCTTTGTTCAGCAACACTCCATAGGACCTTACCATTAAGTGTATAAGTCCTGCTGAGATTTGCTTTCCCAAAATGCAGCATCTTGCATTTATCTGAATTAAACTCCATCTGCCACTTCTCAGCCCATTGGCCCATCTGATCAAGATCCTGTTGTAATCTGAGGTATCCTTCTTCACTGTCCAGGACACCTCCAATTTTGGTGTCAGCCGCGAACTTACCAACTATACCTCCTATGTTTGGATCCAAATCATTTATATAAATGATGAAAAGCAGTGGATAATGCACCAATCCTTGTGTCAGACCACTGGTCACAGGCCTTTAAAACAACACTCCAGCAATGCTCTCTGTCTTCTACCTTCGAGCCAATTCTGTATTGAAATGGTTAATTCTGCCTGTGTTCAATGTGATCTAATCTTGTTAACCAGTCTACCACAAGGAACCTTGTCGAGTGCCTTACTAAATGCCATATAGATCATGTCCACTGTTCTGCCCTCATCAATCCTCTTCATTACTTCTTCAAAAAAACTCAGTCAAGTTAGGGAGACATGATTTTCCATCACAAAGCCATGTTGACTAACCCTGATCGGTCCTTGCCTTTCCAAGTACATTTAAATCCTGTCCCTCAGGATTCTCTCCAAGAATTTGTGGGTGGCATGGTGGCACAGTGGTTAGCACTGCTGCCTCACAGCGCCAGAGACCCGGGTTCAATTCCCGCCTCAGGCGACTGACTGTATGGAGTTTGCACATTCTCCCCGTGTCTGCGTCGGTCTAGACCACAGGTCAGGTGAATTGGCCATGCTAAATTGTCCGTAGTGTTAGGTAAGGGGTAAATGTAGGGTTATGGGTGGGTTTCGCTTCGGCGGGTCGGTATGGACTTGTTGGACCGAAGGGCCTGTTTCCACACTGTAAAGTAATCTAACCTAAAAAAAAAATCTAAAGTAATCTTAAAAAAAAACTTGCACACCACCGATGTCAGGTTCACTCCTGTATAGTTCCTTGGCTTTTCCTTACCACCTTTCTTAAATAGTGTCACACATTAGCCGACCTCCAGTCTTCCATCACCTCACCTGCCGCTGTCAATGACACAGATATCTCAGCAAATATCTCTCCGTGTCCTGAGTCATTTAATTCTTCGCTACTATTTAAGATCGTTCCATGACTGGCTGTAACAGGACAGTAGAGTTTCGATCTGATCTGTTGATTGTGGAATTGTGGTCAACATGGCCTGTGAAACCTTCCACTCACATTTTGTGTCAGCGAGAATGTGACCTTTCCATGACTGCGAACCTAGCAAAGGTTTATGTTACATAATTTCTTCATATTAGACCTGCTATATTTAGAATGAAAAGTTGTTAACAGAGTAAAACCATAAAAAATGCAAATTAAATCTATTGACTAAAAAATTGGTTTGCTATTTCTGTCCCCATATTGCCTCCCTCCAAAATTGTTGCCAACAATTCTGTCAGTCCAAACCTGAACAGAAAGTGTAGACAGGCAGTAAATAGACAAACACAGCAGGAGAGAAAATCAATTGATGTATAGAACACGATTGTCAGCACATTTTTCCCAATTGAGACGTGACAAGAATGTGAATGTCAAAGAACTGGAAGAGGAAGTCCGAGAGAAAGGGTAAAAACCACACTGGGAACCACACAGCAAACTGTCATCTGGTTTTAAATCAGATGGTGCAGTTGACTTGTCTAACTTTTCCAGAAACCTATTCTTGATGTCAGCGTGTACGAGGGGGCCTAGCTACAAATTGAGGGGTGATAGATTTAAGACAGATGTCAGAGGCAGGTTCTTTACGCAGAGAGTGGTAAGGGCATGGAATGCACTACCTGCTAATGTAGTCAACTCAGCCACATTTGGGAGATTTAAACAATCCTTATATAAGCACATGGATGATTTTGGACAAGCTGAGAATAGTTCACAGGTCGGCGCAAAATCGAGGGCCGAAGGGCCTGAATTGTGCTGTATTGTTCTATATTCTAAATAGACACATTCTCCCACTGGAAATTGTGGCCTTTTCTCTGTATACACCATGAAGATTTGATTCCCTACAGTGTGGAAACAGGCCCTTTGGTCCAACAAGTCCACACAGACCCTCTGAAGAGTATCCCACCCAGACCCATTCCCCTACCCTATTATTCTACATTTCCCCTGACTAATGCACCAAACCTGCACATCCATGACTACCATTTGCTTGGCCAATTCACCCAACCTGCACATCTTTGGACTGTGGGAGGAAACTGGAGCACCTAGCGGAAACCCAAGCAGACATGGGGAGAATGTGCAAACTCCACACAGACAGTTGCCCAAGGCTGGAATAGAACCTGGTCCCTGGTGCTGTGAGCCACCATGCTGCCCACATGCTCTGTCACATAAAGACAATCTACAGCTCAGAAATAATATTTCTATAAACACCCTGTGTCGTCATCAGCTTGGACTATTACTTTTTAATGATATGGACATCTATATTTCCAAGTGTCCTTATATATAAAATTCATTTGGTTTATCAATCTCCAAAGAATTGGAGAATTATCTGGGTCTCCCTGTGCAGGAAAAGCAGGAACATGTCAGTGTGGCTAAATCCTACCTCACTAGCAAAGTAATTCAGTATGTTATTGAGAGTCCAATCATCCAACTCTCACTCATCTATTCACTGACACCTCTTGTGTTCCACTGGGCCATCCTTAGATAAAATAGTTAAAATCACAATGTGACATGAAAGTGAATTCATTTGTCGTCACAGCAACACTTCACCAAGCAACATAAAGCAACACTCATGGAATCCAAGTCAGTAGGAATTATAAGCAAAGCTCTCCACTGGCTGGAGTGGGAGTTACCACAAGAGACGATGGTTGTGAAAATTGGAGGCAAATCATCTCAGCACCAGGAGATCCTGACAGTACCCTAGACCCTTAGCTACTTCATCAATTAACTTCCCTCCATCACAATAGATGAAGAGGGGAAATCATAGAAATTCTAACGTGTTGAAAGGGGCCATTCAGCCTATCAGGTCTGCACTGACCCTCCAGAGCATCCCTCCAAAGACAGCCCCCCACCTTATCCCTGCAACTCCACATTTACTGGGCGGATGAGTAATCCACTTCGCTTGCACATCCCCAGACAGTACGGACAATTTGATTTTATCATTGTCAGTCCACCTTACCTGCTCTTTTTTGGACTGTGGGAAGAAACGGGATTAGGCAGTATAAACCCACACAGGCATAAGGACAACGTGCAAACTCTACACAGACTGTTACCTAAGGCTGGAGTCATGTCTAGTTCCCTAGAGGTGTGAGGCAGCAGTGCTCCCCACTGAGCCACTGTGCAGCCCTGCTTGCTGATGATTCTAAATATTGAAGCTTCTGCGTCCTGTGAACTGGACAACATCCAGGCTCAAGCTGATATGTTTCAAGTAATAGTCACACCACAGACTGACAGGACATGATCAGTTTCAACCTCGCCTTGATACTTAACAATATTATCATCGCTAAGTCCTTAATTTGTTGGTGTTTTGATTGGTCTTTGGAACAGCAGTAGTATCAATACTCCTGGGTTGGAAAATCCCTGAGTTATTTTCCAACATGTCTGAGCAAATTCATTAAAAACAACACTTTTTGATATGATACTTAAATGTCAGCTTTCCTACTTATCTTAACCCCTCCTTTTCAAAACCAGTTCTATGTTCTCATGGCCTCCTCTGAGTCAAGATGTTTCTCTTGAGTTCCTTTGTGGACTTATTAGTGGTCGTTGTATATTTACAGTCCAATATTTGGGACTTGTAAAAGTGAAAATGTGTCATCTAAATCTAATCTATTAAACGACCCACATAATATTAGTGAGTTTTATCCAGTTAACACTCTGTGTTGTCTTTACTGCAGCAGAGATCGTCAAATTGTTCAGTCATTCTTGATTTAAATATGTGGCTGAGGAACTGGTGCAGGAAGCAAGGATTTAAATTCTTTGATCACTGGGGTATGTTTTGTGGTAAGGATAAGTTATACGAGAGGGACGGGTTGCACCATAATAGGGTGGGGGACCAGCATTCTGGCAGGCAGACTTGCCACTGCAACACAGGTGTGTTTCAACTATGTATTGGGGGTGGGAGCAGTGGACAAACTGGAAATTCAAGAAGGCAGTTCAAGGAAAAGTGAGAATAAGAGAAGAAAGACAACAGAATCAATGGAGCAGGAAACTCAAGAAGGGATTATACAGTATGGTCAATTGAAAGAAGGGCTGATAGGAAGGGTGAGGGATCTGACTCATTAAGAAAAATATATATGAATGCATGAAGCATAAGAAATAAGGTGGAAGAGCTTGAGACTCAGTTGGAAATTGGCAGGCACGATGTTGGGGGATAACTGAAACGTGGCTTCAAGTTGACAGGGCCTGGGAAATGAATATTCAAGGCTATATGTGCTATTGAAAGGACATACTGACAGGCAGAGGGGGTGGGGTGGCCCTGTTGGTGAGGAATGATATTCAGTCCCTTGCGAGGGGGAACACAGAATCAGGAGATGTCAAGTCAGTATGCGTATAGCTGTGACATTCGAAGGGATAGAAAGTCCAAAAGTGGGAGTTATCTACAGGCTCCCAAACAGTAGCCTGGATGCAGGTTGTAAGTTGAATAAGGAGTTGAAATTGGCCTGTCACAAAGGTATTACTACCGTTGTTATGGGGGATTTCATCATGCAGGTACACTGGGAGAATCAGGATGGTACTGGACACCAAGAAAGGGAGTTTGTAGACTGTCTCCGAGATGGATTCTTAGAACAGCTTGTACTGGAGCCTACCAGGGAGAAGGCAATTCTGGATCTAGTGTTGTGCAATGAACTGGATTTGATGAGGTAAAGGAGTCATTAGGAGGTAGTGACCATAATATGACTAGTTTTAATCTGCAATTTTAGACGGCGAAGGGAGCATTGGAAATTTCAGTATTGCAGTTGAACAAAGGGAACTATGGAGCTATCAGCTGGTCAAAGTTCAACGGTTCAATACCCTAGTAGGGATGGCAGTGAAACAACAATGGCAGGTATTTCTGGATATAGAAGGGAGAAGATCAGTTTATTCCAAAGATGAAGAAAGACCGTAAGGGGAGGCAGGGGCAGCCTTGGCTAATGAGGAAAGTTTAAGGACTGTATAAAAAGAAAAGAAAAGTATAGCATCGCAAAGATGAGCGGGAAGCTGGAGGAAAGGGAAACATTTAAAGAGCAACAGAGGAGAACTAAAAAGGAAATACGTGGAGAAAAAATGAGGTATGAAGGCAATCTGGCCAAAAATATAAAGGAAGGTAGTAAAAGCTTTTATATGTATGTGAAAAGAAAAACATGGTTCAGACTAAAATTGGGCCCTTGAAGACAGAAACGGGTGAATTTATTATGGGGAACAAGGAAATGGCAGAAGAGTTGAATGGTGCTTTGGATCTGTCTTCACTGGGGAAGACACAAGCAATCTCCCAGGTGTAATAGTGGCTGAAGGGACCTAGGGTAATGGATGAACTGAAGGGAATTTATATTGGGCAGGAAATGGTAGTGGATAGACTGTTAGGTCTGAAGGTTGATAAGTCCCTGGAACCTGATGGTCTGCATCCCAGGGTACTTAAGGAGGTGGGTCTAGAAATCGTGGACACATTGGTAATCATTTTCCAATGTTCTATAGATTCAGGATCAGTTCCTGCAGATTGGAGGGTGGCTAATGTTGTCCCACTTTTCAAGAAAGGAGGGAGAGAGAAAACAGGGAATTATAGACTGGTTAGCCTGATGTCATTGGTGGGAAAGATGCTGGAGTCAATTATAAAAGATGAAATTATGACTCATTTGGATAGCAGTGACAGGATAGGTCAGAGACAGCATGGATTTACGAAGGGGAAATCATGCTTGACGAATCTTCTGGAATTTTTTTGAGGATGCAACTATGAAGATGGACAAGGGAGATCCAGTGGATGTAGTGTACCTGGACTTTCAGAAAGCCTTTGATAAAGTCCCACATAGGAGATTAGTGAGCAAAATTAGGGCGCATGGTACTGGGAACAAAATACTGACTTGGACTGAAAATTGGCTGGCTGACAGGAAGCAAAGAGTAGTGATAAATGGGTCCCTTTCAGAATGGCAGGCTGAAAGGGACCCATTGGGGTACTACACGTTCGGTGCTAATTCTGCCGCTATTTACGATATACATTAATGATATAGATGAACGTATTAAAAGTAATATGAGCAAATTTGCTGAGGACACAAAGCTGGGTGGCAGGGTGAAATGTGAGGAGGATGTTAGGAGAATACAGGGTGACTTGGACAGGCTCGGTAAGTGGATGGATGCATGACAGATGCAGTTTAATGTGTTTAAATGTGTGGCTATCCACTTTGGTGACAAGAACAGGAAGGCAGATTACTACCTCAATGGAGTCAAGTTAGGGAAAGGGGCAGTACAATGAGATCTAGGTGTTCTTGTACATTGGTCAATGAAAGCAGGCATGCAGGTACAGCAGACAGTGAAGAAAGCTAATGATATGCTGGCATTCATAAGAAGAGGAATTGAGTATAGGAGCAAAGAGATCCTTCTGCAGCTGTACAGGGCCCTAGTGAGACGACACCTGGAATATTGTGTGCAATTTTGGTCTCCAAATTTGAGGAAGGACATCCTGGCTATTGAGGGAGTGCAGCATAGGTTCACGAGGTCAATTCCCAGAATGATGGGACTATCATACATTAAAAGATTGGAGCGACTCGGCTTGTATACACTTAAGGATGAGAGGGAATCTGATTGAGACGTATAAGATTATTAAAGGATTGGACACTCTGGAGGCAGGAAGCCTGTTTCCGCTGATGGGTGAGTCCAGAACCAGACGACACAGTTTAAAAATAAGAGGTAAGCCATTTCAGACAGAGTTGAGGAGAAACCTCTTCATCCAGAGAGTGGTGGATCAATGGCATGCTCTGTCCAGAAGACAGTGGAGGCCAAGTCTCTGGATATTTTCAAGAAAAAGATGGATAGAGCTCTCAAAGATAGTGGAATCAGGGTTATGGGGAGAAGGCAGGAACAGGATACTGATTATGGATGATCAGCTATGATCATAATGAATGGTTGGTGCTGGCTCAAAGGGCCGAATGGCCTATTCATGCATCTATTGTCTATTCCGAATAGATTTAATTGCAAAAATTGGAGGAGCAACATTTCATCTTCAAACTAAGTTAAAAATCACACAACACCAGGTTATAGCTGAAAATGTGTTGCTGGAAAAGCGCAACAGGTCAGGCAGCATCCAGGGAACAGGAGAATCGACGTTTCGGCCATAAGCCCTTCTTCAGGAAGGCTTATGCCCGAAACGTCGATTCTCCTGTTCCCTGGATGCTGCCTGACCTGCTGCGCTTTTCCAGCAACACATTTTCAGCTCTGATCTCCAGCATCTGCAGACCTCACTTTCTCCTCAAACACCAGGTTATAGTCCAACAGGTTTAATTGGAAGCACACTAATTAAACCAATTAAACCTGTTGGACTATAACCTGGTGTTGTGTGATTTTTAACTTTGTACACCCCAGTCCAACACCGGCATCTCCAAATCACATCTTCAAACTAGGTACTTTACAACATTCTGGACTCAGTATTGAGTTCAATGGCTTTAAATTGTGAACCTCATTCCTGTCCTTTAAGTGTCGCTTAAGCTCTCTCCCCTCCCCCAACTCCAGTGGGATTGTCAGTCTTTTCCAGTCTGGTAGTTAGACAAACCATTGTTCTACCTTTCTCACATTCTGATCACTTAATCTGAACTATCAACGTCCTTCCTCTCTCAGCACTCCATACCCCACCCATCACTATTGTGTATATGCTGCCTCCTCCACACTTCATTTCAGCTCCGATGAAGAGTCATCTAGACTTGAAATGTTAGCTTGCTCACTCTCTCTCCATGGATACTGCCTGACCCACTGTGATTTCCAGCATTTTTTTTTTGTATTCCGTATAGATTCCAGCATCTGCAGTAATTTGCTTTAGATTCCCTCTCTGTCTGGTATGACAGTAGTTTCCGTTTTCTGTTTTTTTTTATCAGACTGTTGTTTTTGTTTGGGTAATGGAGATTACAGCTATGATGCTGTAATAGAAATTCTGTGTAAATTTCACCAGAACTTTCTTCTTCTGGAAGATACAATGTTTACACTTTCCACGGCTTCATTACCATGGGTTATAATTAAACACATGCAACTCTCAAGATTTAGGGACGTTGCTTGATAACGCTGTTGGTGAGCCTTTCCATCACTTTACTAATAATCAAGATGAGACTGACTGAGCAGTAATTGGGCGGGTTGGATTTGCCCTGCTTCTTGTCTGAAGGATATACTTGAGCAATTTTCCACATTGCCGGGTTGATGCCAGTGTTCAGCTGCATGGGAACAGCTTGGCCAGGAGTTTGAGCACATTTGCCAGAATATTATCAGAGACTATCCGACAATTTGCAGCATCCAGTGGCATCCAGGTGTATCTTAATATCACATGGAGTGTGTCAAATTGGCTAAAGATTGTGAAGCTGGTGTGTCTGAGATGGATCATCTACTCTGCATTTGTAGCTGATGATTCTTACTAATGCTTCAGGCTTATCATTTGCAGTGAAGTTCTGGACTCCCCCTTCATTGAGAATGGAAGTAGATTAGATTAGATTACTTACAGTGTGGAAACAGGACCTTTGGGCCAACAAGTCCGAAGAGCAACCCACCCAGACCCATTCCCCTACATTTACCCCTTCACCTAACACTATCGGCAATTTAGCATGGCCAATTCACCTAACCTGCACATTTTTGGACTGTGGGAGGAATCCAAAGCACCCAGAGTAAACCGGCGCACCCAGAGGAAACCCACGCAGACACGGGGAGAATGTGCAAACTCCACACCGACAGTTGCCTGAGGCGGGAATAGAACCCAGGTCTCTGGCACTGTGAGGCAGCAGTGCTTACCACTGTGCCATCCGTGCCGCCCAGTGCTTGTGGAGTCTCTTGCTCCAGTGAGTTTTTTAATTGTCCACCACCATTCACGACTGGACATGGCAGGACCACAGAGCTTTGATCTGATCCATTGCTTGTGGGATCGCTTGCAGCGGAGGTAAGAATCAGTATGGCCTGTAGACCATTCAACCCACAGTGTTTCATTCTGTGTCAGTGATAACGTGACTTTTCCACAACCCCAAATCTAACAAGTATTAACATAACATAATTTCTTTCAGTTGAACCATTTGTATTATTAAGAATAAAACTGTAAATGACTGAATTCAATGTATTGATTAAAAACTATGGTACTGGGGAATCAACCTGGCCAGGCATTAGATTTGGAGGTAGGTGAGCATTTTGATGATAGTGACCACAATTCAGTTATGTTTACTTTTGCAAAGGAAAGGGATACATATATACTGCGGGCAAGAGTTATAGTGGGAGAAAGGCAATTATGATGTGATTAGGCAAGATTTAGGATGCATAGAATGGGGAAGGAAACTGCAGAGGATGGGCATAATTGAAATGTGGAGCTTATTCAAGCAACTGCTACTGTGTGTCCTCAATAAGTATGTGCCTGTCAGGCAGGGAGGAAGTGGTCGAGCGAGGGAGCCGTGGTTTACCAAATAAGTTGAAGCTCTTGTCCTCTACTTTTTGTCATTTACATAAATGATTTGGATGCGAGCATAAGAGGTACAGTTAGCAAGTTTGCAGATGACACCGAAATTTGAGGTGTAGTGGATAGCGGAGAGGGTTACCTCAGATTACAGGATCTGGACCAGATGGGCCAATGGGCTGAGAAGTGTCAGATGGAGTTTCATTCAGATAAATGCGAGGTGCTGCATTTTGGGAAAGCAAATCTTAGCAGGACTTATGCACTTAGTGGTAAGGTCCTAGGGAGTGTTGCTGAACAAAGAGACCTTGGAGTGCAGGTTCATAGCTCCTTGAAAGTCGAGTCGCAGGTAGATAGGACAGTGAAGAAGGCGTTTGGTATGCTTTCCTTTATTGGTTAGAGTATTGAGTACAGGAGTTGGGAGGTCATGTTGCGGCTGTACAGGACATTGGTTAGGCCACTGTTGGAATATTGCATGCAATTCTGGTCTCCTTCCTATTAGAAAGGTGTTGTGAAACTTGAAAGGGTTCAGAAAAGATTTACAAGGATGTTGCCATGGTCAGAGGATCTGAGTTACAGGGACGGCACGGTGGCACAGTGGTGAGCACTGCTGCCTCACAGCGCCAGAGACCCGGGTTCAATTCCCGCCTCAGGCGACTGACTGTGTGGAGTTTGCACGTTCTCCCTGTGTCTGCGTGGGTTTCCTCCGGGTGCTCCGGTTTCCTCCCACCATCCAACGATGTGCTGAGGATCTGAGCTACAGGGAGAGGCTGAACAGGCTGGGGCTGTTTTCCCTGGAGCGTCGGAAACTGAGGGATGACCTTATAGAGATTTACAAAATTATGAGAGGCATGGATAGGATAAATAGGCAAAAGTCTTTTCCCTGGGGTTGGGGAGTCCAGACCTAGAGGGCATAGGTTTAGGGTGAGAGGGGAAAGACATAAAAGAGACCTAAGGGGCAACGTTTTCACACAGAGGGTGGTACGTGTATGGAATGAGCTGCCAGGTGATGTGGTGGAGTCTGGTACAATTGCAACATTTAAGAGGCATTTGGATGGGTATATCAATAGGAAGGGTTTGGAGGGATATGGGCTGGGCGCTGGCAGGTGGGACTAGATTGGGTTGGGATATCTGGTCAGCATGGATGGGTTGGACCAAAGAGTCCGTTTCCATGCTGTACATCTCTATGACTCTGAGTCTAAATGGAAGAAGAAGGCTTATATTAGGAGAAGATGTGATAGCTCAGTTAGGGCACCTGAGAGTTACAAATTAGCCTGAAGATTGGAAGATAGCAAATGTTGCCGCCTTGTTCAAGAAGGTGAGTAGAGACGGCACTCGTAGTTATACACCAGTGAGTCCTACTTTGGTTGTGGGTAAAGTGTTGGAAAAGGTTATAAGAGATAGGATTTATTGTCATCTCCAATCGAAGAAGTTGATTAGTTTAGTTAACATGGTTTTGTGAAAGGTAGGTCATGCACAAACCTTATTAGGTTCTTTGAGATGGTGATCAAACAGGTGGATGAGGGTAAAGCAGTTGATGTGGTGTATCTGGATTTCAGTAAGGCATTTGATAAAGTTCCCCATGTTAGCCTATTGCCCAAAATATTGAGGCATGGGATTGAGGGTGATTTTGCAGTTTGTATCAGAAATTGGCTAGCTGAAAGAAGACAGAGGGTTGTGCCTGATGGGAAATAGACAATAGACAATAGGTGCAAGAGTAGGCCATTCTGCCCTTTGACCCTGCACCATCATTCTATATGATCATCGCTGATCATCCATAATCAGTATCCTGTTCCTGCCTTATCTCCATAACCCTTGATTCTACTGTCCTTGAGAGCTCTATCCAACTCTTTCTTAAATGAATCCAGAAACTGGGCCTCCACTGCCTTCTGTAGCAGAGCATTCCACACACCCACCACTCTCTGGGTGAAGAGGTTTCTCTTCATCTCTGTCCTAAATGGTCTACTCCGTATTTTTAAGCTGTGTCCTCTGGTGCAGCACTCACCCATCAGCGGAAACATGTTTCCTGCCTCCAGAGTGTCCAATCCTTTAATAATCTTATATGTCTCAATCAGATCCCCTCTCAGTCTTCTAAACTCAAGGGTATACAAGCCCAGTCGCTCCAGTCTTTCAGCGTAAGGTAGTCCCGCCAATCCAGGAATTGACCTCGTGAACCTACGCTGCATTCCCTCAATAGCCTGAATGTATTTCCACAAATTTGGAGACCAGAACTGCACACAATACTCCAATTGTGGTCTCACAAGGGCCCTGTACAGCTGCAGAAGAACCTCTTTGCTTCTATACTCAATCCCTCTTGTTATGAAGGCCAGTATGCTATTAGCCTTCTTCACTACCTGCTGTACCTGCATGCTTACCTTCATTAACTGGTGTACAAGAACACCCAGATCTCTTTGTACTGCCCCTTTACCTAAATTGATTCCATTGAGGTGGTAATCTGCCTTCCTGTTCTTGCCACCAAAGTGGATAATCATACATTTATCCACATGAAACTGCATCTGCCATGCATCTGACCACTCACCTAACCTGCACAGGTCACCCTGTAATCTCCTAACATCCTCATCACATTTCACCCTGCCACCCAGCTTAGTATCATCAGCAAATTTGTTAATGTTATTACTAATACCATCTTCTCTCTCATTGATGTGTATTGTAAAAAGCTGCAGTCCCAGCACTGATCCCTGCGGTACCCCACTGGTCACTGCCTGCCATTCCGAAATGGAGCTGTTTATCACTACTCCTTGTTTCCTGTCAGCCAACCAACTTTCGATCCAAGTTAGTACTTTGCCCCAATACCATGCGCCCTAATTTTACTCACTAACCTCCTATGTGGGACTTTATCAAAAGCTTTCTGAAAGTCCAGGTACACAACATCTACTGGATCTCCCTCGTCCATCTTCAGAGTTACATCCTCAAAAAATTCAAAAAGATTAGTCAAGCATGATTTCCCCTTCATAAATCCATGCAGACTCTGACCTATCCTGTTACTACTATCCAGATATGTCGTAATTTCATCCTTTATAATAGACTC
This sequence comes from Chiloscyllium plagiosum, assembly GCF_037043375.1. Lineage (NCBI taxonomy): Eukaryota > Metazoa > Chordata > Chondrichthyes > Orectolobiformes > Hemiscylliidae > Chiloscyllium > Chiloscyllium plagiosum. The sequence continues at coordinate 45,872,478 of NW_028270173.1, forward strand.
CAGCATCTTTCCCACCACTGAGGTCAGACTAACTGGTCTATAATTTCGTGCTTTCTCTCTTCCACCTTTCTTAAAAAGTGCTACAACATTAGCCACCCTCAATCCACAGGAACTGATCCCGAATCTATCGAACTCTGGAAAATAATCACCAATGCATCCACGATTTCTAGAGCCACCTCCTTCAGTACCCTGGGATGTAGACCATCAGGCCCCGGGGACTTATCAACTTTCAGACCTAGCAGTCTCTCCAACACCAATTCCTGGCAAATATAAATTCCCTTACGTTCAGGTCCTTCAGCCACTGTTACCTCAGGGAGATTGCTTGTGTCTTCCCCAGTGAACACAGATCTGAAGCACCAATTCAATTCTTCTGCCATTTCTTTGTTCCCTGTAATATATTCCCCCATTTCTGTCTTCAAGGGCCCAATTTTAGTCCTAACCATTTTTTTGCCTTTCACATACCTAAAAAAGCTTTTACTATCCTCCTTTATATTTTTGGCCAGTTTACCTTTGTACCTCATTTTTTCTCTGCTTATTTCCTTCTTAGTCATCCTCTGTTGTTCTTTAAAAGCTTCCCAGTCCTCCGTTTTCCCACTTATCTTTGCTATGTTATACTTTTTCTCTTTTAACTTTATATGTTTCTTAACTTTCCTCGTCAGCCACGGCCACCCATGCCTCCTCCTAGGAACTTTCTTCCTTTTTGGAATGAACTGATCCTGCGTCTTCTGCATTATACACAGAAATATCCGCCATTGTTCCTCCACTGTCATCCCTGATAAGATATTGCACCATTGAACTTTGGCCAGCTCCTCCCGCATTGCTCCATAGTTCCCTTTATTCAACAGAAATATTATCACTTCCGATTATACCCTCTCCCTCTCAAATTGCAGATTGAAGCTTATTGTATTATGGTCACTACTTGGAGGAGAAAGTGAGGTCTGCAGATGCTGGAGATCAGAGCTGAAAATGTGTTGCTGGAACAGAGCAGCAGGTCAGGCAGCATCCAGGGAACAGGAGAATCGACGTTTCGGGCATAAGCCCGCATTCCTGAAGAAGGGCTTATGCCCGAAATGTTGATTCTCCTGTTCCCTGGATGCTGCCTGACCTGCTGCGCTGTTCCAGCAACACATTTTCAGCTATGGTCACTACTTCCCAATGGCTCCTTCACTTCGAGGTCCCTGATCAATTCTGGGTCGTTACAGAATACCAGATCCAGAATTGCCATCTCCCTGGTAGGCTCTTGGACCAGCTGTTCTAAGAATCTATCTCGGAGGCACTCCACAAAGTCTCTTTCTTGAGGTCCAATACCATCCTGATTCTCCCAGTCTACCTGCATGTTGAAATCCCCCATAACAACTGTAGTAACATCTTTGCGACAGGCTAATTTCAGCTCCTGATTCAACTTACATCCGACATCCAGACTACTGTTTGGGGTCCTGTAGATAACTCCCAAGAGGGTTTTTTACCCTTAGAATTTCTCAACTCTATCCATACTGACTCTACATCCCCTGATTCTAGGTTCCCCCCCACACAAGGGACTGAATATCATCCCTTACCAACATGGCCACCCCACCCCCTCTGCCCGTCAGTCTGTCCTTATGATCCTGTGTTCAGTTACTTGTGGTGTACTGCAAGGATCTGTTTTGAAGCCACTGCTGTTTGTCACTTTTATAAATGACCTAGATGAGGGCATAGAAGGATGGGTTAGTTCATTTGCGGGTGACACTAAGATTGGTGGAGTTGTGGATAGTGGTGAAGGATGTTGCAGCTCACAGAGGGATGTAGATAAGCTGTACAGCTGGGCTGAAAGGTGGCAGGTGGAGTTTAATGCGCATAAGTGCGAGGTGAATCAATTTGGAAGGAGCAACAGGAATAAAGATTACTGGGCTAATGGTAATATTCTTGATTGTGTAGATGAGCAGAGAGATTTCGGTGTCCATGTACATAGTTCCCTGAAATTTGCCACCCAGGTGGATAGGGTTGTTAAGAAGGCACAAGGTGTGTTAGCTTTTATTGGAAGAGGGATTTAATTTTGGAGTCAAGAGGTCATGCTGCAGCTGTACAAAACTCTGGTGCAGCCTCACTTGGAGTATTGCATACAGTTCTAGGAAGGATGTGGAAGCTTTGGAAAGGGTTCAAAGGAGATTTACGAGGATGTTGCTTGATTTGGAGGGAATGAGGAAATGCTTAGGGAATTGAGGCCATTTTCATTAGACAGAAGAAGGTTGAGACATAGAAGATAATCAGAGGGTTAGACATGGTGGACAGGGAGAGTCTTTTACATTGGATTGTGAAGGTGAACACAAGGGGTCATAGCTTTAAATTGGGGGGTAATAGCATTAGGACAGATGCCAGAGGTAGTTTCTTTACTCAGAGAGTAGGAGAGGCACTGCCACAAACTGTGGTAGACTTGTCAACTTTAAGAGCACTTAAATGGTCATTCGATAAACATATAGATGAAAATGGAATAGTGTAGGTTAGATGGGCTTCAGATTCATTCCACAGGTCCATGCAACATTGAGGGCCGAAGGCCCCATTCTGCGCTGTAACAATCTATGTTCTATGAACTTCTCTTTCAGCTCCCATCCTGCCACTCTCCAAAACTGGTGTAAAGAATAATTCTGCTTATATAAACATGAGCACTGAGTGCAGAAAGGCAGTATGTGGGGCATTACAGCAGGATAGAAAGCCAGAAAAATAATCGTCCATTGTCCCTGCTTTAGTTATTCATTAACCTCCAGAAGCTAATCCACTGGATACAAACAGAAGGTAAAAACAGGCTGCACTGCACAACATTTCAAAAAGCTCATCCATCTGGGATCAAGCTCATTTAATTTTTATTTGCTGCAGAGAAAGGACTGTTCTGTCCTTTGCCCCATATTTCACAGGCTCAAACTATTTTCTCTCCTTTTGCCATTGTCTCTTTCTCTCTGTCCCTGTTTATTCCTGACACTTTTTATTGCTGTATCTATAATGTCTCCCTTCACATTACAGTTATTGTCTTTACTTCGTATCAAAGCCCCTTCTGTCTCCCTCTCTCTGCCTATCCCTTTTCCGTTCTCCTGCTAACTACCTTTCTAAAACTCTCGTTCTCTCGAGTGTCTCATTGTTGCTGTGTTTCTTTTAACTTTGTCTCCCACACATTCCAATCTGCACCAATTCTCACCCTATCACTATCTTTGCTGCCACTGTCGGTGAGACCAACCGGATGGTAGTTAAAGCTGCGGTCTCCAACAAGTAGATCACGATCGACTGGTCGATTGCAGGATCTCTGGCAGTCGATCTCACTGCCCGCCAGTGTACCCAAAGCACACGCCCATCAATTTTCATGCCACTGTATACTTTTGACTTCCAGAAGCCACACTACTAGAGTATAGTGCATCCACAATCTGGCTTTGCCAGCTTGTTGCATTGGTCCCCTCACTCAGTCCTTCCCACCTCCCCACAAACCTGGCTGCCAGCGCCATCATGCCCCCCCACCACACTGATCCTATGTACCACCACTCCCCCTCCCACTCACACCCACATCCCCATGCCTGCCACTGTCCCGTGACAGCTCGCCAGACTCCCATACAGCAGTCACATAGTGGAAGTTAATTCTCCTTTTTTAATATTCACTCACAGGATGAGGGAATTGTTGGCTAGGCCAGCATTTATTACCCATCCCCAATTGCCCATTGTTGTGGGCCTGGAATCACATGTAGGCCAGACCACGTAAGGCTGACTCACTACATGACATCAGAGAACCAGATCAACAATGGCTTCATGGTCATCATCAGATTCTTAACTCCAAATTCTTTATTGTATTCCAATTCCACCACCTGTCATGGTCGCATTTGAACCCGGGTCCAAAGAACATTGCATTTTGGAAAAGCAAATCTTAGCAGGACTTATACACTTAATGGTAAGGTCCTAGGGAGTGTTGTTGAACAAAGAGACCTTGGAGTGCAGGTTCATAGCTCCTTGAAAGTGGAGTCGCAGGTAGATAGGATCGTGAAGAAGGCGTTTGGTATGCTTTCCTTTATTAGTCAGAGTATTGAGTACAGGAGTTGGGTGGTCATGTTGCGGCTGTACAGGACATTGGTTAGGCCAGTGTTGGAATATTGCATGCAATTCTGGTCCTCCGTCCTATTGGAAAGATGTTGTGAAACTTGAAAGGGTTCAGAAAAGATTTACAAGGATGTTGCCATGGTTGGAGAATCTGAGCTACAGGGAGAGGCTGAACAGGCTGGGGCTGTTTTCCCTGGAATGTCAGAGGCTGAGGGGTAACCTTATAGAGGTTTACAAAATTATGAGAGGCATGGATAGGATAAATAGGCAAAAGTCTTTTCCCTGGGGTTGGGGAGTCCAGAACTAGAGGGCATAGGTTGAGGGTGAGAGGGGAAAGATATAAAAGAGACCTAAGGGGCAACGTTTTCACGCAGAGGGTGGTACGTGTATGGAATGAGCTGCCAGAGGATGTGGTGGAGGCTGGTACAATTGCAACATTTAAGAGACATTTGGATGGGTATATGAATAGGAAGGGTTTGGAGGGATATGGGCCGGGTGCTGGCAGGTGGGACTAAATTGGGTTGGGATATCTGGTTGGCATGGATGGGTTGGACCGAAGGGTCTGTTTCCATGCTGTACATATCTGTCACTCTATAACTCTATAACATTGGCGAAGTTTCTAGATTGGCTAGTTTCCAGGGATAATAACATTAGGCCATTGCTTCCTCCTCCTCTTTAATTGCCATTGAACACCCTCCAGATTCTTCATGTTGTAAAAGAAAGCCTTTGGTGTCACATTTCCTGCAAAGGTTTCACCCATTTGTGAGGGGAGATGGGATATTGGATACTGAAGATTTCCCCAACCTGCGATCATGATGGCCTACTGTCAAACAAATTGTACTAAAATATGAATTACAATTACTCATTTCTCTGGAGTGAGCTTATTGTTCTTTGGAAATAATTGGTGCAATCAAATAGATCTTTGAACACGGAGAGAATTCTGTGAGAAGGCCACCAATACCATTCCCAGTGACGGGAACAATGTGCTGCAGTTTCCAAGGAAGTTAGGGGCATTGGAATTGGATTCTCGCTAGTCAGCGGTAAGGTGCATAATGAGGATATTTCTTTTTTATTATTGGCCTGGTTTATTACGCACCAACCCATGAACAAGCAGCTTCCTCTCTGCCTTCCCTTGCTACACCCTGTCCTCTTGCAATTTACCCACTCAGACAGAGTTTCCAGGATCAAAATGCTTCTATCCTGACTTGCAATTTAGAGCTCATGGACAATGTCCTGGGTGTCAGCAGTGCCCAGTCAACTCCAGGGAAATAGCCTGCCATCAGGGCTTTCCAGTACAGTATCATAGAATCATGCGAAGATTCAGCTCACTGACTCCACAGATATTCTCTGAAGAGGTACACCCCACTCAAACTCATTCCCCTAACCTATCCATGAAACCCTGTATCTTCCTACAGCTAATGCACCTCCCCTGCATATCCCTGGACACAATAAGCAGTTTAGTATGGTCAATCCACATGGCCTACATATCTTTAGACTGTGACAGGAAATCAGAACACCCAGCAGAAACCCAGACAGACACAGGGACAATAAGCAAACTCCACATAAACAGTTGCCCGAAGGTAGAATCGAACCCACGTCCCTGATGCTGTGAGGCAGCAGTGCTAATGACCGAGCCTCCATGTAACCCAAGCAGTATATCAGGGGCAACCTCCAATCCCAATCCAAGGGCATAACCTCAGTCAGCCGATTGCTCAGGACACTGAGAGTCAGTATAAGGGGTGAGGAGCTAAATGTCATCAGTCCACCACCTGGTCTTGCCTCTTCCTGCTCCAGTGCGGGCTGTTTGCTCCCGGAATGAGAGAGAAATGAAAGTAGGCGGCACAGCTGATAGTTCTGGTTGAGGTGATGGTCAAAAGCAATGAGTTGTCCCGAGTCAGTGAGCTGGCAATTCGGAGGTCATGCAGGGTTAGTGTTGTAGGGGTGCTGAGGTTACCGAGAGCAAATGAGGGAAGAAGTTCCACACAATAATGAGGGTGATCAAGTATGAGCTTTGGTGGGTGATTGAGATGGCAGTGGTAAAGATACAGTGAGTATGAGTAGCAGAGAGAAGATGGTAGCGTTTATCCTGGAGGGGCAGAAAATGTCATGGACCTTTTCCATACTTTGCTGGGCATTCCTCCAGACAGCAGAGACTGCTATAACACAGGTGGCATCCTCAGCCAGTCCCAGGGGAAAAAGAAGATGGCCTTTTTCTATGCTGCCTTGTCCACCAGGATCTTCAGGTTCCTGTCAGGAAAGCAGGGCACCATAATGCCCTTACCTGGGCAAATGGCATGAACGATGCCAGGTAGCTCCAAAATGACAAGACACACAATGACTTTTTAAAGTATGCCAGTACATTTGGGATATCCTGGCATTGTCGAGTTCTTCTATCTATGGCCATTGGCAGAATTGGGCTAGTATCTGACCTGATGCTCTGATTTCCACCCACAGTCCAAAGATGTGCAGGTTAGGGTGGATTGGCCATGCTAAATTGCCCATAGCGTACAGGGATGTGCAGGTAAAGTGGGTAATGCAGGGTTAAGGGAATAAGGTTGGTTTGGAGGGTCAGTGTGGACTCAATGGGCTGAAAGGTCTGCTTCTGCACTATAGGGATTTTTATGCGATGAGGGGTGCCATAATAGTGATAATTTGAATTGCTAAGATAGAGTGAGAAAACTCAGTAGGCTTCATGGAGAATTTGACCTGCATGAAATTTGACTGAATTGACACTTAGACAAATAAATATATGGATGAAAATGGAAGAGTGTAGGTTAGATGGGCTTCAAATTCATTCCACACACACTCCATTTAGACAAAATATCAAAAACATCATCCCCAATCTTAAAACCTAAATTATCCCAATGATGTAAATTGGAGAACAGTGTATGCTCCTGTTAAATTTATTTTCCATCAGCCAGGTTCATAACATATTAATGTCACAATGTATTTATGACGCATATTGTAATTAAACATACAATTAGGCCATGTGTACCGAAGGAGTGGTACAATTGTACATGGTATACAATTGCTAACAACGAAAACTTACAAGTTCCAGTGCCCATGTTGAAGATACTTTGAGAGTTACTTCAAGGTTTTTACATTTTCTTCCTATTACTTCCACATATCAAAGTAGAAAACTTTTCATTTTTCACTGCAATTCTATTTTAAATTGTTGTTAAATGAATTTTGTGTCCAATATCCCTCAACAATAATGTTTCTGGAGACTGGTTTGATTCCTTTCTCCACTCTCCCATTAGCATTTTATTGCCTGTACCTACTTCACTGAGAGACAATTCTAATCACTAACTTGTACAATTCCAAATCACATTCTCCTCTTCTGAAGCAGGAAGTTGTTCAGAGGTGTTTCTCTCTGCTGAACAAACTTGCAAACAAGCAATTAAAACTCTTCAAAATACACAGAAGTCTATTCACTAAATCTTTCTTCATTAAAAATATCAATATTAATCCAGTAACTCTATTGTCACTGAATCAAAATTGATTTAATGTCCTCACTTAACAGTCAAAGCTTGGAAATTACTATCACAAGAATATTACGAGAAATGAATAAGAGTAAAATTCCGGCAGACATCAGGACTGTTTGACAAACCCTCTCCTAAAAATGATTTACACAGATAGTATTTCTACCTGTTATCAGTTTGTTATTCACGTTGAACAGAACATACTTGCTGCACGCTGGGCGTTCTAGGTCCCTGATGTATTTGTAGGATTATAGGAGTTGCTGCAAAAGGATTAAGATTTAGATTTTCCAAGAAATTGGCAATCTCGCACAGAACGCACTCCGCCCATTCTATTTTCTTAATGAAAGAAGGAAGCTCTGGATTTCCAACAGGAGATTCTGCTGAGGCCTTTGTCAGAAACGCAGAGCCTTGCTTCGTTTCCAATGTTAGTTCATAGGGGCACAACTGTCAGAGGAAGGCATAGCAGTCAGCTACTGCAAGCGTGATGTTAAGGTGTTGGAAGGATACAGAGCCAGATGAGTAGGAGGGATAGGCTGTCAGGTAAGCCAGGTGCCAGGTGGGTAGGATGCTATTTAATTGGGATGCCAGCTAGGGATGGTGTAATGGGCCTGGGCAGAATGCCAGATGAATAGGGACTACAGAGCTTGGTTAGTAGGGTGACAGGTTAGTAGGGGACTAATTTTGCACAGAGCAAGCTGGCAGGAGTAGGATATCAGATCAGTAGTGGGTAGGGTTGACAGGTGGTTAGGATGCAAGGGTGCAAGATAAGGGATGCAGTCTTAAGGGTAGCTCAGGATGAGCGGGGAAATCAGGTTTGGAAGGGGCTGGGCAGGATTGGTGCCAGATTTGTGGAGTTCAGGTCCAGGGCAGTGAGGGAAGGTTAGAAAAGACTGCGGGTGCTGGAGGGGAGGGTCTGGCAGGGGGAGGGGTGACAATGTCAGGTCTGGTGAAGGGCAAATTCTAGCGGGGAGGGGATTGAGGATGTTGAGTCTGGGGTTGTAAGGGGTCCGTGAGAATGTGCAGTTGCAGTACCTTAGTGAAGATTGAGCTCTCTTTCATAGTTACTCAGGAGTTATATTGCATATCTAATAGCCTAACATTTCCTGTGTCCTTGCTTTATTTAATTTCATCAGATCAACTGAAAGCCAAATGCAGACTTCTGGAGGATTCCAGTCATAGAGGAATTGCCAAACAAAATATTTACAAGGCAATTCCTTCAGAGAATGCTATGATGGAAATTGTGTGGTCTGATATACCCCATCTTCACTGTAATAACGGTTGCCTGATGCAGTGGAAAATCCGGGCATCCATTTCTGTTCTATTCTCATGAACCTCTATAGCTTAATGTCTCATATTAGTAAGTGGTTCAACCTAAGAGGCTCATTGTTTTCAACATTATCATTGCAAACAAGAGCAAAACATGGAAAAAGTTTTCCAGTGAATGTGTCAGTGTAAGTGAAGAGATGAGACATATCATCAGCATTATAAAATGACACCTGTCCTCCCTCATAGTCCAGGTAAATACCAATGATCCTGGGTTTCACATCCAATTTTAGAGTCTCATTAGCATAATATTCATCTCCATCTCTCAATAACAGAGTCCAATATCCATGTTCAGGGAAAATATCCACCATTTCCTCTTCAGTGGCTGACTCAGTGGCTACACCAATAAGCCAGTCAGAGATGTCTCCCACTGCCACCTCCCAGTAGTGTATCCCAAATGTAAATCCTTCTGATCCCAGGATATCAAGATATTCCGACTCATTAACAACCTTCATGTCATCGAGTTCTACGCTAGTCTGGTCATCAGACACGGTCAGCTGAGAATGTGCTGCGTCTGGGTCAAAAAGCAGTGGTGCTGGAACTTGGAGGAAATAAAGTAACACAAGTTAAAAGCTATACATGTATAAGTCCATACACACATAGACACACACAAAATAGACACAGCAAAGCTCTGCATTATTTTCTCTCACATTGTATTAATCATTTTGAATCATGCTTTTATTTATTTCCTATTGATGAACATAAGGATTGCAGTGGAGTTCTGTGGTATTGGGCTTATCTCATGGATGGACATCAAAGAAGAAATTGGTATTCTCCCTGAGGAACTGAGATGCAGATTTTTGCCAAAAGCCTACAAATTAAAAAAAAAACACTATGTTCAAGACCTGGGCCCTGTTGTTTCTGTGAATATAAATATAAGAAAGTTGAAAATAAAGACCACAGACAGCCAAGGATAAACATGAGGAGAGTCCAGAGAGAATACATCTGGACATGACTTCAAATAGGACAGTGATGTCACTGAAAAGTATTTACGCCGGCCAAAAAATAGATCTGACCTTATATGGCAAAGTGCTAGAAAACAAAGTGGTATAAAAAAGGAAACTGTAAATGCTGCATGTTTGTAGCTAGCGTGTGCAGTTAGGTCAGTTGGTCAGAAACCGTGTCAGGATATCTTTTTATGGACTGACCACTTGAGACTGACTCTGGGTCATGGGTATTCTAAGTAACTAGTGTCATTGTGAATATATATTATTGGTTAGTGTCATGTCGGAGTACTATATTCAGTGGAACTGCATCCAAGTTGTTACGTACTATCAATATCTGGGCCAAAACTTTTAGACTCAAAAGGTTTTACACATGCTAACTTATAAAAACAATGGTTATTCATTTATAGTCTGAGAATTGATCACTCTCATGTAATATAACCTTGGAGCTGAATCACAAATGTTTTCACTAAGTTTAAGTTACATTGAATTTTTTGCAGGAATTTCCATGGCGAGGCCTAATGTGTTTTCTTGTTATATCTCACCAAACTCTTGTCAACAGCGACCTACCCTGCCCCTACAGTGTCCCTCAGATCTAACTCCAGCCTCTTCCCAGTCCATGCTGTTCCCAAGACAACTCACCACATGCCCCAGAATTCAACAGCATCCATGGTGATGATGCGACCATTAAAAGCTGATTGTGCATCAAGACAAGCACTGTCAGTCCAGAATTGCCCTGTACATTTACCCCAGATGTGACAAACAGGGGAAATTGGTGCCCCTCTGTACAGACAGGGACATGAAGGTCATGCTGGAAGGTGGGGTGTACACATAGGACACTGTCCTCCCCAGGACCAGCCATGGAGTCCAGAACACCAGGCCAGTGCCAGACTGGTCTGATAATGCCACTCAATTTAAAGCAATCTCAGCCAGGCTGGAGAAATGCACAGTGGTATAAAAAGAAGGTCAATGACCTTGTCCATTCTGCCAGTGTAAATGCTATCATCTTCTCTCTGACATCTCATACTCACTCAATCTCTGCTACTAAACACACCTCCCACCAAAATTGATGCCTGATTAGTCTCACTACTGCCTGCAACAACTCTCATGGGCTGTCATCCACTCCAACCCTCTGAAGCTTTCAGGCGCTCTGTGCTGTCTTCTCACTCACTCGGGACAGTCCCACCTAAAACCAAAAGTAACAGACATGTCACCTCCCTTAATACGTGCCTCTCTCTCAGGAGGAAAACATCCGCCAATATGGCTGGTGGAGCGAATACTGACTCTGCATCGACACTGACCATTTCCAAGCCACTGGACTGGTATTAGAGGTAACCCTTGACTTAGTGCTGACAGGAGATCCCTGAAACAAAGGCTATTCCCTTGCTTTGACTGAGGCCTCCTGACAATCATGATAAGCTTCACTTCTTTGTGTCTAAATATGAAGGGCAGGACCTCAGGGAGTTTCTTATTTGGGAGAGGAGCAAAGCAGAAAAAGGGAAAGTGAGGCAATACAAAGCTGGATGCTGGGAGTACACAGGGAGGCACAGAGTGAGTGTCTGCTATGATGCTATGACACTGAGTGAAAAGCCTGGAGATACAGCCTGGTCCATGAGCTGGATGTCTCGTTGAACACACAATGTCCTTGCTGCAGCATATCAGATGCCAATGTCTGCAAGTATGAGGTGAACATGGCCCATGTCTAACAGGAGGGTCTTTCAGATCAACCTGCATTCACCAAATACCTGCTTTAGTTCCCATGTCAAAATCTCCGAATGTCTAGCTGGTTTGGGGAGATTGATAAGATCAGTGAATTGGACTGTTAACAAAATGACCAATAAGTTGTTGTTAGTTGTTCTTAGTTTGCCACTTGCCACTGCCCAGAGAGAACCTAACTTCACTGCTTGGGAAAAGCACAAAAGATGCAGTGAGATAATTCCAACAGCAGGGTGTTGGAACTTACCAGACCTTTCACGCGATTCTGCTACAAATCTCACCATAGCCCACTGTGCTGAGTAACCTCCCACCCCCCACCCCGCTCTGAGATTCCACCCTCCACCTTTATGACCATAAATAAATAAATAACCCTGATATTTACAATCCCCTTTGTAGGAATTCAATTTTGGTGTAAACTAGGTGGAGTCGGATCTGTTACAGACACCAACTGACCTCAATCGGTCTGAATACTGAATTGTGCGCTAATACCAAATGGCCAATTCATGCCAGCACCACAGACAGGTTTCTTTTGCAATCAAGAGGACAAATTGTTTCATTTATTTATTGAATTTATAATATTGCAATAAATGACCTTACATCAATTTCCTCCATGAAGATGGTTTGAACCTTGAGCTCCTGAGGATAAGTGATATTGGAAATTAGAATTTGGAACAGCCTGGAGTGGGGATGGCAGGCTATGATGCCAAGCAGGTAAATTTACTCCATGTACCAACAGTGATATACCCTGCCTAATAGTCAATTGTGTTCAAGTCAATGGAACCACAATCTAAATCTTGAAATGACAGACACCACAAGCAGCAAATCATTTATTCATTCTAATTCAAGCATATGACAGCCATTTTATATTAGGGCAAATGAGTGCCATGCGGTTAACAGCAGGTCATGTCTTACCTGGAGAGAGGATTTCTTTCATTTCCTTCCATATTGCATATTGCAAAGGTCCCCTGAACTTTCCCAGTATCAGGTCACTAAACTCCACCACGTCTTCATCATTTTCATCTGATTCATGATCACTTGCTTCATCAATTCTCTCATTTTCATCGCCATCAGTGTCATCATTAATTTCACCATCATCATGGTCATCATCACTTGCATCATCATTTTTATCATCATCACTGTCACCTTCATTTTTATTGTCATCTTCACCAACATCATCACTTGTCTCTTCTTCACTTTCACTCTTTTCACTCCCAAGGTATCTGAATTGGATCGACAACTTGGTTTAATTTCTCAAAATAATGCTATATGCTCATTTTTAGAAAATATGTAGGTATAAATCATACGCACCTTTCTGGCAATCTTTTCATTTCCTGTATAAAAAGTAAATAAAAATAACATGAATTGAGCTGTTCCATCTATGACACAAGTCCTACTTTACAATGGACTTCAATCATTCTGCAGGAGCTTCGTGGTGAAATCTAGTTCAATGGTTTTGGCAATTGTGAACTTGTCTCCTTTATAACAATAAAACATACTGCTATTCATTCAGGTACTGGCCCCTTTGCCAAACAACAACAAATGTTGATTTGTACTTTATTTATGTTCAGAGACAGCCAGCATGGATTTGATGTGGTTATGTGATGTTGTGATTACCTAACTAAACCTTGATAGGCACATACCTACAAAATATTTGGCAACAACTCTCTGAATGTTGTTTATCTGAACTCCCTGATGGCATTCTGCAAGGTTTCTACATACTACACTATTAGCAAAACTGCTTGCACTGAAATTGAAAGCACCCACTGACATGGAATGTGGATTAACTGGGAATTAATTAGTACAGATAATGTAGCTAACTTTAAACTGTCAGGAATTAACCTGTGATTGTCTGTCTGGGTATAAACTGGGTCCTTAGTTTTTTATTGTTTATGTGAGCAACTTAGGTGAAGGAGTCAATATCCAAGCTTGCTGCAGGCATTAACATACGTGTGGGAAATGGTATGAATGGAAGAAGAAATTATACAGGAACATTGATAGATCACGTGAGTAGCCAAATCCGTGGTAACGGAAAAATGAATCCATTTTAGTCTCAAAAAAGAAAATGTATTTTTGAATTTGAGAGAAGTTAAGAAGTGGATAACTTAAAGATTTATGGATCAGTGCACAGAAATCACTAAAAGTTAGTTGAGGGGTAGAACATGATTTAAAAGACAAATAGAATGTTGGTCTTTCTGTCAAAGAAGTTCAATCCAAAGGAAATTCCAATTATAAAAGGCGCTAATTAGATCCCATTTCAAGTATTATGTTAATTTATGGGTGTCACATTTCAGAATGAAGATAAATGCAGTGGATATATAAACAAATAAGTCTTCATCCAACTCACGGCATCAACTGTTCATAACTCTTATCAATGGCTTAGATGAGTGAAGTGAAGGCATGGTAACCAAACTCACAAACAAAACCAGGCTAGGTAGGAAAAGACATTGAGCAGAAGACATATGGAGACTGCTGACAGATTTAAATATGCTGAGAGTGTGAAAAACCCAGCAGATGGAGTGTGATGCAGTAAAGTGTGAAGTCAGCCACTTTAGCAGGAAGAATGAAAATAAGGAATATTTCTTAAGCAGAAAATTATTGTGGAAATTCAAGATGCAGGGGATTAAGGTGCTGTACTGCATGAATCATAAAAAGCTAGAATGTAGGTATGGTTCGTAATCAAGATGGTTAACAGGATGTTATCCTTTATTACTATATGGATTGAACATAAAGGTAAGGATGTTATGTTTCATCTGTACAGAGATTTGCTAAATTAACATTGGAAATACAGTGTGCAGTTTTGGTCCTCTTGTGCAAGGAAGGATTTAAACATGTTGGAAGTGACTCACAGGAGGTTGACTAGGTTAATACTTGGAATGACTGGCTTGACTTACGAGTACGGGCTGGGGAGGCTGGGCTAGTTTCCACTGGAGTTTGGAGGAGTGATGTGATGAAAGTGCATTAGATCTCGAATGATCTCAACAAGGTGTAAGTGGACAGTATGTTTCTGCATGAGGTTAAGTGCAGAACTGTCGAGCACTGTTTTAAATGTAGTGGTTGAACTTTCAGGTTAGAGGTGAAGAGAATATTTCACCTCTCAGACAGTTATGCAACTTTAGAACTGTATGCTTCAAAATGCAGCAGAGGCAGGAACATTATACTTTGTTTTTAAACATAGGAAACACAAACCTTATTAAGTGGCAGAGCAGGTTTGAGGTGCTAAATAGTCAACTTCCATTCTTATTTTGCATGTCCACATGATTGCATATTTTAATGGAACAGATTTTGCTATTGCATGCTAAACAAACAGAGGAAGTGGTGGAGGCAGGTACAATTACAACATTTAAAAGGCAACTATATAGGTATAATAATAAGGGTTAAGAGAGATATGGGCTAAATGCTGGAATATGGAACTGCATCAGACTGGGATATCTGGTTGGCGCAGGCAAGTTGGACAGAAGGGTCTGTTTCCGTGCTATATGACTCTTTGACTCTATAATTAGTAAATTCCAGTATGAAACAATTCATACAATTTTTTTCTTGATATTGAGTCAGATAAACAACCGAAATTCATAGCCAAGGTAGTGTGAACTCTAAATTGGGAGGGTCAACTTTTCTTGCAGAAGTTCATTCACGTGTGGAACCAGCTGCCAGAGGAAGTGTTCGATGCAGGTGCAGTTACCACATTGAAAATACATTTGGACAGCTAACATGAATGAGTAGGTAAGGTTTAGAAGATTGTGGACTAACGCAGCAAATAGGACTAGTTTAGTTGGAGGAACTTGGTCAGCATCGACAAGTTGGACCAAAGGGTTTGTTTCCGTGTGGTATAACTTTATGACACTATTATCACAGTGTCACAGGACTCGATCAGTATTACAATCTTTGTCATAACAAGTTGACTAAAGGTATGGAGTATTATCATATCAACTCCTGGCCCATACGTGCTGGAGCTCACTTAGACTGAAACATGATTGTTAGTATTCATGGTACTGTCCCCAGTATTCGTGCTTAATAAATCGTGATTCAGTTGGCTGTAATAGAGTTCACTTGAACATTGTCTGCAGATTTGTACTGGAACCTTGTGAAAGTAAAGTGTCCTTCAAACCTGAAGCAGAAACCCTGTCCCTTAACACTGACATAATCGCCTGAGCCTACTGATCATTGACAGTGCCTGCAGAAACGGGAATGGTTCTGGTTTGTAAACTGATACCTTGAGAAAAGTGATATTGTCTTCCTGGTGAATGACAGCTTGGAGTTTCGATACATCCTCTTCAAGGGATTTTAATTCTTTGTTAATTTCTGCCAAATTTAAGTCCATTAATTTAAAAGCATCTTCCCGTTGCATTTGGAGTTCTCTAATTAAGCATGCCTTTTTGTCTTCAAGATATTGTTGAATTTTGGCAAACTGTTCAGAGATGTGTTGCTCCAGGAATCGTGTGAGTTCCTAAGTCAGTGAGAGAAAACATACATGTGGGTTCTTTTAGAGGCACAGATACATGAATGCCAGTTGGAAATGCAAAACTCCTGGCATCTTACTGGCCATCTGTTGAAATCCAATTCTACTGAATACAATGAAAATTGTTCTCAAGTGCAACAATCAGCCAACACAATTCTTTAACACTGAAAAAAAAATTTCATTTCCATCCAGCAGTGTTTAAACATTAGACTGAGTGACTTACATCCAGTTCTGAAATCTTCTCCTCCTGCTGATGCTTCAATTCAATTTTCCTGTTCTTTCTCTCCTCAATGGAATGCAAGGGGGATTGCAGCTGGACCTGGAAATGGAAGCAGGCCTGTCAAAATGCATCCTTTTCCAATTTGTCTTTTGTTGCTATAGATAGTTGGAGTTTAGAATGCATTCACACAGCTCCAAACTCAAAGATAAAAGAGACAGAGTATGACCAACCAGCAATGATATTACTCATGGTTCACACACTTTCTCACCCTGAATGGAAATTGAAGTAAGGCTCAGATTTTTTTATTTTATCTATTCATTTGCAGGACGTGGACATGGCTGGCTGGGCCAGCATTTGTTGCAATCCCTTCCTGCCTTGGAGAAGGTTTTAGTCAACCCCTTCTGAGACCCCTGCAGTCCATGTGGTGTGAGTACTACCACAGTTCTCTTCGGGAAGAACTAAAATACCATATGGCAAAGCAGTAGAAATAGGTCATTGAGTCTTCTCTGCCATTCAATAAGATCATAGTTGATCTGATCATCTTCAACTCCACATTCCTGCCTTTTCACCATAAAATTTTCCCCATTCTCTCACTATTTAAAAATTCATCTATCCTCAGCTCTGAATATACTTCATGACTCAGCCTCAACAGTTCTGAGGCAAACAAATCAACAGATTCACAACCCTCTGTGAAAGATTCCTCCTCATTTCTGTATTAAATGTGTGGCTCCTGAGTCTAAGATTATGCCCACTGCTCTTGGACTCTCCCACAAGGGGAAATAACATCTCCCCTTTCAAGTTCTCTAAAAATCTTGATTGTTTCAAGAAGGTAGCCTTTCATTCTTTTATATTTCAAGGCCCAATCTACTCAACTTCTCTTCATAAGACAGACCCTCCTTCCCAGGTATCAGATGAATGAACCTTATGTGGATTGCCTCCAATGCCAGGACAGTTAGATTTCCTTAGTTAAGGGACACAAAACATTTCACAATACTCCATCTATCATCTGACTAGTGTTTTGTACAGTTTCAGCAAACCTCCTTATTTTTATATTCCATTTTCTTTGAAATAAAGGCTAACATCCAATTTTCTCTCATGATTACCCATCGAACATGGATGCCAGCTTCCTGGAAGTTCCAGGCTTTTGACTTAGAGATATTGGAGGAATGGTGATAGAGTTCCAAGCCATGATGTGATGTGGTCTGGGAGGGAATACGCACATTGTGGTGTTCCATGTACATTCCATACCCGCAGGGCATTCCAAAGCACTTCATTACCAAAGAAGTTAATCTGAAACACAGTCCCTGTAATAATGGAAGAAATACTGAAACTAATCTCCATACAGAAAACTCAAACAAACAGCAATTTAATAATCAACAAAAGGAATTGTTTTTGTGATGTTAATTGAGGGATAAATATTGGTTGTGACTTCACGAATCCCTTGCTTTTCCTCAAAATAATGCCATATCTATCTAATCGAGCAGATTTAACATTTCATCTAAAAAATGACACCTCCAATTGAGGAACATTCCTTCAATATGTGGAGTCGGATCTTGAATCCAAGACCTTCTGACTCAAAACTGAGTGGCTCAGTTGTTAGCACTGCAGCCTCATTGCACCAGGGACCCAGGTTTGACGCCCACCTTGGGCCACTGTCTGTGTGGAGTTTGCACATTCTCCCCATGTCTGTGTGGGAAATGGGGAGGAACGTGGGAAAATATGTCAAAAATGAAAAAGAAATCAGATTATCGATATCATAAAAATAAGAATTCTGAAATCCCCCTTTAAGATTTAAAGTGGCAAGTTCAAAACGTCACTCATGAGTGGTGATTACTGCTTTTCTGTGCATTTGCATCTCATCAATAGCCCACTTTATTTCAGTTCTATGCAGCTTTCAATTCTCCTCTCTTTCTGTGATGAACTACAGAAGCGAGAGTCAGAGCAATTACCCGACGACAACAGCTCACCACTTGCTTCTCTGCGCCCTTATCCTCCTCCACACCTAATCCAAGCAATTCGGCACCAGTAAATGACCAGGCTTGCCACATCATCATGCCTGCTTTCAGATCAACCGAGACATCACTTCAGCACTTCAGGGCTTCCCTTTGGGAGCTCAGGGACATCTGTGACTTACCACCCTTCCGTCAGGTTGTTGTAAACGCAGGGACAAACACACATTTCTAGTTTATACAGTCTTACATTTCATGCATCCATATATGATTTGGCTCTGAGCTTCATTTCTTAGTACGCACTCACTTTATGGAGGCTGACAGATTCTGTATTTTTTTTGCAAACAGGGAGAGGTGGAAGTTTATCCCAGTTCGGAGCACTGAACAACACGGCACCTTGCAACTTCAACTTCATTCCTCCAGAATACTTACATGGTAAACAAATGCTTCATCCAAATGGCCATGTGCAGACGTCAAAGGGGACTAGCACTTAATGGTCTGAAAGGACACTACGATCATTCATGGTGTATTGTCACGGTCAGTCAAGGTGCACTTTGCAGGGCAGAGTGACTCCAACACCAGCTGAGATTACCATGAGGAAATATGTTTCATAGGTTTGCTGATAACAACCAAAATTGGTGGTAGAGTAGGCAGTGAGGAAGGTTATCTAAGATTAAAAAGGATTTTGGACCTTTGGGCCAAGGAGTGGCAGATGGAGTCTAATTTAGATAAATACGAGGTTTGCATTTTAATAATATGAATAAGGGCAGGACTTACAGAATTAATAGGAAGGTCCTAGTGAATGTTGTAGAACAGCTACCCAGAGCTTCAGATACGAAGTTCATTGAAAGTTGCATCACAGGTAGACAGAGGGGTAAAGAAGGCATTTGGCATGCTTGGTAGAAACAATGACTGCAGATGCTGGAAACCAGATTCTGGATTAGTGGTGCTGGAAGAGCACAGCAGTTCAGGCAGCATCCTACCTGAACTGCTGTGCTCTTCCAGCACCACGAATCCAGAATTTAGCATGCTTGCCTTCATTGCTCAGACCACAGAGTAAAGGAGTTAGGATATCATGTTGTGGTTTTACCTGACATTGCTGATGTCAGTTTTGGAGTATTGCTTACGTTCTGGTTGCTCTGTTATATGAATAATATTATTAAATTGCAGAAGGTGCAGACAAGATTTACAGGATGGAGAGTGAGAGTTATGAAGAGAGGCTTGATAAGCTGGGACGTTTTTCATTGCAGTGTAGGAATTTGATGGGTGACCTCACTGAAGTTTATAAACTCATGAGGGACAGCCTTAAGGTGAATAGTAAATGGCTTTTCTCCATGGTTGGGGAATTCAAAATTAGTGGGCATAATTTAAAGGTGAAAGGAGAAAGATTTAAAAGGCACCTGAAGAGCAACTTTTTCACACACAGAGTGGTTCATATGTGGAACAAACTGCCAGATGCAGCTACAGTTACAACATTTAAAGCCATTCCAACAGCTACATGATGGGCCAAATGTAGACAACAGCCCATCAAGTCCACACCAATCCAATGAAGAGCACTCCACCCAGATTCACCCACCCCATAACCGTGCATTTCCCATGGCTAATCCATCCTACACTTCCTTGACACTGCGGGCAATTTAGCATAGTCAACCCACTCTAAATCAGCCCATCTTTCGATTGAAGAGGAAACGTATGCAAACACGGGGAGAACGTGCAAACTGCACACAGACTGTTGCCTGAGGAAGGAATCGAACCCAGGTCCCTTGTACTGAGAGGCAGCAGTGCTAACCACTGAGCCAACATGCTGTCCCAAAAAAATTGGAAAATTCAGCCTCCATGTTTGGTTTTGTATTGATAGAGGTCAAGTACAAAACAAATCAGATGGCATTGAATTTGTGCAGCATTTGTGCAGCAATTGTTATATATTGTCCCAGTTTGACGACCTGATTAAAGAAAGGACAGAAACACATTGGAAATGGTGGGGGCAATGTGCAATGTATGAGGTAGGATTTTTGAGACATGGTAAAGAGCAGAAACCCAAGAGTTTCAAGCAATATTCACAGCAACTGAGGACCTTCAGCAGAACACACATGTAGGTCATCAACATTACAAAAGTAGTGAACTAAATTTGCTCCACTGCTAATAAACAAGGACAAAATGGCACGGTGGCACAGTGGTTAGCACTGCTGCCTCACAGCACCAGAGACCTAGGTTCAATTCCCACCTCAGGCAATTGTCTGTGTGGAGTTTGCACATTTTCCCCGTGTCTGCGTGGGTTTCCTCCCACAGTCCAAAAATGTGCAGGTTAGGTGAATTGGCCATGCTAAATTGTCCATAGTGTTAGGTGAAGGGGTAAATGGAGGGGAATGGGTCTGGGTGGGTTGCTCTTCAGAGGGTCGGTGTGGACTTGTTGGGCCGAAAGGGCTGTTTCCCCACTGTAAGTAATCTAATAATCTCTCAATGAAGGGGTGTTTGAAAATGCTTTGAAATAATTGTAGTGTGGAGGTTTCAAATCAATTAAATTAATTGTTAAAAAAGAAACTTGTAACTATTTAACTGAAATGCATACTTCAAAACTGCTGTGCAGGCAGACTTTTCACCATTCAATTTGAACTGATCAAGACCTCAAAACCACTCTAACCATTCAGACAGAGAAACAAAGTGATCTGCTGGTAGTCTGCATTTTGGAAAGAAAAATCAGACCACGACTTACACACTTAATGGCAATATCTTGGGGAAGAAAGAGACCTTGGAATGCAGGTTCATAGCTCCTTTAAAGTGGAGTCACACATAGACAAGATAGTGAAGAAGGTGTTTGGTATGCTTGCCTTTATCAGTCAGTGCATTGAGTATAGGAGTTACGAGGTCATGTTGCGGCTGTACAGCACATTGGCTAGGCCACGTTTAGAATACTGCATTCAATTCTGCTCTCCCTGCTACATGAAGGATGTTGTGAAACTTGAAAGGGTTGACAAGGATATTGCCAGGGGGGAAGGTTTGAGCTGTAGGGAGAGGCTAAATAGGCTGGGGCTATTTTCCCTGGGGTGTTGTACACTCAGAGAGGTGACCTTATCGAAGTTTGTAAAATCATGAGGGGTATGGATAGGACGAATAGCCAAGGTCTTTTCCCTGGGGTGCAGGAGTCCAAAATGTGAGGGCATAGGTTTATGGTGAGAGGGGAAATATTTAAGGGACAATTTTTCACTGAGTGGGTGGTGGAATGAGCTGCCAGAGGAACTGGTGGTGTCTGGTACAATTACAACATTTAAAAGGCATCTGCATGTGTAAATGAATAGAAAGGGTTTAGAGGGATATGGACCAAATGCTGGCAAATTGGACTAGATTAATTTAGGATGTCTGGTGTGGATGAGTTGGATTGAAGGGCCTGCTTCCATGCTGTGTAGGCCTTTGACTCTCATCAGTCCAGTGCAGAATTCGGTCCACCTTGCTAATACCAGTGTGTTCTGCACCCTTGTCAACCTGAGTGCTTCCTCCAGGTAGTATTCCTCAGCTGAGACAGGGTAGTCTGCCATGATACTTCACAGGTTCTGGTGCTATACTCTGAGGATTCCCAGGGCATCTCCCCTCTGATTGTACACCAGTGCCATGTCTGCTGCACTCATCCTGTCAGTGGGACGGGGCATATCCAGTGATTAGTTCGCACATGGTCTGTAAGCTACAATTTGTTGGTCAGAGCATTGAGTACAGGGCATCATGTAACATTAACAAGACATTCGTAAGATCACATTTGGAGTAATGCATACACTTCTGGTCACCCTGAATATAGGAAGGATGTTATTAAACTGAAAAGGGTGCAAAAAAGATTTATAATGATGTTACTGAGACTGGATGATTTGGGCTATAAGGAGAGGCTTGGATAGGCTGGTATTTTTTTTTCCCCTGGCTATAGGAGGCTGAGGAGTGACCTTATTGAGGTTTGTAATGTCATGATGGGAAAAGATAAGGTGAACGGCCAAGGTCATTTTCCTAGTGTAGGGGCATCCAAAACTAGAGGGCATAGAACATTGAACATAGAAAAGTACAGCACAGAACAGGGCCTTGGGGACACAAGGTTGTGCCGAGACTTAATCCTAATGTAAAATATAGTAACTTAACCTGTGCACCCCTCAACTCACTGCTGTCCATGTGCATGTCCAGCAGTCGCTTAAATGTCCCCAATGACTTCGCTTCCACTACCTCAGCTGGCAACGCATTCCATGCATTCACAACTCTCTGCATCAAGAACCTACCTCTGATGTCTCCTTTAAACCTTCCTCCTAATATCTTGAACGTGGGAAGGGAAAGATTAAGAAAGAGACCTGAGGGGCAACTTTTTTTCACACAGAGGAACAAGCTGCCAGAGGAAGTGGTGGAGGCGAATCCACTGGCAAATTTTAAAAGCCGTTTGGACAGATACCTGGATAGGAAGGGTTTAGAGGGGTATGGAGCTAGTCCAGTATAGGAAACCAGGACAGCATGGACAGGTTGGGCTGAATTGTCTGTTTCCCAGATTTACGATTCTATCAAGTGCCCTGAACTTCCAAAGCATGGAAATTGCAGCAACTTCCCAAACCATGTGCAGGCCCCATTAAAAAAAATGTTGCTGCTGGGAAGACAGTCTTCCGAGTAAAGAGAAAATATAATTAGTAACTACTTCACTGTTTAAAAGCCCACAGCAGCATATAAAGCTAGTTTCCTTTTACCTTGTACTTTCTCACTGCATCAGTGACAGGCAGGAAGCTGTGGCCTGAGTGTGCGGGTGAATCTCGACAAATGACACAGATCAGAGCCTGGTCGTCCTGACAGAACAGCTTCAGCTTCTCATCGTGTTCCAGACAGCGGGAACCCCCTTCCTGCTGCAGCCCCGGGTTCAGCTCCAGCTGCCGGGCTTTCTCACAGAGATTGGCCAACACTCTGGCCTTCTTATAACTCTTCTGCTGGGAAACTGCGCGACATTCCGGGCAGGACACCACCTTCCCCTGGTTTTCCCAATACGCCTGAATGCAGGATTTGCAGAAATTGTGCTCACACTCCAACTGCACCGGCTCCACAAACAGGGACAGGCAGATAGAGCAGGTTAAGTCCTCAGTCGAGATTAAAACCTGCTTGTCAGCGGCCATCTTCCTGCACACTTGTTTTATGATGTACCTTGCATTTTCATTTTCGTTTCTTCATCAATTACAGTTCAAAGTGCAATGAGCCAAAAGCCGATATTTTTCATCACCGAAACATACGCAATTGAAAATTGTGATCTGAATAAACCGTTCCTGACCTACTGACAGCTAAACGCCAGAAATTTTGTATGTATTTAGAGACTTTCACGATTACTGAATATATACGAGTCCCTTTCAGCCGCGATTTTCTTTTTGAAGTGCAATCAGAATAATATTACAGGGGAAGCATGTTAAATTTGCACATTTAGCAAGTGATAATGACCAGATAATCTGTGATTTTTATGTGTGTGAGAGAGATTCTGCTTGAGAGATGACCAGCTAATCATCGATTTTTTTTGTGATGCTGCTTGAGAGATAATATCAGCCAGAACACCAAAGATAACTTCCCTGCCTTCTTTCAAAATTACAGCACAAGATCCTTTCTATCCGCCTGATAATATGGATAGGACTTCAGCTTGACATCTGATCTGGAAGGAAGCACCTCTGACAGTGCTATGCTCACTCAGTAATCCCAGATCAGCCTGGACTTTTGACAGTGGAGGAGTGTCACCTGACCTTTTCCTTAAGAAGCGATTGGGTGACCAAGTGAGCTGTGGTTACCACCTCTGTCACTCACGAAGTGTGGTATTTCCATCACGTGTTAGTGTTACACCCATGATGGGAAAATGTGTACCTGCTTCTAAAATGGTACCAAAAAATGGAATTTAAGATTATTTATTCCAAGAGAAAGCTTGTGCGAAGATTTGTAGCTCGGGTGCTCGTTGTTGTGGTTCTGTTCGCCGAGCTGGAAGTTTTTGTTGCAAACGTTTCGTCCCCTGGCTAGGCGACATCATCAGTGCTTGGGAGCCTCCTGCGAAGCGCTTCTTTGATGTTTGTTTATAGTGGTCTGTCCCTGCCGCTTCCGGTTGTCAGTTTTAGCTGTCCGCTGTAGTGGTTGGTATATTGGGTCCAGGTCGATGTGTTTGTTGATGGAGTTTGTGGATGAATGTCATGCCTCTAGGAATTCCCTGGCTGTTCTCTGTCTGGCTTGCCCTATGATAGTAGTGTTGTCCCAGTCGAATTCATGTTGCTTGTTGTCTCTATGTGTGGCTACTAAGGATAGCTGGTCGTGTCGTTTCGTGGCTAGTTGATGTTCATGTATGCGGATTGTTAGCTGTCTTCCTGTTTGTCCTATATAGTGTTTAGTGCAGTCCTTGCATGGTATTTTGTACACTCCATTCGTCTTGCTCATGTTGGGTATCGGGTCCTTCGTTCTGGTGAGTTGTTGTCTGAGCGTGGGACTGGGACAACACTACTATCATAGGGCAAGCCAGACAGAGAACAGCCAGGGAATT